>NC_092054.1:114158680-114525206 GCF_003086295.3 Arachis hypogaea | reverse complement strand
TCCACAGATCCTGAAGTGTCAAGGATTTGCATCCCTGCACCCATTAGGCATGTAAAATGCCTTTGCATGAAATTCTGGCATTTAAAACGCCGAATTGATGCTTGTTCTGGGCATTCAACGCCCAGATGGCAGCATATTTCTGGCGTTGAACGCAGCCAGATGCTTGTTTCTAGCGTTCAGCGCCAGCTCTTCTTCACTGGCGCATTTCTGGCATCTGGACGCCAGGATGCTGCTTGTTTCTGGCGTTCCAACGCCAGATCCATGCCTCTGTTCTGGCGTTGAACGCCAGCCAGATGCTCCTTACTGGCGTTTTAAACGCCAGTAAGATCCTCCTCCAGGGTGTGATTTTTCTTCTGCTGTTTTGATTCTGTTTTTAATTTTTTTGATTTATTTTGTGACTCCACATGATCATGAACCTATAAAGACATATAACTAATAAAAATATAATAAATAAAAATGGGTTGCCTCCCAACAACGCTTTCTTTAATGTCAATAGCTTGACATGGGCTCTCATGGAGCCTCACGATGTTCAGAGCATTGTTGAGACTCTCCAACACTAAACTTAGAGTTTGGATATGGAGTTCAACACCAAACTTAGAATTTGGTTGTGGCCTCCCAACACAAACTTAGAGTTTGACTGTGGGGGCTCTGGTTGACTCTGTTTTGAGAGAAGCTTACTGTGCCTCTTTTCCATGTTTACAGAAGGATGTCCTTGAGTTTTAAACTCAAGGGAGTCCTCATTCAATTGAAGGACTAATTCACCTCTGTCAACATCAATCACAGCTCTTGCTGTGGCTAGGAAGGGTCTTCCAAGGATGATGGATTCATCCTCATCCTTCCCAGTATCTAGGATTATGAAATCAGCAGGGATGTAAAGGTCTTCAACCTTTACTAATAAGTCCTCTACTTGTCCATAAGCCTGTTTTCTGGAATTGTCTGCCATCTCTAATGAGATTTTAGCAGCTTGTACCTCAAAGATTCCCAGTTTCTCCATTACAGAGAGTGGCATGAGGTTTATTCCTGACCCCAGGTCACATAGAGCCTTCTCAAAGGTCATGGTGCCTATGGTACAAGGTATCAGGAACTTTCTAGGATCCTGTTTCTTCTGAGGCAATCTCAGTTGATCCAATGCATTCAGTTCATTGGTGAACAGGGGAGGTTCATCTCCCCAAGTCTCACCCCCAAATAAATTGGCATTCAGCTTCATGATTGTACCAAGGAACTTGGCAACTTGCTCTTCAGTAACATCCTCATTCTCTTCAGAAGAAGAATACTCATCAGAGCTCATGAAGGGTGTAAGAAGGTTCAATGGAATCTCTATGGTCTCTAGATGAGTCTCAGATTCCTTTGGTTCCTCAGAGGGAAACTCCTTATTGATCACTGGACGTCCCAGGAGGTCTTCCTCCTTGGGATTCACGTACTCCCCTTCTTCCTTGGATTCGGCCATGATGGTTATATCAATGGCCTTGCACTCTCCTTTTGGATTTTCTTTTGTATTACTTGGGAGAGTACTAGGAGGGATTTCAGTGATCCTTTTACTCAGCTGGCCCACTTGTGCTTCCAAATTTCTAATGAAGGACCTTGTTTTATTCATGAAACTCACAGTGGCCTTAGATAGACCAGAGACTAAGTTTGCTAAATTAGAAGTATTTTTGTTCAGAGTTCTCTGTCTGTTGCTGAGTGGATGATGGAAAAGGCTTGCAATTGCTAAACCTGTTTCTTCCACCATTATTAAAGCCTTGTTGAGGCTTTTGATCCTTCCATGAGAGATTTGGGTGATTTCTCCATGAGGGATTATAGGTGTTTCCATAGGGTTCACCCATGTAATTCACCTCTGCTATTGCAGGGTTCTCAGGATCATAAGCTTCTTCTTCAGAAGATGCCTCTTGAGTACTGTTGGATGCAGCTTGCATCCCATTCAGACTCTGAAAAATTATATTGACTTGCTGAGTCAATATTTTGTTTTGAGCCAATATGGCTTTCAGAGTATCAATTTCAAGAACTCCCTTCTTCTGAGGCGTCCCATTACTCACAGGATTCCTCTCAGAAGTGTACATGAATTGGTTATTAGCAACCATGTCAATGAGTTCTTGAGCTTCTGCAGGCGTTTTCTTTAGGTGAATGGATCCACCTGTAGAAGTATCCAATGACATCTTAGCTAATTCAGACAGACAATCATAGAATATATCCAGGATGGTCCATTCTGAAAGCATGTCAGAAGGACACTTTTTGGTCAGTTGCTTGTATCTCTCCCAAGCTTCATAGAGGGATTCACCTTCTTTCTGTCTGAAGGTTTGAACATCCACTCTAAGCTTGCTCAACTTTTGAGGAGGAAAGAACTTGGCTAAGAAAGCCGTAACCAGCTTATCCCAAGAGTTCAGGCTATCTTTGGGCTGAGAATCCAACCACACTCTAGCTCTGTCTCTTACAGCAAACGGGAAAAGCATAAGCCTGTAGACTTTAGGATCTACTCCATTAGTCTTAACAGTATCACAGCTCTGCAAGAATTCAGTTAAGAACTGAAAAGGATCTTCAGATGGAAGTCCATGGAACTTGCAGTTCTGCTGCATTAGAGAAACTAATTGAGGTTTCAGCTCAAAATTGTTTGCTCCAATGGTGGGGATGGAGATGCTTCTTCCATGTAAATTAGAATTAGGTGCAGTAAAGTCACCAAGCATCCTCCTTGCATTATTATTATTTTCGGCTGCCATCTCCTCTTTTTGTTCGAAAATTTCTGAAAGGTGCTTGCTGGATTGTTGTAATTTAGCTTCTCTTAGTTTCCTCTTCAGAGTCCTTTCAGGTTCTGGATCTGCTTCAACAAGAATATTCTTGTCCTTGCTCCTGCTCATATGAAAAAGAGGGGACAGAAAAATAATAATAATAGGGATCCTTTTTACCCAGGTATAGAGGTTCCCCTGTGTAAGTAGAAGAAGAAAAGAATGTAATGTAAAGAGGGAAGAAAAAACTTGAACACAGAGAGGAGTAGTGTTCGAATTTTGGATGGAGAGAAGTGTTAGTAGATGAATAAATAAATAGAAGGAGATGAGAGAGAAAGAGGAATTTTGAAAATTATTTTGAAAAATGGTTAGTGATTTTCGAAAATTAAAATTAAAATTTGAAACAATTAGTTAATTAAAAAGAATTTTGAAAAAGAGGAAGATATTTTCGAAAATTAGGGAGAGATAGTTAGTTAGGTAGTTTTGAAAAAGATAAGAAACAAACAAAAAGTTAGTTAGTTAGTTGAAACAAATTTTGAAAATCAATTTTTGAAAAGATAAGAAGATAAGAAGTTAGAAAAGATATTTGAAAATCAAATTTTTAAAAAAGATAAGATAAGAAGATATTTTTGAAAAGATATGACTGAAATTAGTTTTGAAAAGATTTGATTTTTAAAATCACAATTAATGACTTGATTCACAAGAAATCACAAAATATGATTCTAGAACTTAAAGTTTGAATCTTTCTTAACAAGTAAGTAACAAACTTGAAATTTTTGAATCAAAACATTAATTGTTGATGCTATTTTCGAAAATTATGAGATAAAATTAAGAAAAAGATTTTTGATGAGCGGATATTTTATACGCTTTTGGGGATAATTTCATATAGTTTAGAGTATGTTTTAGTTAGTTTTTAGTCTATTTCTAGTAGTTTTTAGGAAAAATTCATATTTCTGGACTTTACTATGAGTTGTGTGTTTTTCTGTGATTTCAGGTATTTTTCTGGCTGAAATTGAAGGAGCTGAGCGAAAATCTGATTCAGGCTGAAAAAGGACTGCTAATGCTGTTGGATTCTGACCTCCCTGCACTCAAATTGGATTTTCTGGAGCTACAGAACTCGAAATGGCATGATTCCAATTGCATTGGAAAGTAGACATCCAGGGCTTTCCAGAAATATATAATAGTCCATACTTTGCACAAGGATAGACGACGTAAACTGGTGTTCAACGCCAGTTCTCTGCCCAATTCTGGCGTCCAGCGCCAGAAAAGGATCAAAAACTGGAGTTGAACGCCCAAACTGGCATAAAAACTGGCGTTCAACTCCACAAATGTCCTCTGCACGTGACTCACTTAAATCTCAGCCCCAGCACACACCAAGTGGGCCCCAGAAGTGGACCTCTGCATCATCCATCATAGTCCACTCATATTTTGTAACCCTAGGCTACTAGTTTAGTATTTAAACAACTTTTAGAGACTTATTTTGTATCTCATGACATTTCAGATCTAAACTTTGTATTCTCTGACGGCATGAGTCTCTAAACCCCATTGTTAGGGGTGAGGAGCTCTGCTGTGTCTCGATGAATTAATGCAAGTATTTCTGTTTTCCATTCAAACACGCTTGTTCCTATCTAAGATGTTCATTCGCGCTTAACTGTGATGAAGGTGATGACCCGTGACATTCATCACCTTCCTCAAACCATGAACGTGTGCCTGACAACCACCTCCGTTCTATATCCGACTGAATGAGGATCTCTTAGATTCCTTAATCAGAATCTCCGTGGTATAAGCTAGAACTGATGGCGGCATTCATGAGAATCCGGAAAGTCTAAACCTTGTCTGTGGTATTCCGAGTAGGATTCAATGATTGAATGATGTGACGAGCTTCAAACTCCTGAAGGCTGGGCGTTAGTGACAGACACAAAAGGATAGTAAATCCTATTCCAACCGGATCGAGAACCAACCTGTGATTAGCCGTGCTGTGACAGAGCGCGTGAGCGTAGTTTTCACTGGAAGGATGGAAGGTAGCCATTGACAATGGTGATCCACCAACACACAGCTTGCCATAGGAGGACGTGCGTGCGTGAATCAGAAGACAGAGGAAAGCAGAGATTCAGAGGACAAAGCATCTCCAAAACTCCAACATATTCTCCATTACTGCACAACAAGTAACTTTTAATTTATGCTCTACTGGTTATTCACAATTCAACTGATAAACATAATTGACTTCCTGACTAAGAATTACAAGATAACCATAGATTGCTTCAAACCAACAATCTCCGTGGGATTCGACCCTTACTCACGTAAGGTATTACTTGGACGACCCAGTGCACTTGCTGGTTAGTGGTACGCGTTGTGAAAAGTGTGATTCACAATTCGTGCACCAAGTTTTTGGCGCCGTTGCCGGGGATTGTTCGTGTTTGAACAACTGACGGATTATTTTGTTGCTTAGATTAGGAAAAATCTTTCTTTTTTTTGGTTTAGAGTCTTTTATTATTTATCCCTTGTTAAAATATTTTAAACTTATAGCTCAGTTATTTAGAACGTGGTGTTTATGTTCATGATAATTGGCTATCATATTTTTTAAAAACCTTTTTCAAAAATAATTTTTCTATTAAATCCTGTGCCAAACTTTAAGTTTGGTGTTTTCAAAAATAATCTTTCTAAAATTTTTTTTTAAGGTCCCATAACTCATTTGGCTAGAGCGTAATCTGTGTTCTTGGTAATTGGGTTAGAATCTTTTATACTCTTTTCAAAACCTTCTTTTCAAAAAAATATTTTTTCTATTAAATCTTGTGCCAAACTTTAAGTTTGGTGTTTTCTTGTTGATTTCCCTTTGATTTTCGAAAATTTTGGTTTGGTTTTCTAAAAATTTTAAGTTTGGTGTTCTTCCTTCATGTTCTTGTGTTCTTGTGAGTCTTCAAAGTGTTCTTGAGTTTCCTTGTGTCTTGATCTTAAAATTTTTAAGTTTGGTGTTCCTTGGTGTTTTCCCTCCAAAATTTTCAAAAACAAGGAGCATTAGATCTAAAAATTTTAAATCTTGTACTATCTTATTGTTTTTCTCTCTCCTCACTAAATTCAAAAATATCTTTTCAAAATATCTCTTCTAACTTCCTAACTTCTTATCTTTTCAAAATTTGTTTCAACTAACTAACTAACTTTTTGTTTGTTTCTTAACTTTTTCAAAACTACCTAACTAACTCTCTCTCTCTAATTTTCGAAAATATCTTCCATCTTTTTCAAAAATTTCCTTTTCTTTTAACTAATTATTTTTAATTTTTTTTACGAAAAAAAAAAAGAAAAAAATTTTTTTTTTTACTTCAAAATTCAAATTCTTTTTAGTTATTTTATTTTATTTAAGTATTTACTTCTTATAAAATAAAATAAATAAAAAGATAAATCAGTCCAAGTTATATCCATAGATCCATCATGGACATAAGTGGAAATGAACAGTCCAGGAGGACTCTGGGGTCATATTCTAACCCCTCTACTGCTTCATATGGGAGTAGCATATGCATACCCTCCATTGGAGTTAGTAGCTTTGAGTTGAATCCTCAGCTCATTATCATGGTGTAGCAAAGCTGCCAGTATTCCGGTCTTCCACAGGAAGAACCTACAGAGTTTCTGGCACAATTTTTACAAATTGCTGACACAGTACATGATAAGGAAATAGATCAGGATGTCTACAGACTATTACTGTTTCCATTTGCTGTAAAAGATCAAGCTAAGAGGTGGTTAAATAACCAACCTAAGGCCAGCATAAGAACATGGAAATAGCTGACAGAAAAATTCCTGAATCAGTATTTCCCTCCAAAAAGGATGACACAGCTAAGGCTGGACATCCAAGGCTTTAAGCAAGGAGATAATGAATCTCTTTATGATGCCTGGGAGAGATACAGAGAGATGCTACGAAAATGCCCCTCTGAAATGTTTTCAGAGTGGGTTCAGTTAGACATCTTCTACTATGGGCTTGCAGAAGGAGCTCAGATGTCTTTAGATTACTCAGCTGGTGGATCTATCCATATGAGAAAGACAATTGAAGAAGCTCAAGAGCTCATTGATACAGTTGCCAGGAATCAGCATCTGTATCTAAGCAGCAACCCTTCCATGAATGAAGAGGTTAAAACAGTAACTGCTGAATTCAGTACTGTAAAACAAGCTGCTGAATTCAATCAGCAATTAGATTTTCTAACAAAGCAGCTAGCTGAATTCAAAGACAGGTTACAGGAAACAAGGATAGCTAATATACATATGGACGAACAGTTTAAGCAAACAAAGCAGCAGCTATCAAAGCAAATAGCAGAAGAATGCCAAGCAGTTCAATTAAGAAGTGGGAAAACATTAAATACCCCACCTCAAGGCATCAAAAATTCAAGAAATGAGCGACCCACCAAAGATTCCCCTGAGGACAGTAAGAGCCCAGGGAAAAATAATTCTGGCACTAAAACGCCAGAAAATGGGTGGAAGGCTGGCGCTGAACGCCCAGACCATGCCCAAAACTGGAATTCAGCGCCAGAAACAAGGCAGGATTGGCGTTCAACGCCAGAAATGGGCAAGAATCTGGCGTTGAACGCCCAAAGGGGGCATAATCCAGCTTTGAACGCCCAAAATGGGCACATTTCTGGCGTTCAGGCGCCAGGAACAGACAGTGAGTTGGCGTCTAACGTCACTCCAGCTTCTGACTCTGGTACTCAATTGCCAGTGAGGGATCAGACACACACAAGTGCTGATAACAACCCCTCTAAAAAGGCTTCTTTAACCACTAAGGTTGAGGAATATAAAGCCAAGATACCTTATCCTCAAAAACTCCGGAAAGAGGAGCAGGATAAGCAATTTGCTCGCTTTGCAGATTATCTAAGGACTCTTGAAATAAAGATTCCTTTTGCAGAGGCACTTGAGCAAATACCTTCTTATGCCAAGTTCATGAAAGAGATCTTGAGTCATAAAAAGGAGTGGAGAGAAACAGAAAGAGTTCTCCTCACTGAAGAATGCAGTGCAGTCATTCTGAAAAGCTTTCCTGAAAAGCTTAAAGACCCTGGGAGTTTTCTGATACCATGCATATTAGAAGGTGATTGCACCAAGACAGCTTTATGCGATCTTGGGGCAAGCATCAACCTGATACCTGCATCCACTATCAGGAAGCTTGGCTTAACTGAAGAAGTTAAACCAACCCGGATATGTCTCCAACTTGCTGATGGTTCCACTAAATACCCATCAGGCGTGATTGAGGACATGATTGTCAGAGTTGGGCCATTCGCCTTTCCCACTGACTTTGTTGTGCTGGAAATGAAGGAGCACAAGAGTGCTACTCTCATTCTAGAAAGACCCTTCCTAGCAACTGGACGATCCCTCATTGACGTCCAACAGGGAGAAATAACCCTGAGAGTCAACAATGACGAGTTCAAGTTGAACGCTGTCAAAGCCATGCAGCATCCAGACACATCAACAGACTGCATGAAAGTTGACCTTATTGACTCTTTGGTAGAAGAGATCAACATGGCTGAGAGTCTCAAATCAGAGTTGGAAGACATCTTTAAAGATGTTCAGCCTGATTTGGAGGATTCAGGGGACATGAAAGAGCCTCTGAACTTTCTTCTGAAAGAGGAAAAACCTCCTAAACCAGAGCTCAAGCCACTGCCACCATCCTTGAAATATGCATTTCTAGGAGAAGGTGACACCTTTCCAGTGATCATAAGCTCTGCTTTAAATTCACAGGAAGAGGAAGCACTTATTCAAGTGCTAAGGACACACAAGACAGCTCTTGGGTGGTCCATAGGTGACCTTAAGGGCATAAGCCCAGCTAGATGCATGCACAAAATTCTACTGGAGGATAATGCCAAACCAGTGGTTCAACCACAGAGGCGGCTAAATCCAGCCATGAAGGAAGTGGTGCAGAAAGAGGTCACCAAATTACTAGAGGCTGGGATTATTTATCCCATTTCTGATAGCCCCTGGGTGAGCCCTATTCAAGTCGTCCCAAAAAAGGGAGGCATGACAGTGATTCATATTGAAAAAAATGAACTGGTTCCTACAAGAACAGTTACAGGCTGGCGCATGTGTATTGACTACAGAAGGCTCAATACAGCCACCAGAAAGGATCATTTTCCTTTACCATTCATAGACCAGATGCTAGAGAGACTAGCATGTCATGATTATTACTGCTTTTTGGATGGCTACTCAGGCTATAACCAGATTGCAGTAGATCCCCAGGATCAAGAGAAAACAGCATTCACATGTCCATCCGGAGTGTTTGCTTATAGAAGGATGCCCTTTGGGCTATGCAATGCACCTGCAACCTTCCAGAGATGCATGCTCTCTATTTTCTCTGATATGGTGGAAAAATTTCTGGAAGTCTTCATGGATGACTTCTCAGTATATGGAGACTCATTCAGCTCCTGTCTTGATCACCTGAAACTTATTCTGAAAAGATGCCAAGAAACCAACCTAGTCTTAAACTGGGAAAAGTGTCACTTCATGGTGACTGAAGGAATTGTTCTTGGGCATAAAATCTCAAACAAGGGAATAGAGGTGGATCAAGCAAAAATAGAGGTAATTAAAAAATTACCACCACCTGCCAATGTTAAGGCAATCAGAAGCTTTCTGGGGCATGCAGGATTCTATAGGAGGTTTATAAAGGATTTTTCAAAAATCGCAAAACCTCTAAGCAATCTGCTAGCTGCTGACACGCCATTTGTGTTTGACACAGCATGCCTGCAGGCGTTTGAAATGCTGAAAGCTAAGATGGTCACAGCACCAGTCATTTCTGCACCAGACTGGACATTGCCATTTGAGTTAATGTGTGATGCCAGTGATCATGCCATTGGTGCAGTATTGGGACAGAGGCATGACAAGCTTCTGCATGTCATTTATTATGCCAGTCGTGTTCTAAATGATGCCCAGAAAAATTACACAACCACAAAAAAAGAACTACTTGCAGTGGTTTACGCCATTGACAAGTTCAGATCATACTTAGTAGGATCAAAAGTGATTGTGTATACTGACCATGCTGCTCTTAAATATCTACTCACAAAGCAGGATTCAAAACCCAGGCTCATCAGATGGGTATTGCTTCTGCAAGAGTTTGATATAGAAATAAGAGACAGAAAAGGGACAGAGAACCAAGTGGCTGATCATCTGTCCCGGATAGAGCCAGTGGAAGGGACGTCCCTCCCCTTTCTTGAGATCTCTGAGACGTTCCCTGATGAGCATCTATTTGCCATTTAGGAAGCACCATGGTTTGCCGATATTGCAAACTATAAAGCTGCAAGGTTCATACCCAAGGAGTACAATAGAATACAAAAGAAGAAATTAGTTACTGATGCAAAGTACTACTTGTGGGATGAACCCTATCTCTTTAAGAGATGTGCAGACGGAATTATCCGTAGGTGTGTCCCCAGAGAGGAAGCACAGAGAATCCTATGGCATTGCCACGGATCTCAATATGGAGGCCATTTCGGAGGTGAGCGAACAGCCACCAAGGTCCTCCAATGTGGCTTCTATTGGCCCACACTCTATAAAGATTCCCGAGAGTTTGTACGTAATTGTGACAGTTGCCAAAGAGCTGGTAACCTGCCTCATGGTTACGCCATGCCTCAACAAGGGATCTTGGAAATAGAGTTGTTTGATGTATGGGGAATTGACTTCATGGGACCTTTCCCACCATCATACTCAAACACTTATATTCTGGTGGCAGTTGACTATGTATCAAAATGGGTTGAGGCTATCGCCACACCCTCCAATGATACTAAAACAGTGCTGAAATTCCTCCAGAAATATATCTTTAGCAGGTTTGGTGTCCCTAGAGTGTTAATCAGCGATGGGGGCACTCACTTCTGCAATAAACAGCTTTACTCTGCCATGGTTCGGTATGGAATTTGCCACAAAGTGGCCACTCCATATCATCCACAAACTAACGGGTAAGCTGAAGTCTCTAACAGAGAATTAAAGAGAATCCTGGAACGGACAGTAAATACCCGTAGAAAGGATTGGGCAAGGAGCTTGGATGATGCTCTGTGGGCTTACAGAACAGCATTCAAGATCCCTATAGGGACCTCTCCATACCAACTCGTGTATGGTAAGGCATGCCACTTGCCCGTGGAACTGGAACATAAGGCCTACTGGGCAACCAGATTCCTAAACTTAGATGCCAAATTAGCAGGAGAAAAATGATTGCTCCAGTTAAATGAGCTAGAGGAATTCAGATTCACAGCTTTCGAAAATGCCAAGCTTTATAAAGAAAAATAAAAAAATGGCATGACAGAAAGCTGTCATCTAGAATCTTTGAACCAGGACAAAAAGTCCTGTTGTTTAACTCTAGACTCAGGCTATTCCCCGGGAAACTGAAATCCCGGTGGAGGGGACCATACGTGATTACAAGTGTGTCACCATATGGTTATGTGGAACTTCAAGATATTGATTCTGATAAGAAGTTCATTGTCAATGGACAGAGAATCAAGCATTATCTTGAAGGCAACACTGAGCAAGAATGCTCAAGGCTGAAGCTAGATTAAAAGCTCAGCAAGGTCCAGCTAAAGACAATAAATAAGCGCTTGCTGGGAGGCAACCCAGCCATGGGGCAACAATCCTCTAAGCATTTTGCCCTATTTCTATCTTTATTTTTTTATATAGAGTTCATTGACAACAAGGTAAATAATCATTTACAGAAGACCTCGGCACACAAAACAGAGTAAAAGAGCTCAATGGCAAGAAAACGCCAGTAAAGGGGCAATTTGGGCATTCAGCGCCCAAAATGGGCATCCACTGGGCGCTGAACGCCAGTAATGGCAGCATTTGGGCGTTCAACGCCAGAAATGGCCACCCACTGGGCGTTGAACGCCAGGAATGGCAGCAACTGGGTGCTGAACGCCCAGGAGATCAGCATTTGGGCGCTGAACGCCCAAAACAGGCAGTGTTTGGGCGTTCAAACGCCAGGAGGACAGGGAGGAGCCAAATCCAGTAATCCCACACGTATTTCCATTCTAATTTATAATTTTATGATTCAATACATGATTTTATTTACATAAACATGTCAAGAACCCTGATTTCTAAAAATCCTACTTTCAAAATATCAAATGTATCTTAATTCATAAGCACACACCCTCTTTGCAAATTCAATCCAACTCTTTTCAAATCTTTTCCAAAAACAAATCTATCTTTCTCACTCTAAAAATCTTATCAATATCTTTTTCAAATCTTCATATTATCTTTTTCAAAAACCCAGATTTATCTTTTTCAAAAATCTATCCTATCTTTTCAAAATCAAACTATATCTTCTATCTTATCTTTTTCAACTCAATCTTTTTATCTTATCTCTTCCAACTTTTCGAAAATCCACCCCCCACCCCTTTAAATTGGGTTCGGCCTCCCCCCTCCTCCATCAACAAGTGCACCTTGATCTCCTTCTATCCCTCTCCTTTCTTTTCTTTCGCTTGAGGACAAGCAAACCTCTAAGTTTGGTGTGTTTTTTCCGAAATCACTAAGATCATGGCTCCCAAAGGGAAACAATACACTCCTAGAGGCAAGAAAGAGAGCGTTCCAAAACCACTTTGGAATCAAGGGAAGTTCTTATCTAAAGAACATTCAGACCATTATCTTAAAGTAATGGGTCTGAGATCAGTGATCCCGGAAGTTAGATTCGATCTGAAAGAAGATGAATATCCGGAGATCCAGGAGCAAATTCGAATCAGGAACTGGGAAGTCCTAGCTAATCCTGAAACGAAAGTAGGAAGGAACATGGTCCAGGAGTTCTATGCTAATATGTGGCAGACTGACAAGCAAAGACTATCTGGAACAGCCTGCTACGAATTTCGGACCATGGTCAGGGGAAAGATTGTTCATACCACCCCTAACAAGATCAGAGAGATATTAAAGCTACCTCAGCTAAAGGATGATCCAGACTCCTTCAACAGGAGGATGATGAGAGTAGACATTGGCCTGGATAAGATTCTAGAGGACATCTGTATCCCTGAAGCCAGGTGGACCACCAACACAAAGGGCGTTCCAAATCAACTCAAGAGGGAGGATCTCAAACCAGTTGCCAGAGGATGGCTGGACTTCATTGGGCGTTCTCTGTTGCCCACCAGCAACCGTTCTGAAGTCACAGTTAAAAGAGCAGTGATGATTCATTGCATCATGATGGGAAAGGAAGTGGAGGTTCATCAGCTGATTTCAACAGAGCTCTATAAGATCGCTAACAAAAATTCAAGAGAGGCCAGGTTGGCTTATCCAAGCGTGATTTCTCTGCTCTGCAAGGACGCTGGAGTCAAGATGGGAATAACTGAATATATCCTAATTGAAAAGTCAATCACCAAAGCATCAATGGAGAGACAACAAGCACAGGAGGATCCTATCAAGAAGAGAGCACAGGAATTCCTCCCAGAGATTCCTCAAGCAGAATATTGGGAATATCTTGAGACGTTTGTCACCAAGATACAGGAAGCTATGGAGCAAATAATAAAACAACAGAAGGAACACAGTCAAATGCTGACCCATATGCTTAAAGAACAAGAGGAGCAGGGATGTGACTTAAGGGAACTGAAGTGCCAAAAATCTTCTGTGATACCAAGCCTCCCAAGGATCAGAGGAACCCCCATACCCCCAGAATAAAGGTTGTTAATTTCCAATTTCTGCCTTAACTCTGTGACAGTGTCCTTATAAAAAAAGTACCTTAGAAGTCATATAGTAGTAATTAGTATCTATTTTGATTTTATCTCCAATTAAGCTATAGTTTATTTTTCTCATCATCATTAAACATGAATAAAATAGTAGATCTTTTGAATAAGAAGCAATAAAATTTCGAGTTTAAATAAAACAAATTCTAATTGGTTAAATGTGGTGGCAATGCTTTCTGTCTTCTGAATGAATGCTTGAACAGTGCATATGTCTTTTGAATTTGTTGTTTAAGACTGTTAAATATGTTGGCTCTTGAAAGAATAATGAACATGAGACATGTTATTGATAATCTGAAAAATCATAAAAATGATTCTTGAAGCAAGAAAAAGCAGCAAAGAACAAAGCTTGCAGAAAAAAAAAAAAGCAAGCAGAAAAAGCCAATAACCCTTAAAACCAAAAGGCAAGGGCAATTAAAAAGGATCCCAAGGCTTTGAGCATCAGTGGATAGGAGGGCCTAAAGGACTGAAATCCTGGTCTAAGCGGCTAAACCAAGCTGTCCCTAACCATGTGCTTGTGGCGTGCAGGTGTCAAGTGAAAACTTGAGACTGAGCGGTTAAAGTCAAGGTCCAAAGCAAAAGGAAGAGTGTGCTTAAGAACTCTGGACACCTATAATTGGGGACTTTAGCAAAGCTGAGTCACAATCTGAAAAGGTTCACCCAGTTATGTGTCTGTGGCATTTATGTATCCGGTAGTAATACTGGAAAACAAAGTGCTTAGGGCCATGGCCAAGACTCATAAAGAAGCTGTGTTCAAGAATCATCACACTGAACTAAGAGAATCAATAACACTATCTGAATTCTGAGTTCCTATAGATGCCAATCACTCTGAGCTTCAATGGATAAAGTGAGATGCCAAAACTGTTCAGAAGCAAAAAGCTACTAGTCCCGCTCATCTAATTAGAATCTGAGCTTCAATCAAAAACTCTGAGATATTATTGCTTCTCAACCTATTAGTCTTCTATTTTATTTGTCTAGTTGCTTGAGGACAAGCAACAGTTTAAGTTTGGTGTTGTGATGAGCGGATATTTTATACGCTTTTTGGGGATAATTTCATATAGTTTAGAGTATGTTTTAGTTAGTTTTTAGTCTATTTCTAGTAGTTTTTAGGAAAAATTCATATTTCTGGACTTTACTATGAGTTGTGTGTTTTTCTGTAATTTCAGGTATTTTTCTGGCTGAAATTGAAGGAGCTGAGTAAAAATCTGATTCAGGCTGAAAAAGGACTGCTAATGCTGTTGGATTCTGACCTCCCTGCACTCAAATTGGATTTTCTGGAGCTACAGAACTTGAAATGGCATGCTTCTAATTGCATTGGAAAGTAGACATCCAGGGCTTTCCAAAAATATATAATAGTCCATACTTTGCACAAGGATAGACGACGTAAACTGGCGTTCAACGCCAGCTCTCTGCCCAATTCTGGCGTCCAGCGCCAGAAAAGGATCAAAAACTGGAGTTGAACGCCCAAACTGGCATAAAAACTGGCGTTCAACTCCACAAATGTCCTCTGCACGTGACTCACTTAAATCTCAGCCCCAGCACACACCAAGTGGGCCCCAGAAGTGGACCTCTGCATCATCCATCATAGTCCACTCATATTTTGTAACCCTAGGCTACTAGTTTAGTATTTAAACAACTTTTAGAGACTTATTTTGTATCTCATGACATTTCAGATCTAAACTTTGTATTCTCTGACAGCATGAGTCTCTAAACCCCATTGTTGGGGGTGAGGAGCTCTGCTGTGTCTCGATGAATTAATGCAAGTATTTCTGTTTTCCATTCAAGCACGCTTGTTCCTATCTAAGATGTTCATTCGCGCTTAACTGTGATGAAGGTGATGACCCGTGACATTCATCACCTTCCTCAAACCATGAACGTGTGCCTGACAACCACCTCCGTTCTATATCCGACTGAATGAGGATCTCTTAGATTCCTTAATCAGAATCTCCGTGGTATAAGCTAGAACTGATGGCGGCATTCATGAGAATCCGGAAAGTCTAAACCTTGTCTGTGGTATTCCGAGTAGGATTCAATGATTGAATGATGTGACGAGCTTCAAACTCCTGAAGGCTGGGCGTTAGTGACAGACGCAAAAGGATAGTAAATCCTATTCCAACCGGATCGAGAACCAACCTGTGATTAGCCGTGCTGTGACAGAGCGCGTGAGCGTAGTTTTCACTGGAAGGATGGAAGGTAGCCATTGACAACGGTGATCCACCAACACACAGCTTGCCATAGGAGGACGTGCGTGCGTGAATCAGAAGACAGAGGAAAGCAGAGATTCAGAGGACAAAGCATCTCCAAAACTCCAACATATTCTCCATTACTGCACAACAAGTAACTTTTAATTTATGCTCTACTGGTTATTCACAATTCAACTGATAAACATAATTGACTTCCTGACTAAGAATTACAAGATAACCATAGATTGCTTCAAACCAACAATCTCCGTGGGATTCGACCCTTACTCACGTAAGGTATTACTTGGACGACCCAGTGCACTTGCTGGTTAGTGGTACGCGTTGTGAAAAGTGTGATTCACAATTCGTGCACCAATTTTTGAAAAATATTTTTAAAATTTTCGAAAATAAATAAGAAAAATGAAAAAGATTTGATTTTTGAAAAAGATTTTGAAAATGATAAGATTTTTAAATTGAAAATTTGATTTGACTCATAAAAACAACTAGATTTTTAAAAAAATTTTGAAAAAGTCAATCCAAATTTTCGAAATTTATGAGTGAAAAAGGGGAAGATATTTTTTTTATTTTTGAATTTTCAATGATGAAAGAGAAAAACATGAAAAAGACTCAATGCATGAAAATTTTTAGATCAAAATGATGAATGCATGCAAGAATGCTATGAATGTCAAGATGAACACCAAGAACACTTTGAAGATCAAGATGAACACCAAGAACTTATTTTTGAAAATTTTTATATGCAAAGAAAACATGCAAGACACCAAACTTAGAAATCTTTCATGTTCAGACACTATGAATGCAAAAATGCACATGAAAAACAAGAAAAGACACAAAACAATAAAATATGAAGATCAATCAAGAAGGTTTATCAAGAACAACTTGAAGATCATGATGAATGCAATGCATGAATGCAATTTTCGAAAAATGCAAGATGAGTATGCAATTGACACCAAACTTAAAAATTGACTCAAGACTCAAACAAGAAACATGAAATATTTTTTTTATTTTTATGATTTTCTAATTTTTTTGGATTTTTCGAAAATTATTTGTGAAAAAGAAAAATAAGGATTCCAAAATTTTTAATGTGAATTCCAGGAATCTTGCACTCTTAGTCTAAAGCTCCAATCTGAGGGTTAGACATGGCTTAATAGCCAGTCAAGCTTTAGCATGTAAATCTTTTGGATCTGGAACAGCAGCAGGTGGATTAGCAACAACTAGCTTGCTCTTGATAATGTTGGGTTGGAAGCCCTAGTCCAAATGAATTTAGACATGGCTTTACAGCTAGTCAGGCTTCAACATGCTTCATGAAACACTAGAATTCATTCTTAAAAATTCAGAAGAACATTATTTTTTGAAAAGATTTATAATTTTTTTTGAAAATAAAGGAAAAATTTTTGAAAATAATTTTTTTTTTATTTTTTTTGAAAACAAAATAAGAAGAAAATTACCTAATCTGAGCAACACGATGAACCGTTAGTTGTCCAAACTCGAACAATCCCCGGAAACGGCGCCAAAAACTTGGTGCACGAAATTGTGATCTCAGGCAACGGCGCCAAAAACTCTGTACGCACGTTTTAATAAATCGTTTTTCATTCACAACTTCGATACAACTAACCAGCAAGTGCACTGGGTCGTCCAAGTAATAAAACCTTACGTGAGTAAGGGTCGATCCCACGGAGATTGTTGGTATGAAGCAAGCTATGGTCATCTTGTAAATCTCAGTCAGGCGGATAATAATTGATTATGAAGTTTTCGAAAATAAATAATAAATAGACAGAAAATAAAGATAGAAATACTTATGTATATCATTGGTGAGAATTTCAGATAAAGGAATAGAGATGCTTTCGTCCCTCTGAACTTCTACTTTCTTGCTGTCTTCATCCAATCAGTCCTACTCCTTTCCATGGCTGGATTTATGTAAGAACATCACCATTGTCAATGGCTACTTTTCATCCTCTCTGTGAAAATGGTCCGATGCGCTGTCACTGCATGGCTAATCATCTGGAGGCATCACCATGGTCAATGGCTGCATCCTATCCTATTGTGAAAATGGTCCATATACTCTGTCACAACACGGCTAATCATCTGAAGTTCTCGATCATACTGGAATAGGATTCACCCTCCTTTTGCGTCTGTCACTACGCCCAGCACTCGCGAGTTTGAAGTTCGTCACAGTCATTCAATCCCTGAATCCTACTCAGAATACCACAGACAAGGTTTAGACTTTCCGGATTCTCATGAATGCCGCCATCAATCTAGCTTATACCACGAAGATTCTGATTAAGAGATCCAAGAGATAATCATCCAATCTAAGGTGGAACGGAAGTGGTTGTCAGGCACGCGTTCGTGGGGGAATGATGATGATTGTCACGTTCATCACATTCATGTTGAAGTGCGAATGAATATCTTAGAAGCAGAATAAGTTGAATTGAATAGAAAAATAGTAGTACTTTGCATTAATTCATGAGGAACAGCAGATCTCCACGCCTTAATCTATGGAGTGTAGAAACTCTACCGTTGAAAATACATAAGTGATGAAGGTCCAGGAATGACCGAGAGGCCAGCCCCCTAAACGTGATCAATAGTCTCCTAAGATGAACAATAGATTAAAACTGAGACCAAAGATGTCTAATACAATAGTAAAAAGTCCTATTTATACTAAACTAGTTACTAGGGTTTACAGAAGTAAGTAATTGATGCATAAATCCACTTCCGGGGCCCACTTGGTGTGTGCTTGGGCTGAGCTTGAATGTTACACGTGCAGAGGCTCTTTCTGGAGTTGAACGCCAGGTTGTAACGTGTTTCTGGCGTTCAACTCTGGTTCGTGACGTGTTTCTGGCGTTTAACTCCAGACTGCAGCATAGAACTGGCGTTCAACGCCCTTTTGCGTCGTCTAAACTCGGCCAAAGTATGGACTATTATATATTGCTGGAAAGCCCTAGATGTCTACTTTCCAACGCAATTGGAAGCGCTCCATTTTGAGTTTTTTAGCTCCAGAAAATCCACTTTGAGTGCAGGGAGGTCAGAATCCAACAGCATCAGCAGTCCTTCTTCTACCTCTGAATCTGATTTTTGCTCAAGTCCCTCAATTTCAGCCAGAAAATACCTGAAATCACAGAAAAACATACAAACTCATAGTAAAGTCCAGAAATGTGAATTTAACATAAAAACTAATGAAAACATTCCTAAAAGTAACTAGATCCTACTAAAAACAATGCCAAAAAGCGTATAAATTATCCGCTCATCAAGTGTCAAGCTAATGACATTAAAGAAGCGTTTGTTGGGAGGCAACCCAACCATGAGTAATTATTTTAGTTTATTTTCAGAAATTTCCCTTGTTTTTTAATGTTTGTGATCATGTGCAGTATTTAGAACAGAGACAGAGACATTTGGAGATGGAAACAGAACACTCTGGGGAGAGCCCTTTGCTGGGCGTTCAATGCCCATTCAGGAGCTAAGAAGAACCACTCCTTGGTCCCCTTTGAGCGTTCAACGCCCACCAAGGCAAATGCACTGGCGTTGAACGCCAGTAATGGAGGGAATTAGGCGTTCAATGCCCACCAAGGAGTACTTCCTAGCGTTGAACGCCAGAACAGGGAAGAGCTGGGCGTCCAACGCCTATTCAGGGGTAGGAGGCAACTTTCTCAGCTAGTGGGTCCCACACAAACCCCACCTACCCTACCTTTCCTTCTCTCTCCTACTCTTTCCACCTTGATTCCCACCCTAAGTTTTCTTTCCTTGGGGACAAGCAAACTTTTTAAGTTTAGTGTTGCAAAGTAAGCTCTGGGTTTATCTTATCATTAATAGCACCAAAGAAAGGTTAATCATCTTCATGGAAGAGCAGTAGCCGCCGTCACTAAGGTGGTCACGTTCCATTATCACCTTGTCTATGTTATTTTTTCTCTTTTCCATTATATTTTATTGTATGTTTCCTGTTTCTAGTGCATGATCATCTTATCTTGTCTTAAGCTATGAAATATCCCATGTATCTCTCACCATACTTAAAAGAAAAATTTATTTGAAAAAAGAAAAGTGAGATACATAATTTTGAGTTATATATTAAGAATAGTCCAATTATTTGATGTGGTGGCCTTGCTTTTACTTTCTAAATGCATGAATTAACAATGCATATTTGATGTTGGAGTAAAGTGTTTTGGCTCTTGAAAGAATGATGAATAAGGAGAAGTATTATTAGTGATATGAAAATTCCAAAAAAAATTAATTCTTGAAGCAAGAAAAAGCAACAAAAAAAAAGAAAGAAAAAGAGAAAGAAAAAGCAAAAAAAAAGAGAAGAAAAGAAAAAGCCAAAAGCTCTTAAAACCAAAAGGCAAGAGCACGGATCCAAGGCTTTGAGCATCAATGGTTAGGAGGGTCTAAAGAAACAAAATCTTGGCCTAAAAAGTTCAAATGAGCTGCTTCTCCTAACTAAATACTTAGGGTGTGAAGGTGTCAAGTGAAGAACTTGAGACTGGGCAGTTAAAGTCGTGATCCCAAAAGCAAAAGAGTGTGCCTAAGAACTCTGGGTACCACTGTCTGGGGATTCTAGCAAAGCTGAATCACAATCCAATTGGGTTTACCCAGTTAAGTGCCTGTGGCATTTATGTATCTAGTGGTAATACTGGAAAACAAAACACTTAGGGTCACGGCCAGGGTAAAAAAGAAGTTGTGTTCAAGAATCAATAATATCATCTGGATTCTGAGTTCCTAAAGATGTCAATACTTCTGAGCTTCAAAGGAAAGTAAGATGTCAAAACTATTCAGAAGTAAATGGCTACTAACTCCGCTCATCAATTGGAACTGAGCTTTATTGAAAACTATGAGATTCATTATCTCCTTCTCTTCTTTTTAATCCTACTTTATTTTTAGTATCTTGGGGACAAGCAACAGTTTAAGTTTGGTATTCTAATGAGTGGATATTTTATACGCTTTTTGGCATTATTTTCATAGAGTTTTTACCTATGTTTTGTTGAATTTTATTAAGTTTTGGTAGATTTTAGTGAAAAAATCACTTTTTGGATGCTACTTTGAGTTTTTGTATTTTTCCTATATTTTTAGGTGATTTTTGGGTGATTCTGGCAAGTTTTGGAAAAGTCTGATTCAGAGACAGAGAAATGACTGCAGATGTTGTCAGATTCTGACCTCCGTGCATTCGAACGAGCATTTCTAGAGCTCTAGAGGTCCAATTGATACGCTCTGAATGGCGTTGGAAAGCTAACATCCAGGGCTTTTTAGAAATATATAATAGTCTATACTTATCTTTGGAAATGAAGGCCCAAAACGGGCGTTGAACTCCCATCTGACCCCCTACCTAGGGTTTCAACGCCCCAAAGGGAGCAAGTTGGCGTTTGGACGCCAAAAAGGGAGCAAGCCTGGCGTCCAACGCCCCAAGAGGAGTCCCAGCACGTGGATTCACCCAAACTTAGCCCAAACACTCACCAAGTAGGCCCAGGAAGTGAATTTTTACACCAGGAGTCCAATTTATCTTACTTTTGTAATCCTTAGTCATTAGATTAGTATATATAGACAAGAGTTCACCCTTGTTAAAAACTCTTGCCTCTCTACACGTTTCATATTTTATTTTCTATAAATCATGAGCAACTAAACCTCCTAGGTTAAGGTTAGGAGCTCTGCTGATTCTCATGGATTAATACTGTTTCTATTTGAATATATGTTTGGTTCCATTCTAAGATGCATTCTCGTTATTCATCTTTATGAATCTGGGGTGAAACGGGAGTATGACCCCTTTTTCTACATGAGTTCTTGTGAGTCTCGGGAGGGATAGCATTGAACTACAAGCTTGAGGTGACATCTCTTAGACGGCTAATCCACAATCTCGTTGGGGACATGGAAACCTCGTTTTCTATCATTTTGGGCGTTTAATGCTAGCACAGCAAGGGGGAGATAATTTCGTTTCCAATTCAAATTTTTTCGAATTTTCATGTTTTAATTCATAATTTTCTGCATCAAAATATTACAAACATTCACTTTTTAATTTCCATTCCCAAAACTTAATAATCTTATAAATTCTTTTTAATTCTTTTTCAATTCTTTGCAATTTTTTTTCAAAACGTTTTTGAAAACTCATTTATCTTTCCAATTTCTTTTCAAATCTTTTTAATTCATTCATATTATCTTTTATTTCTTAGATGCATAAACGAAAATTCAGATTTAACTTCCTCATATCTTTTTTAAATCTTGCATATTTTACAAATTGTATCTTTCATCAATCATATATTCCTATCTTATCTTTTTCAAAAATAAATTGAAACCCATTCCCTCCCTCCCTTTTACATACACATTCGGCCAGCCCCTCCTCCCTCATCATTCAAATCCTTCTCTCCATCTATTCTTCTTCTTTCTTTTTATTTTTGCTTGAGGACAAGCAAATCTCTAAGTTGGTGTGATTCCCGTGATCCCTGAGCTAAAACAAACGAATCTCATGGCTCCCAAAAGAAGACAAACCACTTTAAGAGGCAAGAAAGAAAGCAATCCAAAGCCACTGTGGAAGCATGAAAATTTCTACACTAAAGAACATGCAGACCATTACTTTAAAATTGTGTGCAGAAGATCAGTGATCCCAGAAGTTAGGTTCAATCTGAAAGAAGATGAATACCCGGAGATCCAAGAACAGATTCGAAACAGGGACTGGGAAGTCCTGGCTAATCCTGAGATACATGTTGGAAGAAATATGATCCAGGAATTCTATGCAAATCTGTAGATGACGGATAAGCAAAGATTAGAGGGAACTGCTTTCCACTCCTTTCGGACCATGGTCAGAGGGAAGATTATTTACTTCCACTTTGACAAGGTGAGAGAAGTTCTCAAGCTTCCTCAACTACAAGATGATCCAGAATCCTTTAATAGGAGAATGGCCAAAGATAAAAGGCTAGATCAAGTTCTAGAGAACATATGCCTCCCTGGAACTGAATGGATTACCAATACAAAAGGTGTCCCAAACCAGCTAAAGAGAGAAGATCTCAAACCAGTTGCTAGAGGTTGGCTGGATTTCATTGGGCATTCTATACTCCCAACCAGCAACCGTTCTGAAGTCACTGTCAAGAGAGCAGTGATGATTCACTGTATTATACTGGGGAAAGAAGTAGAGATCCATCAGCTGATTCCTGGTGAAATTTACATATTTGCAAACAAGGAATCCACTTATGCTAAATTGGCTTACCCAAGCTTGATCAGTCTGTTATGTAAAGATGCAGGGGGTACAGATAGGCGTGGATGAATATATCCCAGTTGAACGCCCAATCACCAAAAAGGTGATGGATGGACCTCAAGTTCAAGACAACCCCATCAAAAGGAGGGCGCATGAGCTCCTCCCGGAAATTCCTCAATTTGAATATTGGACCCGCTTAGAAGCATCTGTCACCAAGATGCAAGAAGCTATGGATCAAATCAAAGAGGAGCAGCAGAACCAAAATACCATGCTCTACAAACTGCTCAAAGAACAAGAGAAACAAGGGCGTGAGATACAGGAGCTAAAGCGTCAGAAGCTGTCCCTTGAAGAGCTAGACGTCCCACAGATTGAAGGAGCAAGTATCTCTCAAAATAAAGGTTGTTGAGTCCTAACTCTGTGATAACTTTTATTATTAGAAACCTATTTTAAGAATTACATGAGAATTAGTATTAGAGTAATTTATTTTTATGTCTTTAATTTCCTTTCTTTTATTATTTGTCTGCTTTTATGTTTATTTTACGTCTTATTTTTATTACATGATCAATAAAGTTTAGAGTCTATGTCTTAAAACTATGAATGATTCCATGAATCTCTCACCTTTCTTAAATAAAAAATCGTTTTAATTTGCAAAAGAACAAGAAGTGCATAATTTCAAAATTTATCTTGAAATTAGTTTAATTATTTTGATGTGGTTACAATACTTCTTGTTTTCTGAATGAATGCTTGAACAGTGCATATTTCTGATAGTGAAGTTTACGAATGTTAAAATTGTTGGCTCTTGAAAGAATAATGAAAAAAGAGAAATGTTATTGATAATCTGAAAAATCATAAATTGATTCTTGAAGCAAGAAAAAGCAGTGAAAAAATAAAGCTTGTGAAAAAAAATAAGGAAAAAGAAAGAAAAAGAAAAAGCAAGCAGAAAAAGTCAATAACCCTTTAAACTAAAAGGCAAGGGTAAAGAGGATCCAAGGCTTTGAGCAATAATGGATAGGAGGGCTCAAAGGAATAAAATCCTGGCCTAAGCGGCTAAATCAAGCTGTCCCTAACCATGTGCTTGTGGCATGAAGGTCCAAGTGAAAAGCTTGAGACTGAGTGGTTAAAGTCGTGGTCCAAAGCAAAAGAGTGTGCTTAAGAGCTCTGGCCACCTCTAACTAGGGACTCTAGCAAAGCTGAGTCACAATCTGAAGAGGTTCACCCAGTCGTGTGTCTGTGGCATTTATGTATCCGGTGGTAATACTGGAAAACAAAATGCTTAGGGTCACGGCCAAGACTCATAAAGTAGCTGTGTTCAAGAATCAACATACTGAACTAGGAGAATCAATAACACTATCTGAATTCTGAGTTCCTATGGATGCCAATCATTCTGAGCTTCAAAGAATAAAGTGAGATGCCAAAATTATTCAGAAGCAAAAAGGCTACTAGTCCCGCTCATCTAATTAGAACTAAGCTTCATTGATATTTTGGAATTTATTGTATCTTCTCTTCTTTTTATCCTATTTTGTTTTTAGTTGCATGGGGATAAGCAACAATTTAAGTTTGGTGTTGTGATGAGTGGATAATTTATACCCTTTTTGCATTGTTTTTAGACAGTTTTTAGTATGCTTTAGTTACTTTTTATTATATTTTTATTAGTTTTTATGCAAAAATCACATTTATGGACTATACTATGATTTTGTGTGTTTTTCTGTAATTTCAGGTATTTTCTGGCTGAAATTGAGGGACTTGAGCAAAAATCTGATCCAGAGGCTGAAAAAGGACTGCAGATGCTTTTGGATTCTGACCCTCCTGTACTCGAAGTGGATTTTCGGGAGCTACAGAAGCCCAATTGGCACGCTCTCAATTGCGTTGGAAAGTAGACATCTTGTTCTTTCCGTAATATATAATAGTCCATACTTTGCCCGAGATTTGATGGCCCAAACTGGCGTTAAACGCCAGCCAGAGACCCTTTTCTGGAGTAAAACGCCAGAACTGGCACCAGAACTGGAGTTAAACGCCCAAACTGGCTCTCAAGCTGGCGTTTAACTCCAAGAATGGCCTATGCATGTGAAAGCTTCAATGCTCAGCCCTAGCACACACCAAGTGGGCCCCGAAAGTGGATTTCTGCATTATCTGCACTTAGTTACTCATTTTCTGTAAACCTAAATTACTAGTTTAGTATAAGAACTACTTTTAGAGATTCATTTTGAAACTCATGACATTTTACATTTCATATTGTATCTTCTACGGCATGAGTCTCTAAACCCCATAGGTGGGGGTGAGGAGCTCTGCTGTGTTTCAATGGATTAATGCAATTACTACTGTTTTCTATTCAATCATGCTTGATTCTATTCTAAGATACTCATTCGTACTTCAATATAGAGAGTGTAATGATCCGTGACACTGATCATTATTCTCAATTCTATGAACGCGTGCTTGACAACCACTCCCATTCTATCTGAGCTCAACGTAGTCATTGGGCGATAGCTTGAGTGCGTATCTCTTGGGTTTCTGATCCACGGACCAAGTCCGTGAGATCAGAACCTTCGTGGTAGAGGCTAGAACCAATTGGCAGCATTTCTGGGATCCGAAAAGTCTAAACCTTGTTTGTGGTATTCCGAGTAGGATCTGGGAAGGGATGACTGTGACGAGCTTCAAACTTGCGAATGTTGGGCGCAGTGACAGTGTGCAAAAGGACAAGGGTCCTATTCCGACGCTAGTGAGAACCGACAAATGATTAGCCGTGCAGTAGCTGTACCTAGTATTTTTCATCCGAGACGAGAAATCTGACAGTTGATTAGCCTTGCAGAAACTATGCTTGGTATTTTTCATCCAAGAGGATCATACAGCTTGCCATTGAAGGAAGCCATGCGTGTTTGGAGAAGAAGATAGTAGGAAAGTAGAGATTCAGACGGCAGAGCATCTCCGGAACCTCAACCTGTTCCTCATTACTGAATCATAAGTACCATTTAAGTCATGTTATTTACTTTTCTTAAACAAAATCATTTTTATCATTAATCTCCTGACTAAGAATTGCAAGATAACCATAGCTTGCTTCAAGCCGACAATCTCCGTGGGATCGACCCTTACTCACGTAAGGTATTACTTGGACGACCTAGTGCACTTGTTGGTTAGTTGTGCGGAGTTGTGAAAAGTGTGATCACAATTTTGTGCACCACCTAGCTACCCAAAATTTCCACTTTTTCATTACATACTCATGCATCAACTCTTCTTTTAATTTTTTTATCACATATGCATTGATCTTTTCATTAACTTAACTTAGCATTGGGGTAATTTTGTCTCCTTATTTATTTACTTATTTATTGAATATTTTTGGATTTTTTTAAATAAACATAATATATCAATGCACATGGATTTTTTTAATTTTTCTGGTCTTACATGAGTAGGTACCCAATTTCCCAATATTTTATCATTTAAGCACTGTACACTTTCATTAACCTAAGTTTCCACAGTTTTTCCCACACTTAGTTGATACACAATCTCTATCTTAAGCTAACCAAATATTCAATTTGGGGTGATTAATTTGTTTTTCCGCTTAAGGCTAGTGATGTGATAAAATATAGAACAAGGGGATAAAAGGCTCAAAGTGGCTAACAAAGGTGACATAAAAGGGTAGGCTATTTGGGATAAGTGAGCTAATAAAACAATGGCCTCAATCATATGCATGCATATAACACATTAAACATGGGACATATGGGATGGAACAAAATATAAATTACAGTCATAGAGAAGAAAACATACAAGAATAAAATATTATGGTTAAATAATGTAACCATGTAATTAAGCTCAAGTCTCACAGGTTGTGTGTTCTAGCTACAATTCATGTTCCAAATTATAATCTTCAAACAAGTTTTAACTCAAAAGTTTTAATTTAAATTAGTGAAATTTTTCAAAAATAGGGTCTTGAAAAGAAACTTATTATTTTTCAACCAATTAGAACATGCATGAAAACACCTATTTCTATACAAACTATCCTATTCTAACAAAAGAAAATAAATAATTTATTGGTGTTAAGAAAGAGAATTTACCTCCGGAAGTCAGATACTGACCGACCTCTCCACACTTAAAGCTTGGCACCGTCCTCGGTGCCATCAGTCAGGAACAAAGGGGGCTGGTAGTAGCATCTCCACAATCGGGATTGTCATGGCTCCCTGTGCTAGTAGATGAAGTGGAGTCCAGAGTGTCTGGTTCTTCTTCAGGTGGGTGGTTGCCAACAATCAGCTCCTTGAGGTATGTAAATCGGCGCTTATAAGAGGCTTCCTGGAATGCGTCCAATCCTTCTGTAGCATGGGGAAGATTTAAGGCTTGCTGAATGGCCTCTTCGGAAATAGGGACTTGCTTCTGACGGACATAGACAGACTGCAGGGTTGGCATGTGAAAATTGGAGTAGAATTCGACTACCCATGAAAGATTGACCTGCCGTGGCTGTCTCCGTAAGAATCCCCATTGTCTTCTCTCAATGCGGGGCTCAACAAAATCAACAATGTGGGTCGAGAGGATGAGGAGGTGCTCATTGTTGTAATTCCTCTAAGCCAGAATGGGGAACATCTACTCAGAGTAGCGGTTAGTGAACCGCGCAGTGTCCCTTGCTAGAAAGGCTTTCTCTTTTTCATCAACCTTGATGATCCTCTTGACTCGCTTTGTTGAGGGCTTTACTGCTGTTGAAGATGGTTCCGCAATTAGTGCTCTTTTTGTTCATTTCCTTGCCGGTGGTTTGGGAGTAGCTTTCTCTTTACCCTTCTTGGTGGCCATCCTGAAAAGGAAAAAGGAAAGTAACATGTAAAGCTAAGAGTTAAAGCAAGGAAGAGGATGGTACAAGTGATAATCAATGCCAAGGTAAAAAAGGATGACTTTTATCACATGGTCGCGACTACATATGATCAGTTCATCCATGAAAATATAGCAAGTGCATATTAGGGCAAGATGCAAGATGTTTATTAGCATGCCGACAAAGGCATGAGTAGCATAGATCAAGCATTAATTGCCCAATTTGATTATCAAATGTTTCAAACTAACAATCTGTTTGTATTGACAATTATATTCAATCAATAAAATATTAAAAGGGGTTTTGTAAAAAACAGGCATTAGAGTAGAAGAATAGAATAATTTAAAAATGCACAATGCCATACGGGCTTTTTCACAAACACTTAGCATGCATGGTAAATATGTTATTGAAAGTATTAGATTTGAACATGCAAGCAACCCTAAGAATTAATATTAATTGTCAAATAATGCCTCAATATATTCACAAGCAAAATATAGAAGAAAACAATCACCCAATTAAATTTTTAACACCAATCAAAAGAATGTAAAAAGAAAAAAAAAGACAACGAAAACATAGATAATGAAATTAAAAAGAAAAAGAAGAAGAAAACATAAATAAGAATAATAATGGAAAAGGAAAAAAGGAAAGAAGAAAAGAACCTTGATGAAGAAGATGAAGAAGGAGGGAGAAAATAGTAGCAAGTAAGAGAGAATAAAGAAGAAAGAGGGAAGAAGAAAGAAATAAGAAGGGAGAAGAAAGAATTAGGATTGGGGAAGAAAAGATAAGAATTCTGGTGCAGATTTAGTTAAACTGTGCGTCGCATGCGACGCGAACGTGTGTATCACGCGTTCACGTGGGTTGCGCTATTTTCAAGTGACGCGTACGTGTGGGAGACGCGTACACGTGAAATGGATTGTGCTATTGGCGCGAGAGCAGCCTCGCGCACGCACAACTCTATGTTCAATTCGCACATTTGCCATAAATTCAACCGACGTGTGCGCGTGAGGGACGCGCACGCGTGGATGGCTTGGAGGGAAAAATGATGCGTTCGCGTCAGGGATGTGCACGCGTGATTTGCTCATGCTCCTAGCACTATTCCAGCATCAAGGCATCACAACTCTCTGTCCAAACATTGTTTACACCGATTTTGCAGGGTCTCTCGTACGCGTGGGTGACGCGCACGCGTGGAAGGCTGATTTTGCAAGCGACGCGTACGCGTCAGGGACGCGTACGCATGGGCCTGTTTATGCCTAAGGCACGCCTCCAGCCATGCTCCCGCACAACTTTTTGTAAGGTTTAGCGTCGCATGTGACGCGTGCGCGTGGTTCACGCGCACGCGTGGGACGCGCTTTTCTTTCTTTCTTCTTTTTTTTTCATGCAGTATGCATAATGCAAAAATGCAGAATGTATGAATGAACACTGATAAAAATTAAATAAAATAAAACTAAGAATAAAAATGAAAGATCAAAATATGGTGGGTTGTCTCCTGATGAGCGAGTAATTTATATGCTTTTTGGCATTGTTTTTAGGTAGTTTTCAGTATGTTTTAGCTACTTTTTATTATATTTATTAGTTTTTAAATAAAAATCACATTTTTTGACTTTATTATGAGTTTTTGTACTTTTCTGTGATTTCAGGTATTTTCTGGCTGAAATTGAGGGACCTGAGCAAAAATCTGACTCAGAGGCTGAAAAAGGACTGCAGATGCTGTTGGATTTTGACCTCCCTACACTCAAAGTGGATTTTATGGAGCTGCAAAAGTCCAATTGGCACGCTCTCAATTGAGTTAGAAATTAGACATCCTGGGCTTTCCAACAATATATAATAGTTCATACTTTGCTCGAGATTTGATGACCCAAACCGGCGCTCCAAGTCAGCATAAAAATTCTGGCGTAAAAACGCCCAAACTGGCACCAGAATTGGAGTTAAACGCCGAAACTGGCACAAAAGCTGGCGTTTAACTCCCGGAACAGCCTATGCACGTGAAAGCTCCTATGCTCAGCCCAAGCACACACCAAGTGGGCCCGGAAGTGGATTTCGGCATCATTTACTTATTTCTGTAAACCCTAGGTTACTAGTTTTCTATAAATAGGACCTTTTGCTATTGTATTTTCATCTCTGGAATACATTATGTAACTTTTACGTTCTAAGACCTCCATGGAAGGCTGGCCACTCGGCCATGTCTACCCTATTTTCACTTATGTATTTTCAACGGTGGAGTTTCTACACCCCATAGATTAAGGTGTGGAGCTCTGCTGTTCCTCATAAATTAATACAAAGTACTACTATTTTCTATTCAATTCAAGCTTATTGTTATTCCAAGATATTCACTCGCACTTCAATATGATGAATGTGATGATCTGTGAAACTCATCATCATTCTCACCTATGAACGCGTGCCTGACAACCACCTCCGTTCTATCTGCAATAGCTTGAGTGCATATCTCTTGGGTTTCTAATCTAAGATTAGAACCTTCGTGGTATAGGCTAGAATTCTTGGCAGCCATTCTTGAGATCCGAAAAGTCTAAACCTTGTCTGTGGTATTCTGAGTAGGATCTGGGATGGGATGACTGTGACGAGCTTCAAACTCGCGAGTGTTGGGCGTAGTGACAGACTCAAAAGGATCAATGGATCCTATTCCAACATGAGTGAAAACCGACATATGATTAGCCGTGCGGTGACAGCGCATTTGGACCATTTTCACTGAGAGGACAGACAGTAGCCATTGACAACAGTGATCCCCCAATATACAGCTTGCCACGGAAGGGAGTATGAATGATTGGATGAAGGCAATAGGAAAGCAGAGGTTCAGAAGGAACAAAGCATCTTCATACGGTTATCTGAAATCCCACCAATGAATTACATAAGTGCTTCTATCTTATTTTCTGTTCTAATTATATTTTAATTATCAAAATCCCATAACCATTTGAATCCGCCTGACTGAGATTTACAAGGATAACCATAGCTTGCTTCAAGCCGACAATCTCCGTGGGATTGACCCTTACTCACGTAAGGTATTACTTGGACGACCCAGTGCACTTGCTGGTCAGCTGGTGCACGAAATTGTGATCATCAACAATGGCGCCAAAGGACTTGGAGCTCTCAAACGTGAATCACACTTTGTCACAATTCCGCACAACTAACCAGCAAGTGCACTGGGTCGTTCAAGTAATACCTTACGTGAGTAAGGGTCGATCCCACGGAGACTGTCGGCTTGAAGCAAGCTATGGTCACCTTGTAAATCTCAGTCAGGCGGATTCAAATGGTTATAGAGGATTGATAATTAAAAGATGAATAAAATATAAAATAAGATAAAGATAGAGATACTTATGTAATTTATTGGTAGGAATTTCAGATAAGCGTATGAAGATGCTTTGTTCCTCTCGAACCTCTGCTTTCCTATTGCCTTCTTCCAATCATTCATACTCCTTTCCATGACAAGCTTTATGTTGGGCATCACCGTTATCAATGGCTACTTCCCGTCCTCTCAATGAAAACGTTCCAAATGCGCTATCACCGCACGGCTAATCATCTGCCGGTTCTCAATCATGTTGGAATAGGATCCATTGATTCTTTTGTGTCTGTCACACGCCCAACAATCGCGAGTTTGAAGCTCGTCACAGTCATTCCTTCCCAGATCCTACTCAGAATACCACAAACAAGGTTTAGACGTTCCGGATCTCAGGAATGGCCGCCAATAATTCTAGCCTATACCACGAAGGTTCCAATCTTAGATTAGAAACCCAAGAGATACACATTCAAGCTTGTTTGCATGTAGAACAGAAGTGGTTGTCAATCACGCGTTCATAGGTGAGAATGGTGATGAGTGTCACATAATTATCACATTCATCATGTTCTTGGGTGAGAAGAAATAGACTTGAGTTGAATAGAAAAACAATAGTACTTGTATTAATTCATGAAGAACAACAGAGCTTCACACCTTAATCTATGGTGTGTAAAAACTCCACCATTGAAAATACAAAAGTGATGATTGTGTAAGCATGGCCGAATGGCCAGCCTCCAAGGTCTAGGGACTAAACGTCCAAAGATTCTCCAAATATAATAGTATAAGGTCCTATTTATAGAGAACTAGTAGCCTAGGGTTTACAGAAATCAGTAATTAATGCAGAAATCTTCTTTCGGGCCCACTTGGTGTGTGCTTGGGCTGAGCATTGAAACTTCCATGTGTAGAGACTTTTCTTGGAGTTAAACGCCAGCTTTTGTGCCAGTTTGGGCGTTTAACTCCAGCTTTTGTGCCAGTTCTGGCATTAAACGCCAGAATTATTGAGCTAACTTGAAATGCCTGTTTGGGCCATCAAATCTCGAGCAAAGTATGAACTATTATATATTGCTGGAAAGCCCTGGATGTCTACTTTCCAACGCAATTGAGAGCGCGCCAATTGGGCTTCTGTAGCTCCAGAAAATCCACTTCGAGTGCATGAAGGTCAGAATCCAACAGCATCTGCAGTCCTTTTTCAGCCTCTGAATCAGATTTTTGCTCAGGTCCCTCAATTTCAGCCATAAAATACCTGAAATCATAGAAAAACACACAAAATTATAGTAAAGTCCAAAAATGTGATTTTTAAATAAAAAATAATAAAAACATAATAATAACTAACTAAAATATACTAAAAACAATGCCAAAAAACGTATAAATTATCCGCTCATCACAACACCAAACTTAAATTATTGCTTGTCCCCAAGCAACTAAAAATCAAATAGGATAAAAAGAAGAGAATATACAATGAATTCCAAAAACATCTATGAAGATCAGTATTAATTAGATGAGCGGGGCTTTTAGCTTTTTACTTCTGAACAGTTTTGGCATCTCACTTTATCCCTTGAAGTTTAGAATGATTGGCATCTATAGGAACTCAAAATCTGGATAGTGTTATTGATTCTCTTAGTTAAGTATGTTGATTCTTGAACACAGCTATTTTATGAGTCTTGGCCGTGACCCTAAGTATTTTGTTTTCCAGTATTACCACCGGATACATAAATGCCATAGACACATAACTGGGTGAACCTTTTCAGATTGTGACTCAGCTTTGGTAGAGTCCCCAATTAGAGGTGTCCAGAGCTCTTAAGCACACTCTTTTTGCTTTTGGACCACGACTTTAACCGCTCAGTCTCAAGTTTTCACTTGACACCTTCATGCCACAAGCACATGGTTAGGGACAGCTTGGTTTAACCGCTTAGGCTAGGATTTTATTCCTATGGGCCCTCCTATCCACTCATGCTCAAAGCCTTGGATCCTTTTTATCACCCTTGTCTTTTGGTTTAAAGGGGTATTGGCTTTTTCTGCTTGCTTTTCTTTTTCTTTCTTTTTTTTCTCTTCTCTTTTTTTTTTCTTTTTTCGCCTCTCTTTTTTTTTCTGCAAGCTTTTCACTGCTTTTTCTTGCTTCAAGAATCAATTTTATGATTTTTCAGATCATCAGATAACATTTCTCCTTTTCCTATCATTCTTTCAAGAGCCAACAATTTTAACATTCATAAACAATCAAATTAAAAAATATGCACTGTTCAAGCATTCATTCAGAAAAACAATAGTATTGCCACCACATCAAAATAATTAAACTGTTTTAAAATTTGAAATTCATGCACTTCTTTTTCTTTTTCAATTAAAAAACATTTTTCATTTAAGAAAGGCGATGGATTCATTTTCATAGCTTTAAGGCATAGACACTTAGACACTAATGATCATGTAATAAAGACACAAATATAAATAAACATAAAGCATAATTTTCGAAAAACAGAAAATAAAGAACAAGAAAATTAAAGAACGGGTCCACCTTAGTGATGGCGGCTTGTTCTTCCTCTTGAAGATCTTATGGAGTGCTTGAGCTCCTCAATGTCTCTTCCTTGCCTTTGTTGCTCCTCTCTCATGGTTCTTTGGTCTTCTCTAATTTCATGGAGGAGGATGGAATGCTCTTGGTGCTCCACCCTTAGTTGTTCCATATTGGAACTTAATTCTCCTAGGGAGGTGTTGATTTGCTCCCAATAGTTTTGTGGAGGAAAATGCATCCCTTGAGGTATCTCAAGAATTTCATGATGAGGAATTTTCTCATGCTCTTGTCCATGAGTGGGATCTTTTGTTTGCTCCATCCTTTTCTTAGTGATGGGCTTGTCCTCTTCAATGAAGAGTCTTGGCCACAACTTCATAGAAGTGGTCTTGATGCACCTTTGAGATGAATATCTCCATCTCCCATGACTCGGAGGTAAAAACCTTTGCCTTCCCTTTCCTCTTTCTAGAGGTTTCTCCGGCCTTTGGTGCCATAAGTGGTTATGGAAAAATAAAAAGCTTTGCTTTTACCACACCAAACTTAGAAGATTTGCTCGTCCTCGAGCAAAAGAAGAAAGAAGAGAGTAGAAGAAGAAGAAATGGAGGAGATGGAGATGGGTTGGTGTTTCGGCCAAGGGGGAGAATTAGTGTGTTTTGTGTGTGAAAATGAAGGAGTGAAGATGGGTTTATGTAGGGGTGGAGAGAGGGTTAGGATCGGCCATTATGGGTGGGTTTGGGTGGGAAAGTGGTTTGAATTTGAATGGTGAGGTAGGTGGGGTTTTATGAAGGATGGATGTGAGTGGTGAAGAGAATGGTGGGATTTGATAGGTGAAGGGTTTTTTGGGGAAGAGGTATTGAGGTGATTGGTGAATGGGTGAAGAGAGAGAGATGAGGTAGGTGGGGATCCTGTGGGGTCCACAGATCATGAGGTGTCAAGGATTTCTCATCCCTGCACCATGTGGTGTGCAAAATGCCCCTTGCTGCCAATCCTAGCGTTAAACATCAGGTTGCTGCCCATTTTTGGCGTTTAACGCCAGCTTCTTACCCATTCCTGGCGTTAAACGCCAGTCTGGTGCCCATTTCTGGCGTTAAACACCCAGAATGGTGCCAGACTGGGTGTTTAACGCCCATTTTGCTACCCTTACTGGCGTTTAAACGCCAGTAAGTTTCTCCTCCAGGGTGTTCTGTTTTTCATTCTGTTTTCCTTCTGTTTTTGCTTTTTCAATTGTTTTTGTGACTTCACATGATCCTCAACCTACAGAAAACATAAAATAACAGAAATATAACATAGATAAGAAAAATTGGGTTGCCTCTCAACAAGCGCTTCTTTAATGTCAGTAGCTTGACAGTGGGCTCTCATGGAGCCTCACAGATATTCAGAGCAATGTTGGAACCTCCCAACACCAAACTTAAAGTTTGAATGTGGGGGTTCAACACCAAACTTAAAGTTTGGTTGTGGCCTCCCAACACCAAACTTAGAGTTTGACTGTGGGGGCTCTGTTTGACTCTGTATTGAGAGAAGCTCTTCATGCTTCCTCTCCATGGTTACAGAGGGATATCCTTGAGCTTTAAACACAAGGAAGTCTTCATTCACTTGAATGATCAATTCTCCTCTGTCAACATCAATCACAGCTTTTGCTGTGGCTAGGAAGGGTCTGCCAAGGATGATGGATTCATCCACACACTTCCCAGTCTCTAGGATTATGAAATTAGCAGGGATGTAGTGGTCTTCAACCTTTACCAAGACATCCTCTACAAGTCCATAAGCTTTTTCTTTGAATTGTCTGCCATCTCCAGTGAGATTCTTGCAGCTTGTGCCTCAATGATCCCTAGCTTCTCCATTACAGAGAGAGGCATGAGATTTATGCTTGACCCTAGGTCACACAGAGCCTTCTCAAAGGTCATGGTGCCTATGGCACAAGGTATTGAGAACTTTCCAGGATCTTGTCTCTTCAAAGGTAATCTCTGCCTAGTCAAGTCATCCAGTTCTTTGATGAGCAAGGGGGGTTCATCCTCCCAAGTCTCATTACCAAATAACTTAGCATTTAGCTTCATGATTGCTCCAAGATACTTAGCAACTTGCTCTTCAGTAACATTTTCATCCTCTTCAGAAGAAGAATACTCATCAGAGCTCATGAATGGCAGGAGTAAATTCAATGGAATCTCAATGGTCTCTGTATGAGCCTCAGATTCCAATGGTTCCTCATCAGGGAACTTCATGGAGACCAATGGACGTCTATTGAGGTCTTCCTCACTGGAGATCACTGCTTCATCCTCCTCTCCAGGTTCGGCCGTGTGGGTTATAGTTATGGCCTTGCACTCTCTTTTTGGATTCTCTTCTGTATTGCTTGGGAGAGTGCTAGGAGGGAGTTCAGTAACTTTCTTACTCAGCTGACCAACTTGTGCCTCCAAATTTCTAATGGAGGACTTTGTTTCATTCATAAAACTTTGAGTGGTTTTAATTAGATCAGAGACTATGGTTGCTAAGTCAGAGTGACTCTACTTAGAATTCTCTGTCTGTTGCTGAGAAGATGATGGAAAAGGCTTGCTATTGCTAAACCTGTTTCTTCCACCATTATTGTTGTTGAAACCTTGTTGAGGTCTCTGTTGATCCTTCCATGAGAATTTGGATGATTTCTCCATGAAGGATTATAGGTGTTTCCATAGGGTTCTCCCATGTAATTCACCTCTTCCATTCCTGGGTTCTCAGGATCATAAGCTTCTTCTTCAGAGGAAGCTTCCTTAGTACTGCCTGTTGCTGCTTGCATTCCAGACAGACTCTGAGAAATCATATTGACTTGTTGGGTCAATATTTTATTCTGAGCCAATATGGCATTCAGAGTATCAATCTCAAGAACTCCTTTCTTCTGATTTGTCCCATTATTCACAGGATTCCTTTCAGAAGTATACATGAATTGGTTATCTGCAACCATTTCAATGAGTTCCTGAGCTTCTGTAGGCTTCTTCTTCAGATGAAGAGATCCTCCAGCAGAGCTATCCAATGGCATCTTGGACAGTTCAGACAGACCATCATAGAAGATACCTATGATGCTCCATTCTGAAAGCATGTCAGAAGGACACCTTCTGATCAATTGCTTGTATCTTTCCCAAGCTTCATAGAGGGATTCACCTTCCTTCTATCTGAAGGTTTGGACTTTCACTCTAAGTTTACTCAATTTTTGAGGTGGAAAGAACTTTGCCAAGAAGGCATTGACTAGCTTTTCCTAAGAGTTCAGGCTTTCCTTAGGTTGTGAATCCAACCATGTTCTGGCTCTGTCTCTTACAGCAAAAGGGAAGAGCATAAGTCTGTAGACCTCAGGATCAACCCCATTGGTCTTGACAGTGTCACAGATTTGCAGGAATTTAGCTAAGAACTGATGAGGATCTTCCAATGGAAGTCCATGAAACTTTGCAATTCTGTTGCATTAGAGAAACTAATTGAGGCTTAAGCTCAAAATTGTTTGCTCCAATGGTAGGGATAGAGATGCTTCTCCTATAGAAGTCAGGAGTAGGTGCAGTAAAGTCACCAAGCACCTTCCTTGCATTGTTGGCATTGTTGTTTTCGGCTGCCATTGCTTCTTCTTCTTTGAAAAGCTCTGTTAGGTCCTCTACAGAGATTTGTACTTTAGCTTCTCTTAGATTTCTCTTCAAGGTCCTTTCAGGTTCAGGATCAGCTTCAACAAGAATGCCTTTGTCTTTGTTCTTGCTCATATGAAAGAGAAGAGAACAAAAAAGTATAGAATCCTCCATGTCACAGTATAGAGATTCCTTGAGGTGTCAGAGGAAAAGAAGAATAGAAGGAGGAGGTAGAGAGAAGAGAATTCGAACTTATCAAGAGGGGTAGAGTTCGAATTGCACCTTGAGGAGGAGTGTTAGTCCCTTAAATAGAAGGTTGTGAGAAGAGGGGAAGAATTTTCGAAAATAAATTAAAAAGATTTTGAAATAATAAAAAGAACTTTGAAAATTTGATTGAGATTTTCGAAAATTAAGATTAGGAAAGAAATTGAGTGATTTTTGAAAAAGATTTTGAAATTAGAAATTAAAAAGATATGATTGAGAGTTAATTTTGAAAAAGATGTGATTGAAAAGATATGATTGAGAAGATATGATTGAAAATCAATTTTTTAAAAAAAAGAAAGTTTAAAAATTAAAGTTGATTACTTGACTAACAAGAAATTAGAAGATATGATTCTAGAATTAAAAATTTTGATCCTTTCTTAATAGGTAAGTAACAACTAGAAAATTTTGAATTAAATTATTAATTGTAGCAGGGATTTTCGAAAATAGTAATAATAAAAAAATGGAAAGAAATTGATTTTGAAAGGATATGATTGAAAAGATATGATTTGAAAAAGATTTGATTTTGAAAAATTATGAAAATTTGAAAAATATTTGAATTAAAAACAAAATCTTCCCTCTAGTGTCATCCTGGCATTAAACGCCCAGAATGGCATCCATTCTGGCGTTTAACGCCCAAAATCCTACCTTTTTGGGCGTTTAATGCCCAGCCAGGTACCCTGACTGGCGTTTAAACGCCAGTTTTCCTTCTTCACTGGGCGTTTTGAACGCCCAGCTTTTTTTGTTTGATTCCTCTGCTGAATGTTCTGAGTCTTCAATTCTCTGTATTATTGACTTGAAAAGACATAATTTAAAAATTTTTTTGAAATTTTTTTAATGATGAGAAACAATAAAAATGCAACTAAGATCAAATAGACAATGCATGCAAGACACCAAACTTAGAAATTTTGTATACTAAGGACAATAACAATTTGAAAATTCATATGAAAAACAACAAAAGACACAAAATAAGAGAATTTAAAGATCAGAGCAAGGAAATCATCAAGAACAACTTGAAGATCAATGAAGAACATAATGCATATATTCAAAAAAAATGCAAGAAGAATAAAGACATGCAATTGACACCAAACTTAAAAATTGATACTAGCCTCAAACAAGAAACATAAAATAATTTTTATTTTTATGGTTTTATAAATTTTTTTGTGATTTTTCAAAAATTGAGTGGAAAAGAGAATAAAGGGATTCAAAATTTTTAATAAGAATTCCAGGAATCATTGCAATGCTAGTCTAAGACTCCGGTCCAGGAATTAGACATGGCTTACTAGCCAGCCAAGCTTTCAATGAAAGCTCCGGTCTAAAATACTAGACATGGCCAATGTCCAGCCAAGCTTTAGCAGATCATTGCTAACAACAGCAAAATTGATAGAAATCAACAAGCTCTTGTGATGATAAGTTGAAACCTCGGTCCAATAAGATTAGACATGGCTTCACAGCCAGCCAGACTTCAACAGATCATCATAAAACTCTAGAATTCATTCTTAAAAATTCTGAAGAACAAAATAGCAAATTTTTTTTTTGTAATTTTGAAATTTTTTTCGAAAAAATAGAAAGTAAAAAGCATAAACATAAAATAAAATTACCTAATCTAAGCAACAAGATGAACCGTCAGTTGTCCAAACTCGAACAATCCCCGGCAACGGCGCCAAAAACTTGGTGCACGAAATTGTGATCATCAACAATGGCGCCAAAGGACTTGGAGCTCTCAAACGTGAATCACACTTTGTCACAATTCCACACAACTAACCAGCAAGTGCACTGGGTCGTCCAAGAAATACCTTACGTGAGTAAGGGTCGATCCCACGGAGACTATCGGCTTGAAGCAAGCTATGGTCACCTTGTAAATCTCAGTCAGGCGGATTCAAATGGTTCTGGAGGATTGATAATTAAAAGATGAATAAAACATAAAATAAGATAACGATAGAGATACTTATGTAATTCATTGGTAGGAATTTCAGATAAGCGTATGAAGATGCTTTGTTCCTCTCGAACCTCTGCTTTCCTATTGCCTTCTTCCAATCATTCATACTCCTTTCCATGGCAAGCTTTATGTTGGGCATCACCGTTGTCGATGGCTACTTCCCGTCACGACTAATCATCTGTCGGTTCTTGATCATGTTGGAATAGGATCCATTGATCCTTTTGCGTTTGTCACACGCCCAACAATCGCGAGTTTGAAGCTCGTCACAGTCATCCCTTCCCAGATTCTACTCAGAATACCACAGACAAGGTTTAGACGTTTCGGATCTCAGGAATGGCCGCCAATAATTCTAGCCTATACAACGAAGGTTCCAATCTTAGATTAGAAACCCAAGAGATACACATTCAAGCTTGTTTGCATGTAGAACGGAAGTGGTTGTCAGTCACGCGTTCATAGGTAAGAATGGTGATGAGTGTCACATAATCATCACATTCATCATGTTCTTGGGTGCGAATGAATATCTTGGAGAAGAAATAGACTTGAGTTGAATAGAAAAACAATAGTACTTGTATTAATTCATGAAGAACAACAGAGCTCCACACCTTAATCTATGGTGTGTAGAAACTCTACTGTTGAAAATACAAAAGTGATGATGGTGTAAGCATGGCCGAATGGCCAGCCTCCAAGGTCTAGGGACTAAACGTCCAAAGATTCTCCAAATACAATAGTATAAGGTCCTATTTATAGAGAACTAGTAGACTAGGGTTTACAGAAATAAGTAATTAATGCAGAAATCTTCTTCCGGGCCCACTTGGTGTGTGCTTGTACTGAGCATTGAAGCTTCCATGTGTAGAGACTTTTCTTGGAGTTAAACGCCAGCTTTTGTGCCAGTTTGGGCGTTTAACTCCAGCTTTTGTGCCAGTTCTGGCGTTAAACGTCAGAATTCTTGAGCTGACTTGGAATGCCTGTTTGGGCCATCAAATCTCGGGCAAAGTATGGACTATTATATATTGCTGGAAAGCCCAGGATGTCTACTTTCCAATGCCATTGAGAGCGCGCCAATTGGGCTTCTGTAGCTCCAGAAAATCCACTTCGAGTGCAGGGAGGTCAGAATCCAACAGCATCTGCAGTCCTTTTTCAGCCTCTGAATCAGATTTTTGCTCAGGTCCCTCAATTTCAGCCAGAAAATACCTGAAATCACAGAAAAATACACAAACTCATAGTGAAGTCCAGAAATATGATTTTTAAATAAAAACTAATAAAAACATAATAAAAACTAACTAAAATATACTAAAAACAATGCCAAAAAGCGTATAAATTATCCGCTCATCATCAGCTGCATGGAGTTGTGTGAAAAGTATGCGATCACGATTTCGTGTACCAAGTTTTTGGTGCCGTTGCCGGGGATTGTTCGAGTTTGGACAACTGACGGTTCATCTTGTTGCTCAGATTAGGTAATTTTATTTTATTTTAAGCTTTTAGTTTTTTTATTTTCGAAAATTTTTTTTTCAGAATTCTTAAGAATGAATTCTAGAGTTTCATGATGATCTGTTGAGGTCTGGCTGGCTGTGAAGCCATGTCTAATCTTTTGGGCCGAGGTTTCAACTTATCATCACAAGAGCTTGTTGATTTCTATCAATCCTGCTGTTGAATGTAATGATCTGCTAAAGCTTGGCTGGCCATTGGCCATGTCTAGTGTTTTGGACCGGAGCTTTCATTGAAAGCTTGGCTGGCTAGTAAGTCATGTCTAATTCCTGGACCAAAGTTTTAGACTAACATTGCATGATTCCTGAAATTCTCATTAAAAATTTTGAATTTCTTATTTTCTCTTTTTCCAATTAATTTTCGAAAAATTACAAAAAATAAATAAAATCATAAAAATAAAAAATAATGTATGTTTTTTATTTGAGTCTAGTGTCTATTTCTAAGTTTGGTGTCCTACATATTTTTAATTTTCTTGCATTTTTCGAATATATGCATTATGTTCTTCAATGATCTTCAAGTCGTTCTTGATGATTTTATTGGGTCTAATTTTTAAATTCTCTTGTTTTGTATATTTTGTTGTTTTTCATAGGCATTTTCAATTTGTTAGTGTCTCCAATATGAAAATTTCTAAGTTTGGTGTCTTGTATGCATTGTTTATCTGATCTTAGTTCTCCATGATTAGTTTCATTTTGTTGTTTTTCATCATTAAAAATTCAAAATTTTTTTTTTTCAAAATTTTGTCTTTTCAAGTCAATAATACAGAGAATTGAAGATTCAAAACATTCAGCAGAGAAATTACAGAGAAATGCTGGGCGTTCAAAACGCCCAGTGAAGAAGGAAAACTAGCGTTTAAACGCCAGTCAGGGTACCTGGCTGGGCGTTAAACGCCCAAAAGGGTAGTATTTTTGGGCGTTTAACGCCAGGACAACAAGGGAGGTAAGTTAGTTTTTAATTCAAATCTTTTTCAAATTTTCATAATTTTTCAAAATCAAATCTTTTTGAAATCATATTTTTTTGTCATATCTTTTTCAAAATCAAATCCTTTCCATTTTTCTCTCACTATTTTCGAAAATCCTTGCTACCAATTAATGATTTGATTCAAAAATTTCAAGTTTGTTACTTCTTTGTTAAGAAAGGTTCAATATTTGAATTTTAGAATAATATCTTTTAAATTTTTTGTTAGCCAAGTCATTAATTTTAAAAATCAAATTTTTTTAAATTGTTTTTCAATCATATCTTCTCAATCACATCTTTTTCAAAATAATTTTCAATCATATCTTTTTTATTGCTAATTTCAAAATCTTTTTCAAAACCACTTAACCACTTTCTCACTTTTAATTTTCGAAAACCATCAACCATTTTTTAATTTTCTTTTAATTAATTTAAATTTTTTTAATTTTGTTTTCGAAAATTCTTCTCCTTCCTCACCTTTTTCTATTTAAGACTAACACTTCTCCTCTTTTAGCAATTCGGACTCACTCCCTCTCTATAAGTTTGAATTTTCCTCTCTACCTCATCCTTCTATCCTTCTTTTCCTTTGACACCTCAAGGAATCTCTATACTGTGACATAGAGGATTCCATACTTTCTTGTTCTCTTCTCTTTCATATGAGTAGGAACAAGGACAAATGAATTCTTGTTGAAGCTGATCTTGAACCTGAAAGGACCTTGAAGAGAAAGCTAAGAGAAGCTAAAGCACAACTCTCTGGAGAGGACCTGGTGCACGAAATTGTGATCATCAATGGCGCTAACATGCCAAGGCATCTTAGGCTAGTTTCACTAGCCTTTTTCTTTTATTTTTAGTTGTTTTATGCATTTTCTTGGGCCTTAAGTAATCATTTGGGCCAAATAGTCATGCTTGTCTTAAATCATTCAAACATGAAGATTTTTATGCAAATTCCATGAGTTTTTAGTTATATTCCTTGAATGCTATGAATGGAAGAATTCTCATGAATTTTAGCAAGACTTTGATGCAACTGTTTGGATGATTTCAGAGAAGAAGAAGCTAGGCAAGGAAGCAACAAAATCAATAAAGGAAGCTTGAATATCACATGTGGAGTTTAAGTTCCAGTTTAAGCCTAAACTGGAGCTTAAACGCCAAAAATCATGAAGGATAAGAAATGCTGGAAATGAAGTTTAACCACCAGTTTGACCTCAAACTGGAGGTTAAACGCCAGAATGGAAGGTCTCACCAAAGAAGCATTTCCACGTTTAACCTCCAGTTTGACCTCAAACTGGAGGTTAAACGCCAGAATGATAATGCCACTCAGGAAGGAGTTCCACGTTTAACCTCCAGTTTGACCTCAAACTGGAGGTTAAACGCCAGAAGTGGGAATAGCACCAGGGAGCCATTTCCACGTTTAAGCTCCAGTTTGACCTCAAACTGGAGCTTAAACGTGTTCGACAGCCTTTCTCCTCCAGGGTTGCTCTCTCCATTTCCACGTTTAACCTCCAGTTTGACCTCAAACTGGAGGTTAAACGTGTTCGACACCTCCAGGGCTACCATTCTAAGCTTCCACGTTTAACCTCCAGTTTGACCTCAAACTGGAGGTTAAACGTGTTCGACCTCCAGGGCTGCCCTTCCTTTATCCACGTTTAAGCTTCAGTTTAACCTTAAACTGAAGCTTAAACGTGTTATATGGAACAGCTTGACCATGCCTTCTTCAAACATAAATAACTTGAGCTACAAAACTCCAAATGAGGTGATTCAAAATGCATTGGAAAGAAGACATCTAGAGCTTTCCAAGCATATATGGCATGCATGGTGGATACTAAAAATTGAGGGAGAAAACAGCCCCGTAATGTGCATAGAAGAGCATAGTACCAACATGCAATCAGGCCAGCTGACCTCTTCACCTTCCATGGAGTATAACTCGAGTTGTAGAGATCCAATTGAGGTGCTTCCAGTTGCGTTAGAAAGCTGACATCCATAGCTTTCCAACGAGGTATAATAGTCTATATTTGGCATCAAATTGGCAAGGTTGACAAGAGAACAAAGTGACGACTCAAGAAAGGGGGTGCAACATTTGAGTGTAGTTTAATGGATCATTATCCTTTTTGGATCAATTATGTCACTCAGCCCTTCAAGCAAGCAAGGCCCATCAACAACACCAAATCAAGGCCACAAGAATCATCTAGAATAGTTTATTTTCATTTGATTGTAATTTGCTTTGAATTTCATTTTCATTTTGTAATTTAGGGAGCCTATTTAAAGGCCTTAGTTTCTGCATTTAGAAGGGGGGGATTGAAGGGGAATCCAGCCCCTGATGGGGACCTTAGACTTTTACTTTCACTTTTAGCTAGTTTTCCTTTTCTTTGTAATTGAATTCAGAGCTATGATTCACTAAACCCCCTTTCATTGGGTTAGGGAGCTCTATTGTAATTCAATGAATCAATAATAGTTTATCTTCTTCTTCAATCTTTTCTCTTGAATTTGTTAGAAAGCTTCTCGATCTAATTCCATTGAGTAGTTGTCTTGGGAAAGAAACTATTCATACTTGGAATCCTTCGGAGCCTTGGGAAAGGAATGGAGGATTCATGCTAGAGAAGCTTTCTCACAGTGGATTGGATTGGGGTTTGGATGGATATTGTGACATGTAATCCTACCAAATTGTGGTTCATGAAATTGTGTGGTATAATCAGTGATCAAGCATCATCTCTTCTTATGAACATTTAAACCAAGGGATTGGGAATTTGTTTGTTTTTAGAGAGCATTGGTGAGCCAAGGAATTGGGATCCAATCATATAAGATTGCCAAGCAAAATTCAATGAACGCATTGGTTGAGGAAGAGATAAACATGTTTTGATTCGGAGATCTCAATATCTCCTATAACCCAATGAATTCCCCAATTCTGATTTCCACTTTTTCTTTACATCCTGCAATTAAATTCATGCAATCACCCCCATCCCCTTTAATTTCAGCAATTTAGTTTCTGCTCTTTAATTCATGCAATTTAAGATTCAGCCATTTTAATTTCTTGTCATTTACTTTTCCCGCCAATTTTACATTCCGCAATACTCATCTCAACCTTGATTCCGCTCAACTAGAACACACTTCTAATCCGAATTGCTCATTCAACCAATCCTTGTGGGATTCGACCTCACTCTATTGTGAGTTTTTACTTGACGATAACCGGTGCACTTGCCGGAAGGAATTTTGCCGATCGTGCAATTTCCTAAATCGTAGCATAACTAGATTATGCGCATCAAGTTTATGGCGCCGTTGCCGGGGATTGGTTTTCGATTGACAATTCTCCAATTGTAAGTTAACTAGATTGAGCAATTTTTCTTTTCTTTTGTTAATAGTTTTTGTTTCAGTTTATTACTGCTAATTTCTGCAAATTTTAATTTGTGTTCTTTGCTTATTCACTTGTTAGCATACTAACCACTAGCTGTTTGTGATATTGCCTCACTATGGGATTTCCACTATCTTTGGATGAGTATTGTTTGAGACTGAGCACATTGCAAAAAAGAAAGGAGTATCCATCATCTTTTGGTCAATCAAAATTCATGAGAAACTCTCCACCACCACAGAATGATTCATGTTATTATGCTCATGGTGGGTGGGAGTATCAGGAACAGGAAACGGGGTACTTCCCAGAGCCACAAAATGGTCCATGTTTTGGTGAATTTGATCACTACTCAAGTTGTGGCTGGGAAGATCAAAACCAAAGAGATTTCACTTATTCACACCCCATTCATCAAGAGCCATCACCTCTGAATTATCCAACCTCACCTCCTAGTTTTACATATCCAAATTCTTCATCACTTGAGCATTTCTCAGCACAAAATTCCTTCTCAAATTCATACAATTCATTTCATTATCCACAAGACTCATTCCACTACACACAAGAGTCATACCACTACCAACACTCCAACCAAAGACTCTATCAGCCCACACAAAACACATACTCCCAGCCACCATATCACAGCCAAGATAATCAACCTCATCAACCCAATCCGAACCAACAATTTCAAGATCAATTAAACAGGATAGAAGGAATGCTTGCAACTATGGGCAGAGATGTGGCCGATTTGAAAGGCTTTAAGGAAGAATTGATATCCAACTTACAAAATCAAGGTGCTGCCATTCAAAAGCTAGAAGCACAAATTGGATATCTATCAAAGCAAATCCCTACCCACAATTCTTCTAGTGATACCATGGCAAACCCAACGGAGGAATCAGAAGAACAAGAAATGGAGAAAGTCAATCAAGGGAGATCACACTCCAATGAAACAGAGAGTTGCAAAGAGGAAGGGTTCATTGAACCACAAATTCAGGAAGCTTTTGATGAACAGGATACTCCAACTGTCCAACAACAACCAAGTTCTGAGATCAAGGATGTGAAGGCAGTAGAAACAAGCACCAAAATGAGGATTGTGACCGAGAAACAAAGGACCATATCCATGAAGAAGAGAAGGTCGAAGAACAATCCAACTCCTGAGCCAACAAGCAAGTTCACTCAAGCCAATCACAAGGGAAAGCTTGCTGGAAAGAAGCATTCACAACAAGGGGCACTAACTAGCTCCTTTATCCACTTGAAGTCATTCCTCTTAACAAACTGGAGGAAGAGGAAGAAAGTCAGGAACAGCATGTCAAGCTAATGACGTTAAAGAAGCGCTTGTTGGGAGGCAACCCAACCAAAGGTAGTTTTTCTTTTCTAGTTATTTCAATAAAAGAGTTAAGTAGATTTATCTGTATTGCAAGGAGCTAAGTTTGGTGTTGCACACCAAAACAATTCAAGGGTGAATGTGAGATTCTAAGTTTGGTGTTCCACCAAAAACTTCATTAAAAGCACATTTCTACCTCAGCATGACTAGTCACTAGCTCCAACCAATCAGGGAAACTACTTAAACAATAGTTTAAATTCTAGTTCATAGTTTCTTTTTCTAGTTCATAGTTATTTTCTTAATAAAAGCACATGAGGTTTTCTGCATATGATCCCAATTGCTGCATATGGCAAGGAACTAAGTTTCGTGTTCACACACCAATCTAAGTTCAGAGGCCTACAAACATCCATGCATGCTAACCAATTCTCAAAGTGCTTGGGGAACAAGCAACTTCTAATAGCTTTGCAGGAAGACAATCAATCTCATGGAAGGAATATACATCATCATCAAAGAGAACACCAAGGCTAGGAAGGATGATGAACAACAAAGAAGATGCTAAAAGGTTGTATTGTCACTTAATTGCTTGTACTTTGAATTGCTGATATTGGAAGTTTGCATGCACCCCTGCTTTAAGTTTGAGTCATTGCAGTTTTTGTTTGTCTGTTTGTTTAATTTCCAAATAAGTGATAGTCTAAGTGTCTGGATAAACTTCACTTGCTTAAATGTATGCTTGCCATGCTTGTTCTGTTTCCATAAAATAAAAGAAATGTTTGAACAAAAGTAACTCAATTCCATTTGGTAAGAAATCAAATAAGATTAAGTGGTGGTATGCATGTTTGATTGAATAGTCAGCTCACTAAGAAATAAAGTTAGAATTGTCACTTTTAGTGGAAATTAGGATGCTGTCTATGGATCTTGATGAATAAATGTCTTTGGCCATGAAAAAGAAAGAAAAAGAAGAAGAAAAAGCCACTGAAAAAGGGCAACCAAAAAGCAAAAAAAATTGAGAAAATAAGCTAGGCACCAATGGTTTGAACTTCTGAGACAAATGCCTGTGGTGTTTATGTATTAAGGATATGCTTGGATGAATAGGTTCTGAGGAGTGTTTCAACACTTGGTAACTTGGGTTAACTAACCCGGGATTATCAACCAAAAGTCCATTATCAAGAGCAACCTAAATACAAAACATTTAGTCACACAAAGAGGTGCTGGGCACCAATGTCTCAAGAAGAAATGTGAACTAAAATGCCTGTAGTGGATATGTGTAGTGCACTGATAAGAAAAAGAAAATGCCAAAGGCTTGTGCAACACATGACACTGAGCAACAAGGAGCAAATAAGCTCAAAGAAAAAGAAAAAACAATGAAAAGAAACTTGCCAAGGATATGTGAATAACAAGAGGCCATAGCAGTGTTTTAGTGGAAACATAAAAAGTGACATTCTTACCTAAGAAACAATAAAGTGATGCTGCAACAACTTTCTGCATGAACACCCCATTAATCAATGTCAATTACTTACTGATATGGCTAATGAATTTACTTTCTGTTTCATTCTTTCTTCTCAATAATTCAGAACTTGCTTGGGGACAAGCAAGGATTAAGTTTGGTGTTGTGATGCCAAGGCATCTTAGGCTAGTTTCACTAGCCTTTTTCTTTTATTTTTAGTTGTTTTATGCATTTTCTTGAGCCTTAAGTAATCATTTGGGCCAAATAGTCATGCTTGTCTTAAATCATTCAAACATGAAGATTTTTATGCAAATTCCATGAGTTTTTAGTTATATTCCTTGAATGCTATGAATGGAAGAATTCTCATGAATTTTAGCAAGACTTTGATGCAACTGTTTGGATGATTTCAGGGAAGAAGAAGCTAGGCAAGGAAGCAACAAAATCAATAAAGGAAGCTTGAATATCACATGTGGAGTTTAAGTTCCAGTTTAAGCCTAAACTGGAGCTTAAACGCCAAAAATCATGAAGGATAAGAAATGCTGGAAATGAAGTTTAACCACCAGTTTGACCTCAAACTGGAGGTTAAACGCCAGAATGGAAGGTCTCACCAAAGAAGCATTTCCACGTTTAACCTCCAGTTTGACCTCAAACTGGAGGTTAAACGCCAGAATGATAATGCCACTCAGGAAGGAGTTCCACGTTTAACCTCCAGTTTGACCTCAAACTGGAGGTTAAACGCCAGAAGTGGGAATAGCACCAGGGAGCCATTTCCACGTTTAAGCTCCAGTTTGACCTCAAACTGGAGCTTAAACGTGTTCGACAGCCTTTCTCCTCCAGGGTTGCTCTCTCCATTTCCACGTTTAACCTCCAGTTTGACCTCAAACTGGAGGTTAAACGTGTTCGACACCTCCAGGGCTACCATTCTAAGCTTCCACGTTTAACCTCCAGTTTGACCTCAAACTGGAGGTTAAACGTGTTCGACCTCCAGGGCTGCCCTTCCTTTATCCACGTTTAAGCTTCAGTTTAACCTTAAACTGAAGCTTAAACGTGTTATATGGAACAGCTTGACCATGCCTTCTTCAAACATAAATAACTTGAGCTACAAAACTCCAAATGAGGTGATTCAAAATGCATTGGAAAGAAGACATCTAGAGCTTTCCAAGCATATATGGCATGCATGGTGGATACTAAAAATTGAGGAAGAAAACAGCCCCGTAATGTGCATAGAAGAGCATAGTACCAACATGCAATCAGGCCAGCTGACCTCTTCACCTTCCATGGAGTATAACTCGAGTTGTAGAGATCCAATTGAGGTGCTTCCAGTTGCGTTAGAAAGCTGACATCCATAGCTTTCCAACGAGGTATAATAGTCTATATTTGGCATCAAATTGGCAAGGTTGACAAGAGAACAAAGTGACGACTCAAGAAAGGGGGTGCAACATTTGAGTGTAGTTTAATGGATCATTATCCTTTTTGGATCAATTATGTCACTCAGCCCTTCAAGCAAGCAAGGCCCATCAACAACACCAAATCAAGGCCACAAGAATCATCTAGAATAGTTTATTTTCATTTGATTGTAATTTGCTTTGAATTTCATTTTCATTTTGTAATTTAGGGAGCCTATTTAAAGGCCTTAGTTTCTGCATTTAGAAGGGGGGGATTGAAGGGGAATCCAGCCCCTGATGGAGACCTTAGACTTTTACTTTCACTTTTAGCTAGTTTTCCTTTTCTTTGTAATTGAATTCAGAGCTATGATTCACTAAACCCCCTTTCATTGGGTTAGGGAGCTCTATTGTAATTCAATGAATCAATAATAGTTTATCTTCTTCTTCAATCTTTTCTCTTGAATTTTGTTAGAAAGCTTCTCGATCTAATTCCATTGAGTAGTTGTCTTGGGAAAGAAACTATTCATACTTGGAATCCTTCGGAGCCTTGGGAAAGGAATGGAGGATTCATGCTAGAGAAGCTTTCTCACAGTGGATTGGATTGGGGTTTGGATGGATATTGTGACATGTAATCCTACCAAATTGTGGTTCATGAAATTGTGTGGTATAATCAGTGATCAAGCATCATCTCTTCTTATGAACATTTAAACCAAGGGATTGGGAATTTGTTTGTTTTTAGAGAGCATTGGTGAGCCAAGGAATTGGGATCCAATCATATAAGATTGCCAAGCAAAATTCAATGAACGCATTGGTTGAGGAAGAGATAAACATGTTTTGATTCGGAGATCTCAATATCTCCTATAACCCAATGAATTCCCCAATTCTGATTTCCACTTTTTCTTTACATCCTGCAATTAAATTCATGCAATCACCCCCATCCCCTTTAATTTCAGCAATTTAGTTTCTGCTCTTTAATTCATGCAATTTAAGATTCAGCCATTTTAATTTCTTGTCATTTACTTTTCCCGCCAATTTTACATTCCGCAATACTCATCTCAACCTTGATTCTGCTCAACTAGAACACACTTCTAATCCGAATTGCTCATTCAACCAATCCTTGTGGGATTCGACCTCACTCTATTGTGAGTTTTTACTTGACGATAACCGGTGCACTTGCCGGAAGGAATTTTGCCGATCGTACAATTTCCTAAATCGTAGCATAACTAGATTATGCGCATCAACAACTTGGTACGCACAATTGTAATCTCAACTATTTATCACAACTTTGCACAACTAACCAGCAAGTGTACTGGGTTGTCCAAGTAATAAACCTTACGTGAGTAAGGGTCGATCCCACGGAGATTGTCGGCCTGAAGCAAGCTATGGTCACCTTGTAAATCTCAGTCAGGCGGATTCAGATAGTTATGGAGATTTGATAATTAAAACATAATTGAAATATAAACTAGGATAGAGGTACTTATGTATATCTTTGGTGAGAATTTCAGACAAGCGTATAGAGATGCCTTTCGTTCCTCCTGAACCTCTGCTTTCCTGCTGTCTTCATCCAATCATTCCTACTCCTTTCCATGGCAAGCTTTATGTAGGGCATCACCGTTGTCAATGGCTACATCCCATCCTCTCTGTAAAAAAGGTCCAATGCGCTGTCACTGCATGGCTAATCATCTGTCGGTTCTCGATCATACTGGAATAGGATTTACTATCCTTTTGCGTCTATCACTACGCTCAGCACTCGCGAGTTTGAAGCTCGTCACAACCATCCCTTCCCAGATCCTACTCGAAATACCACAGACAAGGTTTAGACTTTCCGGATCTCAAGAATGACCATCCATGGGTTCTAACTTATACCACGAAGATTCTAATATCTCGGACTCGGTCCTCTGTATTAGATATCTAAGAGATACTCATTCTAGCTTGTTTGCATGTAGAACGGAAGTGTTTGTCAGGCACGCGTTCATGGGTGAGAATGATAATGAGCGTCACATAATCATCACATTCATCATGTTCTTGGGTGCGAATGGATATCTTAGAGAAGGAATAAGCTTGAATTGAATAGAAAAACAGTAGTACCTTGTATTAATTCATGAGGAACAGCAGAGCTCCACACCTTAATCTATGGAGTGTAGAAACTCTACCGTTGAAAATACATAAGTGATAAGGTCCAGGCATGGCCGAATGGCCAGCCCTCAAACGTGATCTAAAGATCAAAAGATGTTCCAAAGATGATCCAAAGATGTAAATACAATAGTAAAAAGTCCTATTTATACTAAACTAGTTACTAGGGTTTACAGAAATGAGTAAATAATGTAGAAATCCACTTCCAGGGCCCACTTGGTGTGTGCTTGGGCTCAGCATTGAGATTTACACGTGTAGAGGCTTCTCTTGGAGTTGAACGCCAGTATGTAACCTGTTTCTGGCGTTTAACTCCACTTTGCAACCTGTTTCTGGCGTTTAACTCCAAAATGCAGCATGGAACTGGTGTTAAACGCCAGTTTACGTCATCGAAACTCGGGTAAAGTATGGACTATTATATATTGCTGGAAAGCCCTGGATGTCTACTTTCCAACGCAATTAAGAGCGTGCCATTTGGAGTTCTGTAGCTCCAGAAAATCCACTTTGAGTGCAGGGAGGTCAGAATCCAACAGCATCTGCAGTCCTTCTTCAACCTCTAAATCTGATTTTTGCTCAGGTCCCTCAATTTCAGCCAGAAAATACCTGAAATCACAGAAAAACACACAAACTCATAGTAAAGTCCATAAATGTAATTTTTATTTAAAAACTAATAAAAATATACTAAAAACTAACCAAATCATACTAAAAACTATGTAAAAATAATGCCAAAAAGCGTATAAATTATCCGCTCATCACAACACCAAACTTAAATTATTGCTTGTCCCCAAGCAACTGAAAATCAAATAGGATAAAAAGAAGAGAATATACTATAAATTCCAAAATATCAATGAAACTTAGCTCCAATCAGATGAGCGGGACTTGTAGCTTTTTGCCTCTTGAATAGTTTTGGCATCTCACTTTATCCATTGAAGTTCAGAATGATTGGCATCTATAGGAACTTAGAATTCAGATAGTGTTATTGATTCTCCTAGTTCAGTATTTTGATTCTTGAACACAGCTACTTTATGAGTCTTGGCCGTGGCCCTAAGCACTTTGTCTTCCAGTATTACCACTGGATACATAAATGCCACAGACACAAAACTAAGTGACCCTTTTCAGATTGTGACTCAGCTTTACTAAAGTCCCCAATTAGAGGTGTCCAGGGTTCTTAAGCACACTCTTTTTTTTGCTTTGGACCTTGACTTTAACCGCTCAGTCTCAAGTTTTCACTTGACACCTTCACGCCACAAGCACATGGTTAGGGACAGCTTGGTTTAGCCGCTTAGGCCAGGATTTTATTCATTTAGGCCCTCCTATCCACTGATGCTCAAAGCCTTGGATCCTTTTTATTTACCCTTGCCTTTTGGTTTTAAGGGCTATTGGCTTTTTGCTCTTGCCTTTTGGTTTAAAGAGCTTGTGGCTTTTTCTGCTTACTTTTTCTTTTTCTTTTTCTTTTATTTTCACCATTTTTTTCTGCAAGCTTTTGTATTCACTGCTTTTTCTTGCTTCAAGAATCATTTTTATGATTTTTTCAGATTATCAAATAACATTTCTCCTTTTCATCATTCTTTCAAGAGCCAACATATTTAACATTCATAAACAACAACTTCAAAAGACGTATGCACTGTTCAAGCATACATTCAGAAAACAAAAAGCATTGCCACCACATCAAAATAATTAAACTAGTTTCAAGGATGAATTCGAAACCATGTACTTCTTGTTCTTTTGTTTTTAGAACAATTTTCATTTAAGAGAGGTGATGGATTCATATTCATAACTTTAAGGCATAGACACTTAGACACTAATGATCATATAGTAAAGACACAAACATAATTAAATATGAAGCATGGAAACCGAAAACAAAAAATAAATAGACAAGGAGATTAAGCAATGAGTCCACCTTAGTGAAGGTGGCGTCTTCCTCTTCTTGAAGAACCAATGGTGCTTTTGAGCTCCTCTATGTCTCTTCCTTATCTTTGTTGCTCCTCCCTCATAGCTCTTTGATCTTCTCTAATTTCATGGAGGATGATGGAGTGCTCTTGGTGTTCCACCCTTAGTTGTCTCATGTTGGAACTTAATTCTCCTAGGGAGGTGTTGATTTGCTCCCAATAATTCTGTGGAGGAAAGTGCATCTCCTGAGGCATCTCAGGGATTTCATGGTGAGGAATTTCCTCATGCTCATGTTGAGGTCCATGATCTCTTATTTGCTCCATCTTTTTCTTAGTAATGGGCTTGTCCTCTTCAATGAGGATGTCTCCCTCTATGTCAATTCCAGCCGAATTGCAGAGGTGGCAAATGAGGTGAGGAAAGGCCTTGCCCACATGGAGGATTTGTCAGCCACCTTGTAGAGTTCTTGAGGTATAATCTCATGAACTTCCACCTCTTCTCCAATCATGATACTATGGATCATGATGGTCCGGTCTATATTAACTTTAGACCGGTTACTAGTAGGAATAATTGAGCGTTGAATGAACTCTAGCCATCCCCTAGCCACTGGTTTGAGGTCATGCCTTCTTAATTGAACTAACTTGCCTCTTGAGTCAATTTTCCATTGAGCTCCTTCCTCACATATGTCTATGAGGACTTGGTCCAACCTTTGATCAAAGTTGACCCTTCTTGTGTAGGGGCGTGCGTTCTCTTCCATCATTGGAAAGTTGAACGCCAGCCTTACATTTTCCGGACTGAAATCTAAGTATTTTCCCCGAACCATGGTAAGCCAATGCTTTGGATTTGGGTTCACACTTTGATCATGGTTCCTAGTGATCCATGCGTTTGCATAGAACTCTTGAACCATTAGGATCCCGACTTGTTGAATGGGGTTGGTGAGAACTTCCCAACCTCTCCTTTGGATCTCAAGTCGGATCTCCGGATACTCATTCTTTTTGAGCTTGAAAGGAACCTCAGGGATTACTTTCTTCTTGGCCACAACTTCATAGAAGTGGTCTTGATGGACCTTTGAGATGAATCTTTCCATCTCCCATGACTCAGAGGTGGAAGCAATTGCCTTCCCTTTCCTCTTTCTAGAGGTTTCTCTGGCCTTAGGTGCCATTAATGGTTATGGAAAAATAAAAAGCTATACTTTTACCACACAAAACTTAAAATATTTGCTCGTCCCTGAGCAAAAGAAGAAAGAAAGGATGAGAAGAAGAAGAGATGGAGGAGATGGAGGTGTGTGAATGGTTCGGCCACTGAGGGTTTAAGGTGGTTATGATGTGTGAAAAGGAAGGAGTGATGGTTTGAATTTGAGTGGGTGGGTGTAGGTGGGTGTATGATGGTTTTGGAGGGGAAGAGAGTTATGAAAAGGTGTGAAGAGGAGAGAAGAAGTGGTGGGGATCATGTGGGGTCCACAGATCCTGTGGGGATCTTGTGGGGTCCACAGATCAAGTGGGATCAAGGACTTAACATCCCTGCTCCAATTAGGCATGTAAAACGCCCTTGCTGTGCAATCCTGGCGTTTAACGCCAGACTGATGCCTGTTTCTGGCGTTAAACGCCCAAATGTAGCTTGTTTCTGGCGTTTAACACCAGGCATATGCTTGTTTCTGGCGTTAAACGCCAGCTTGGTGCCTGTTTCTGGCGTTAAACGCCAGACAGATGCTTGTTTCTGGCGTTTAAACACCAGACTGTTCTCCTCCAGGGTGTGCTATTTTTCATTCTATTTTTCATTCTGTTTTTGATTTTTTAGTAGTTTTTGTGACTTCACATGATCATCAACCTAAGAAAAATATAAAATAACAATAGAAAATAAATAAATATAATTAGATAACATTGGGTTGCCTCCCAACAAGCGCTTCTTTAATGTCAATAGCTTGACAGTGAGCTCTCACGGAGCCTCACAGATGTTCAGAGCATTGTTGGAACTTCCCAACACCAAACTTAGAGTTTGAATGTGTGGGTTCAACACCAAACTTAGAGTTTGGTTGTGGCCTCCCAACACCAAACTTAGAGTTTGACTGTGGGGGCTTTGGTTGACTCTGCAGTGAGAGAAGCTTTTCATGCTTCCTCTCCATGGTTACAGAAGGAGATCCTTGAGTTTTAAACACAAGGTTGTCCTTATTCAGTTGAAGGACTAACTCTCCTCTGTCCACATCAATCACAGCTCTTGCTGTGGCTAGGAAGGGTCTTCCAAGGATGATGGATTCATCCTCATCCTTCCCAGTGTCTAGGATTATGAAATCAGCAGGGATGTAAAGGCCTTTAACCTTTACTAACACATCCTCTACTTGTCCATAAGCCTGTTTTCTTGAGTTGTCTGCCAACTCTAATGAGATTCTGGCAGCTTGCACCTCAAAGATTCCTAGTTTCTCCATTACAGAGAGTGGCATGAGGTTTATCCCTGACCCAAGGTCACATAGAGCCTTCTCAAAGGTCTTGGTGCCTATGGTACAAGGTATTAAGAACTTTCTAGGATCTTGTTTCTTCTGAGGCAATGTCAGTTGATCCAGATTACTCAGTTCATTGATGAGCAAGGGAGGTTCATCTTCCCAAGTCTCATTACCAAATAATTTGGCATTCAGCTTCATGATTGCACCAAGGTACTTGGCAACTTGCTCTTCAGTGACATCTTCATTCTCTTCAGAAGAAGAATACTCATCAGAGCTCATGAATGGCATAAGAAGGTTCAAAGGAATCTCTATGGTCTCTAGATGAGCCTCAGATTCCTTTGGTTCCTCAGAGGGAAACTCCTTGTTGATCACTGGACGTCCTAGGAGGTCTTCCTCACTGGGATTCACGTCCTCTCCCTCCCTTGTAGGTTCGGCCATGATGGTTAAATCAATGGCCTTGCACTCTCTTTTTGGATTCTCTTCTGTATTGCATAGGAGAGTACTAGGAGGAGTTTCAGTGACTCTTTTACTCAGCTGGCCCACTTGTACCTCTAAATTCCTAATGGAGGACCGTGTTTCATTCATGAAACTTACAGTGACCTTAGATAGATCAGAGACTATATTTGCTAAGCTAGATGGATTCTGCTCAGAACTCTCTGTCTGTTACTGAGTGGATGATGAAAAAGGCTTGCTATTGCTAAACCTATTTCTTCCACCATTATTAAAGCCTTGTTGAGGCTTTTGTTGATCCTTCCATGAGAAATTTGGATGATTTCTTCATGAGGGATTATAAGTGTTTCCATAGGGTTCACCCATGTAATTCACCTCTGCTATTGCAGGGTTCTCAGGATCATAAGCTTCTTCTTCATATGATGCCTCTTTAGTACTGTTGGATGATTCCTTCAATCCATTCAGACTCTGAGAGATCATATTGACTTGCTGAGTCAATATTTTGTTCTGAGCCAATATGGCATTCAGAGTATCAATTTCAAGAACTCCCTTCCTCATAGGCATCCCATTATTCACAGGATTCCTTTCAGAAGTGTACATGAACTGGTTATTTGCAACCATGTCAATGAGTTCTTGAGCTTCTGCAGGAATTTTCTTTAGGTGAATGGATCCACCTGCAAAATGGTCTAGTGACATCTTTGATAGCTCAGACAGACCATCATAGAATATATCCAAGATGGTCCATTCTGAAAGCATGTCAGAAGGACACTTTTTGGTCTGCTCCTTGTATCTCTCCCAAGCTTCATAGAGGGATTCACTTTCTTTCTGTTTGAAGGTTTGAATATCCACTCTAAGCTTGCTAAGATTTTGAGGAGGAAAGAACTTGGCTAAGAAAGCCGTGACCAGCTTATCCCAAGAGTTCAGGCTATCTTTAGGTTGAGAGTCCAACCATACTCTAGCTTTGTCTCTTACAGCAAACGGGAAAAGCATAAGCCTGTAGACCTCGGGATCAATCCCATTGGTCTTAACAGTATCACAGATCTGCAAGAATTCAGTTAAGAACTGAAAAGGATCTTTAGATGGAAATCCATAAAACTTGCAGTTTTGTTGCATCAGAGAAACTAATTAAGGTTTAAGCTCAAAGTTGTTTGCTCCAATGGCAGGAATTGAGATGCTTCTTCCATGTAAATTGGAATTTGGTGCAGTAAAGTCACCAAGCATCTTCCTTGCATTGTTATTATTTTTGGCCATGTTTTCTTCTTTTTCGAAAATTTCTGTCAGATTTTCTCCAAAGAGTTGTGCTTTGGCTTCCCTTAGCTTCCTCTTCAGAGTCCTTTCAGGTTCAGGATCAACTTCAACAAGAATGTTCTTATCCTTGTTCCTGCTCATATGAAAAAGAAGAAAATAGAAAAGAAAATATGAAATCCTCTATGTCACAGTATAGAGATTCCTTATGCAAGTATAAGAAGAGAAGAATGTAAGAAGGAGAAGAGAGATGAGAAGAATTCGAAAATTTAAATAAATAAAATAAAAATATTTTAAAATTAAAGTTAAAATTTGAAAATTAAAATTGAAATCAAATTAAATTAAAAATTAAAACAATTAGTTAAATAAAAAAAGGAATTTTGAAAAAGAGGGAAGAGATTTTCGAAAATTAGAGAGAGAATTAGTTAGGTAGTTTTGAAAAAGATATGATTGAAACAAAAAGATAAGATTGATTGAAAAAGATTTGAAAATTAATTTTGAAAAGATAAGAAGTTAGAGAAGATTTTGAAATTGATTTTGAAAAAGATGTGATTGAAACTTATTTTGATAAAAAAGATTTGAAAAAGAAATTTAAAAAGATTTGATTTGAAAATTAAAGTTGATTACTTGACTAACAAGAAACTAAAAGATATGATTTTAAAATTTAAAGATTGAACATTTCTTAATAGGCAAGTAACAACTTAATATTTTTGAATCAATCACATTAATTGTTAGTATTAAATTCGAAAATATGAAATAGAAATAAGAAAAAGATTTTTGAAAATCAATTTGAAATTTTCGAAAATTATGAAAGAAAAATGAAAAAGATTTGATTTTTGAAAAAGATTTGAAAAAGATAGGATTTTTAAATAGAAAATTTGATTTGACTCATAAGAAACAACTAGATTTTAAAAATTTTTTGAAAAAGTCAACTCAAATTTTCGAATTTTATGAGTGAAAAAGGGAAAGATATTTTTTTTTTTTGAATTTTTAATGATGAAAGAGAAAAAAGGAAAAGATATCTTTTTGATGTTTTTCTCTTTTTTTTTTTTCATTAAACAGCAGGAATGAAACAAAGCATGAAGAATTAAGATCAAAACCAAAAATGCATGCAAAAACACTATGAATGTCAAGATGAACACCAAGAACACTTTGAATGTCAAGATGAACACCAAGAACTTATTTTTGAAAGATTTTCAAGAAAAGAAAACATGCAAGACACCAAACTTAAAAATTTTTATTCTTTAGACATTAATAATTTAAGAATGCATATGAAAAACAAGGAAAGACACAAAACAAGAAAATATGAAGATTAAACAAGAAGACTGGCCAAGAACAACTTGAAGATCATGAAGAATGCAATGCATGAAATTTTTTAAAATAATTTTTTTAGAAAATTAAAAAGATGTAATTGACACCAAAACTTAAAACTTGACTCTAGACTCAAACAAGAAACACAAAATATTTTTGGTTTTATGATTTTATTAAATTTTTTCGATTTTTCGAAAATTAATTGGGAAAAACGAAAAAAGAAGAAATTATTTTTTTTGTATTTTTCGAAAATAAAAGAGTAAAAATAAAAAGGTTAAAATTAAAATAAAATTACCTAATCTGAGCAACAAGATGAACCGTCAGTTGTCCAAACTCGAACAATCCCCGGCAACAGCGCCAAAAACTTGGTGCACGAAATTGTGATCATCAATGGCGCCAACAACTTGGTACACACAATTGTAATCTCAACTATTTATCACAACTTCGCACAACTAACCAGCAAGTGCACTGGGTCGTCCAAGTAATAAACCTTACGTGAGTAAGGGTTGATCCCACGGAGATTGTCGGCCTGAAGCAAGCTATGGTCACCTTGTAAATCTCAGTCAGGCGGATTCAGATAGTTATGGAGATTTGATAATTAAAACATAATTGAAATATAAACTAGGATAGAGGTACTTATGTAATTCTTTGGTGAGAATTTCAGACAAGCGTATAGAGATGCCTTTCGTTCCTCTTGAACCTCTGCTTTCCTGCTGTCTTCATCCAATCATTCCTACTCCTTTCCATGGCAAGCTTTATGTAGGTATCACCGTTGTCAATGGCTACATCCCATCCTCTCTGTAAAAAAGGTCCAATGCGCTGTCACTGCATGGCTAATCATCTGTCGGTTCTCGATCATACTGGAATAGGATTTACTATCCTTTTGCGTCTATCACTACGCTCAGCACTCGCGAGTTTGAAGCTCGTCACAACCATCCCTTCCCAGATCCTACTCGAAATACCACAGACAAGGTTTAGACTTTCCGGATCTCAAGAATGGCCATCCATGGGTTCTAACTTATACCACGAAGATTCTAATATCTCGGACTCGGTCCTCTGTATTAGATATCTAAGAGATACTCATTCTAGCTTGTTTGCATGTAGAACGGAAGTGTTTGTCAGGCACGCGTTCATGGGTGAGAATGATAATGAGCGTCACATAATCATCACATTCATCATGTTCTTGGGTGCGAATGGATATCTTAGAGAAGGAATAAGCTTGAATTGAATAGAAAAACAGTAGTACTTTGTATTAATTCATGAGGAACAGCAGAGCTCCACACCTTAATCTATGGAGTGTAGAAACTCTACCGTTGAAAATACATAAGTGATAAGGTCCAGGTATGGCTGAACGGCCAGCCCCCAAATGTGATCTAAAGATCAAAAGATGTTCCAAAGATGATCCAAAGATGTAAATACAATAGTAAAAAGTCCTATTTATACTAAACTAGTTACTAGAGTTTACAGAAATGAGTAAATGATGCAGAAATCCACTTCCAGGACCCACTTGGTGTGTGCTTGGGCTGAGCATTGAGCTTTACACGTGTAGAGGCTTCTTTTGGAGTTGAACGCTAGTTTGTAACCTGTTTCTGGCGTTTAACTCCACTTTGCAACCTGTTTCTGGCGTTTAACTCCAGAATGCAGCATGGAACTGGAGTCGAACGCCAGTTTGCATCGTCTATACTCGGGCAAAGTATGAACTACTATATATTGCTGGAAAGTCCTGGATGTCTACTTTCCAACGCAATTGAGAGCGCGCCATTTGGAGTTCTGTAGCTCCAGAAAATCCACTTTGAGTGCAGGGAGGTGATACACGGAAAACTTGTCTCTCAACAAATCTCCCTTTCGGCAAGTATACCGAATTGTCGTCAAGTAAAACTCACAATAGAGTGAGGTCGAATCCCACAGAGATTAACGGATTAAGCAATCAATGGTTAATTGATTATCCTAGTTAGACGAATCATAATGGAGTGATAAGTAACAAGGAAATGTAAATGGCAGAAAAATAAAGAAAGCAATAGAGTGCAGAGAAGTAAAATGACAATAAAAGTAAATGTAAGAACTAAAAATAAAATGAACATTGGGATCAAGAGATATTGCAATCCTCCGGATCAAGTTCATTTTCATCTCTTCCTCAATCAATGCACTCATTGATCTCCTTGGTAATCTTAATTGATTGAATTACAATTTCTTGCAATTCAATCTCTCAAATCTTGATCAATAGCCAATTCCTTGGTCAATTGCTCATGAGAAGAGATGAAGTGTGGTCACTGATTATACCACATGCATTTCCCAAACCAGGTATTGAGAGGATTATAGTCACATATCCATCCAAACCCAATTTGGTCCAGCATGAGAAAGCATTTCTAGCTTGATCTCTTCATTCCTCTTTCAAGGTTCAAAAGAGATCCAAGTCTGAATAGCTCCTTTTCCAAGATAACTATCCAATTGGATGAAGATCGAAAGCTTTCAAGTAAAATCAAGAGAAAAGAAAGAAGAAGAAGAATAAGAACTACACTTAATCCATTGAATCACAATAGAGCTCTCTAACCCAATGTAAAGAGTTAGTTGATCATTGCTCTACAAAAATAGAAAAGAAAGAAAGTGCAGAAAAATAAAGATGAAGATAAAAACTAAAATTGAAAATTCAACATTCATAAATGAAAATTACAACTAAAAGAAGAGAAGGAAAAGTGTGTGAGGGGAGGGAGTCCGAAGACCCCTCTCTAATCCCTCCTTCCAGAATTCCCAGCCTTGTCTAGCCTAAGATCATTTCAATGTAAAAACTAAGGCCTTTATATAGGCTCTCCTAAATTACAAAATGAAAGCAAATTACAATTAAATGAAAATTCCTATTCTAGATGCTTCTTGTGGCCTTGATTGGTTAACAATTTTGGGCTTGCTTGCTTGAGCTTTGAAATGGGCTTGAGAGAGAAGTGAGTCAAGTTGAGGTCTAGGTGCTAAAGTTAGTGCCAAAGTTAGCCAAACTAATGCTACAAGTGTGGCGTTAGTGCTAAAGTTATTGTGGCTAACGTTGCACTTGCTGCCCAGTTGGTGTTTTTGGGGCTTAAAAGATGCCTCTTGTTTGTGCTCCAATTTCATGCCCACTATAGAGTATTATATATCGTTGGAAAGCTCTGAATGTCAGCTTTCTAATGCAACTAGAATCACCTCAATTGGACCTCTGTAACTCAAGTTATGCTCCTTTGAAGTGGACATGGTCGCTGGCATATATGCCAACGTTACTGGAAATGTTGATTGCCAATAACGCTAGCGATTTTCATGTTTCTGAAGCTCAAACTTAGTGTCCACCCCAAACTATTATATATTGTTGGAAAGCCCTGGATGTCTACTTTCCAATGCTCTTGGAAGTGCATCATTTGGAGCTCTACAACTCGAGTTATACGTCTTGGAATGTGAAGAGGTCAGTTGGCCAAAATACAGGCTGATACCATGTTCATCATTGCACTTTCGGGGCAGGTTTTCTCCCTCAAATTTAGTGTCAAACTTGTAGTGCCATATATGCTTGGAAAGCTCTGGAATCCTACTTTCCAATGCCACTAGAATCACCTCATTTGGAGTTTTGTGGCTCAAGTTATTCTTGTTTGAAGAAGGCATGGTCAAGCTGCCAAGTGGAACTTTTGCCCACGTTAACTACCACGTTAACTAAGTTAACGTGGGAGTTAACGTGGCTCTTTGTGGTTGGTGTTGGCAACGTTAGTGACAATGTTTGGTGTCACTAACATTGTCGACAACTTCTTCTTCTTCACGTTAACTTCCACGTTAACTAGGTTAACGTGGGAGTTAACGTGGCTTCTTAGGGATATGTGGTTGCTTCTAACGTTAGTGACAATGTTGGGTGTCACTAACGTTGTCGACCACTCTTGCCTCTTCATGTTAGCTTCCACGTTAACCAAGTTAACGTGGGAGTTAACGTAGCATTGTGCACTTAGGCCAACGTTAGTGACAATGTTGAATGTCACTAACGTTTGCTTCCTTTCCCCCTTTTAACGTTAGAGGCCACGTTAACTAAGTTAACGTGGACTCTAACGTGGCCACTTGTGAGCATTGGCCAACGTTAGTGATAATGTTAAGTGTCACTAACGTTGGCTCCATTTCCTTTCTTCAAAGTTAATGCCACTAACTTTTCTCACTAACGTTGTGGCTTTCCTTCCTTCCACGTTAGTGCCCACGTTAGTGTAACTAACGTAGCCACTAACGTGGCTCTTCTCTTCTTCTTTTGGCCTGAAATCAATCAAACAAAGTGCATCAAAGTCTTGCTCTTAATCATGGATCATGCATCATCCAATTTATCATATAATTCATGTAAAATCCTGATGAAATCATGTAAAATGCATAATGTATGCTTGAATCAAGATGTAAGTGAATATCCACCCAAAACTAGCTTATTTCCTAAGAAAATGCATGAAACTACCTTAAAAACAGTAAAAAAAAGGTCAGTGAAACTGGCCAAAATGCCCTGGCATCACAACACCAAACTTAAAGCTTGCTTGTCCCTAAGCAAGTACTGGAACAAGAGAATGATGAATGGAATGCCAAGGGAAATGAGTCATTCTTGTGGAAGTCATGTCCCTGGTTTTATGGTGGTTTCATGCATAGCAACTTAGGTTCATTCCTGGCTTTCAGACCTTTATCATGTCCTAGAATACTCATTGTGATTGCATCCCATGAGACTTTTATTCATTGATCCTTTTGTTGTCATTTCAGGGCTTATTTTTGTTCTTAAGCTAAGTGCTCTGTAAGGGGGCAACTCTTTAAAATAAGCTTTCAGCTAACACTCCCGAACCAGTTGGTTCAAGGTGCTAGGTGTTGAAGCACCCCTAGGGACTTACTCCCTCAAGTCTCTCCCCCATACATACACACCATAGGCACATAGTTTATTTATTTTCTTTTCTTGAGACTTTGGTGTCCAGCACCTCTTTGGGTTACTAAATGCTCTGTATTGAGGGTTACTCTTGATAGTGGACTTTCAGCTGATAATCCCGAGTTAGTTAACCCAAGTTACCAAGTGATAAGGCACCCCTAAGAGCTTATTCATCCAAGTAGATCCCTCACACAGGAGCACCACAGACACATGCTCAAGATTAAAAACCATTGGTGCCTAGCCTTATTGCTTGTTCTTTTTCTTTTATTCCTTAACTTTGATTGTTCTTTCCCTTTTTCTTATTAGGATCTTCTTATTTAGCTAGTCTCATGGGGTGTGTCTCAAGCATAGTAGTCATGACAGATAGTTGTCCTCCCACCTTATGGTTGAACCAACTTAGCTAACTTATGACCACACCATGAACTCATGAACTTACTCCATAGTATGAACTCTACTCTGGTCTTTTATAAAACACTCATTCTCTTTTCATTTGATTCAACAGGGACAAGCATACTAGTAAGCAAAGTAAGGATGCAGTAATGACATTCAGACTAGAAAACACAGCCTTAATCAATAAAAAGAATTGACATGCTTATTCACAAGGAGAAAGCACACATACATACAAAGAACATAGAAGAAAATCAAGCAAATTAAAATGCTGGAAATCAGTAAGAGGAGAAAGGAACTTTACCACCTTGTATTTTATCTTCATTGTTGTTGCCCTTCTCCTCCTATTCTTCCCCTTCCCTCACCAGACATAGAATGATTGCTTATACTCAAGCAACAATTAAAACAGTGATGACGGGGTTTATGATGGATCATGAATGTCTTAAAATGAAGTGTGAGTATGCATGTGTTTCAGCAAGCAAGATTATGGATCATAACAAAAGCACAAGAAGTAAAACAGAGACAATGTGATTGCATTAATGAGTGGTGTTGGCATGGTACTTTGCATGAAAGTTAAGTGGCAACACCAAACTTAGTGTGCCACTGTCAATTTAGAATGTTGCAAGTACCCAGTGAAGATTGAAATTCAAATTGTTGCATGGCAACACCAAACTTAGAGTGCAATCATATGCCAAATTATTGAAAGTAAACTAAGCAAAGCAAGAAAATGTTACCTACAGTTGGGTTGCCTCCCAACAAGCGCTCTTTTAATGTCATTAGCTTGACATGTTGTTCACAACTTTCTTCCTCTTCTTCCAGTTTGTTAAGAGGAATGACCTCAAGAGAAAAGAGGAGCCAGTTAATGCCCCTTGTTTTGAGTGCCTCTCTCTAGCAAGCCTTCTTCTGTTGTTAGCTTGAGTAAACTTGCTTGTTGGGGTGGGGGTGGGATGGATTTTGGTTGATCTTTTCTTCTTCATGAATATTGCCCTTCTTTTCTTGGTCACCATCCTTTTGTTAGTGTTCATGTTGATTGCCTTTACCACCTTGATTTCAAGATTTGGGTATTGTATGATGGGTGGAGCATCCTCTTTATCAAGAACTTCTTGAATTGGTGGTTCAATGAACTCACTCTCTATGCAACTCTCTGTTTCATTGGAGTGTGGGCTCCCTTGATTGACTTCCTCATTTGTTCTTGACCTTTGAATGAACTCCTCTGTTTCTGGAGAGAGTGAAGTGGTCTCTCTTTGTGATCTCAGCTCTTCAATGAATTGTTCTTCAGAATAGAGTTGTGCATTCTGTCTCAATTTTTCTTTATGGTCTCTTTCTGATATTTTCTCCTCTTCGATTGTTTTTATTCTTTCTTCAAGGAGGAGTTCTATCCTAGTGAGTCTCTCCTCTATTCTACTTTTTCTGCATTCTTCAATGATGAGTTCCATCCTAGCAAGTTTATCTAAAGGAGGTTGGGTAGGTTGTAATGGTTGGTCGGGATTGGCTTGTGAATGGAATTGGTTGTTTTGTGGTTGTGTGTTCTGAAAATGGTATGACTCTTGTGGGTAGTGGATTGAGTTTTGTGAATGGTAAAACGAATTGTATGAATTTGGGATAGACTTTTGTGCTGAGGCATACTCAAATGATGAAGAATTTAGGCATGTAAAACTTGGAGGTGAGGTTGTATAATTGAGAGGTGATGACTCTTGATGAATGGGGTATGAATGAGTGAAATCTCTTTGATTATGATCTTCCCAGCCACAACTTGAGTAGTGATCAATTTCACCAAGATATGGACCACTTTGTGGCTCTGGAAAGTCCCCCATTTCATGTTCTTGATACTCCCACCCACCATGAGCATGGTAAAGTGAATCATTCTGTGGTGGTGGAGAGTTTCCCATGAAATTTGATTGACTAAAATATGATGGATGCTCCTTTCTTTCCTGCAGAAAGCTCTATCTCAAACAATAATCACCAAAAGAAACTGGAATCTCCATTGTCACAGATGAGGAAATTTCCAGTGAGGTAATATCACAAACAGTTAGTGAGCAAAAGAAAATAAAGAAACAAAAGAAAACAAAGACAAAAGAAAAGTGTCTAATCTAGTAAATCAATCAACCGGTAGTTTTTTAATCACGATTAATCCCCGGCAACGGCGCCAAAAACTTGATGCACGAAAAACTTGTCTCTCAACAAATCTCCCTTTCAGCAAGTATACCGAATTGTCATCAAGTAAAACTCACAATAGAGTGAGGTCGAATCCCACAGAGATTAACGGATTAAGCAATCAATGGTTAATTGATTATCCTAGTTAGATGAATCATAATAGAGTGATAAGTAACAAGGAAATGTAAATGGCAGAAAAGTAAAGAAAGCAATAGAGTGCAGAGAAGTAAAATGACAAGAAAAGTAAATGTAAGAACTAAAAATAAAATGAACATTGGGATCAAGAGATATTGCAATCCTCTGGATCAAGTTCATTTTCATCTCTTCCTCAATCAATGCACTCATTGATCTCCTTGGCAATCTTAATTGATTGAATTACAATTTCTTGCAATTCAATCTCTCAAATCTTGATCAATATCCAATTCCTTGGTCAATTGCTCATGAGAAGAGATGAAGTGTGGTCACTGATTATACCACATGCATTTCCCAAACCAGGTATTGAGAGGATTATAGTCACATATCCATCCAAACCCAATTTGGTCCAAAATGAGAAAGCATTTCTAGCTTGATCTCTTCATTCCTCTTTCAAGGTTCAAAAGAGATCCAAGTCTGAATAGCTCCTTTTCCAAGATAACTATCCAATTGGATGAAGATCGAAAGCTTTCAAGTAAAACCAAGAGAAAAGAAAGAAGAAGAAGAATAAGAACTACACTTAATCCATTGAATCACAATAGAGCTCTCTAACCCAATGTAAAGAGTTAGTTGATCATTGCTCTACAAAAATAGAAAAGAAAGAAAGTGCAGAAAAATAAAGATGAAGATAAAAACTGAAATTGAAAATTTAACATTCATAAATGAAAATTACAACTAAAAGAAGAGAAGGAAAAGTGTGTGAGGGGAGGGAGTCCGAAGACCCCTCTCTAATCCCTCCTTCCAGAATTCCCAGCCTTGTCTAGCCTAAGATCATTTCAATGTAAAAACTAAGGCCTTTATATAGGCTCTCCTAAATTACAAAATGAAAGCAAATTACAATTAAATGAAAATTCCTATTCTAGATGCTTCTTGTGGCCTTGATTGGTTAACAATTGTGGGCTTGCTTGCTTGAGCTTTGAAGTGGACTTGAGAGAGAAGTGAGTCAAGTTGAGGTCTAGGTGCTAAAGTTAGTGCCAAAGTTAGCCAAACTAATGCTACAAGTGTGGCGTTAGTGCTAAAGTTATTGTGGCTAACGTTGCACTTGCTGCCCAGTTGGTGTTTTTGGGGCTTAAAAGATGCCTCTTGTTTGTGCTCCAATTTCATGCCCACTATAGAGTATTATATATCGTTGGAAAGCTCTGAATGTCAGCTTTCTAATGCAACTAGAATCACCTCAATTGGACCTCTGTAACTCAAGTTATGCTCCTTTGAAGTGGACATGGTCGCTGGCATATATGCCAACGTTACTGGAAATGTTGATTGCCAATAACGCCAGCGATTTTCATGTTTCTGAAGCTCAAACTTAGTCTCTACCCCATACTATTATATATTTTTGGAAAGCCCTGGATTTCTACTTTTCAATGCTCTTGGAAGCGCATCATTTGAAGCTCTACAACTCGAGTTATACTTCTTGGAAGGTGAAGAGGTCAGTTGGCCAAAATACAGGCTGATACCATGTTCATCATTGCACTTTCGGGGCAGGTTTTCTCCCTCAAATTTAGTGTCAACCATGTAGTGACATATATGCTTGGAAAGCTCTGGAATCCTACTTTCCAATGCCACTGGAATCACCTCATTTGGAGTTTTGTGGCTCAAGTTATTCTTGTTTGAAGAAGGCATGGTCAAGCTGCCAGGTGGAACTTTTGCCCACGTTAACTACCACGTTAACTAAGTTAACGTGGGAGTTAACGTGGCTCTTTGTGGTTTGTGTTGGCAACGTTAGTGACAATGTTTGGTGTCACTAACGTTGTCGACAACTTCTTCTTCTTCACGTTAACTTCCACGTTAACTAGGTTAACGTGGGAGTTAACGTGGCTTCTTAGGGATATGTGGTTGCTTCCAACGTTAGTGACAATGTTGGGTGTCACTAACGTTGTCGACCACTCTTGCCTCTTCACGTTAGCTTCCATGTTAACCAAGTTAACGTGGGAGTTAATGTGGCATTGTGCACTTAGGTCAACGTTAGTGACAATGTTGAATGTCACTAACGTTTGCTTCCTTTCCCCCTTTTAACGTTAGAGGCCACGTTAACTAAGTTAACGTGGACTCTAACATGGCCACTTGTGAGCATTGGCCAACGTTAGTGATAATGTTAAGTGTCACTAACGTTGGCTCCATTTCCTTTCTTCAAAGTTAATGCCACTAACCTTTCTCACTAACGTTGTGGCTTTCCTTCCTTCCACGTTAGTGCCCACGTTAGTGTAACTAACGTAGCCACTAACGTGGCTCTTCTCTTCTTCTTTTGGCCTGAAATCAATCAAACAAAGTGCATCAAAGTCTTGCTTTTAATCATGGATCATGCATCATCCAATTTATCATATAATTCATGCAAAATCCTGATGAAATCATGTAAAATGCACAATGTATGCTTGAATCAAGATGTAACTGAATATCCACCCAAAACTAGCTTATTTCCTAAGAAAATGCATGAAACTACCTTAAAAACAGTAAAGAAAAGGTCAGTGAAACTGGCCAAAATGCCCTGGCATCAGGAGGTCAGAATCCAACAGCATCTGCAGTCCTTCTTCAACCTCTGAATCTGATTTTTGCTTAGGTCCCTCAATTTCAGGCAGAAAATACCTGAAATCACAGAAAAATACACAAACTCATAGTAAAGTCCAGAAATGTGATTTTTATTTAAAAACTAATAAAAATATACTAAAAACTAACCAAATCATACTAAAAACTATGTAAAAACAATGCCAAAAAGCGTATAAATTATCCGCTCATCAGGACCTAACAGAAATTTTCAAAAAGGAAGCAGACAAAACAAACATGGCCGAACCCAACAACAATGGTGGAGATGCAAGGAAGATGCTTGGTGACTTTATTGCACCCTCTTCTGACTTCTGTGGAAGGAGCATCTCAATTCCTGCAATTGGAGCAAACAACTTTGAGCTTAAGCCTCAATTAGTTTTTCTAATGCAGCAAAATTGCAAGTATCATAGACTTTCATTGGAAGATCCTCATCAGTTTTTAGCTGAATTCTTGCAAATCTGTGACACTGTTAAGACCCATGGGGTTGACCCTGAGGTCTACAGACTTATGCTCTTCCCTTTTGCTATAAGAGACAGAGCTAGGACATGGTTTGACTCACAACCTAAAGAAAGCCTGAACTCTTGGGAAAAGCTGGTCAATGCCTTCTTGGCAAAGTTCTTTCCACCTCAAAAATTGAGTAAGCTTAGAGTGAAAGTCTAAACCTTCAGACAGAAGGAAGGTGAATCCCTCTATGAAGCTTGGGAAAGATACAAGCAGTTTATCAGAAGGTGCCCTTCTGGCATGCTTTCAGAATGGAGCATCATATGCATATTCTATGATGGTCTGTCTGAACTATCCAAAATGTCATTGGACAACTCTGCTGGTGGATCTCTTCATCTGAAGAAGACGCCTGAAGAAGCCCAGAAACTCATTGAAATGGTTGCAAATAACCAATTCATGTACACTCCTGAAAGGAATCCTGTAAATAATGGGACAACTCAGAAGAAAGGAGTTCTTGAGATTGACACTCTGAATGCCATATTGGCTCAAAATAAAATATTGACTCAGCAAGTCAATATGATTTCTCAGAGTCTGCCTGGAAAGCAAGCTGCAATAGGCAGTACTAAAGAAATATCTTCTGACGAAGAAGCTTATGATCCTGAGAACCCTGCAATGGAAGAGGTGAATTACATAGGAGAACCCTATGGAAACACCTATAATCCTTCATGGAGAAATCATCCAAATCTCTCATGGAAGGACCAACAGAAGCCTCAACAAGGCTTCAACAACAATAATGGTGGAAGAAATAGGTTTAGCAATAGCAAGCCTTTTCCATCATCTTCTCAGCAACAGACAGAGAACTCTGAGCAGAGTCGTTCTGACTTAGCAAACATAGTTTCTGATCTATCTAAGGCCACTCTCAGTTTCATGACTGAAACAAGGTCCTCTATTAGAAATTTGGAGGCACAAGTGGGTCAGCTGAGTAAGAAAGTTACTGAACTCCCTCCCAGTACTCTCCCAAGCAATACAGAAGAAAATCCAAAAAGAGAGTGCAAGGCCATAAACATGTCCCACACGGTCGAACCTATAGAGGAGAGAGAGGCAGTGATCTCTACTGAGAAAGACCTCAATGGACGTCCACTGGCCTCCAAGGAGTTCCCTAATGAGGAACCAAAGGAATCTGATGCTCATATAGAGACTATGGAGATTCCAATGAACCTACTTCTGCCATTCATGAGCTCTGATGAGTATTCTTCCTCTCAAGAGGATGAAGATATTGCTGAAGAGCAAGTTGCTCAATATCTAGGAGCAATCCTGAAACTGAGTGCCAAGTTATTTAGTAATGAGACTTGGGAGGATGAACCTTCATTTCTCATCAATGAACTAAATACCTTGGTAAGGCAGAAATTACCACAGAAGACACCGAACCCCGAAAAATTCTTAATACCTTGTACCATAGGCACCATGACCTTTGAGAAGGCTCTGTGTGACCTAGGGTCAAGTATAAACCTCATGCCCCTCTCTATAATGGAGAAACTAGGGATCCTTGAGGTGCAAGCTACAAGAATCTCACTAGAGATGGCAGACAATTCAAGGAAACAGGCTTATGGACTTGTAGAGGATGTCTTGGTAAAGGTTGAAGGCCTTTACATCCCTGCTAACTTCATAATCCTGGACACTGGGAAGACTATGGATGAATCCATCATCCTGGGCAGACCCTTCCTAGCCACAGCAAAAGCTGTGATTGATATTGACAGAGGTGAGTTGGTCCTTCAAGTGAATGAGGACTACCTTGTGTTCAAGGCTCAAGGATCTCCCTCTGTAACCATGGAGAGGAAGCATGAAAAGCTTTTCTCAAAGCAGAATCAAGCAGAGCCCCCACATTCAAACTCTAAGTTTGGTGTTGGGAGGCCATCATCATGCTCTGAGTATCTGTGAGGCTCCATGAGAGCCCACTGTGAAGCTATTGACATTAAAGAAGCGCTTATTGGGAGGCAACCCAATTTTATTCAATTATATCTATTTATTTTCCATTGTTATTTTATATTTTCTTTAGGTTGATGATCATGTGAAGTCACAAAAACAACTGAAAAAGCAAAAACAGAATGAAAAATAACATTAAAAATAGCACACCTTGGAGGAGAAGCTTACTGGCGTTTAAACGCCAGTAAGGGTAGCAGAATGGGCGTTAAACGCCCAGTCTGGCACCATTCTGGGTGTTTAATACCAGAAAAGGGCACCAGACTGGCGTTTAACGCCAAAAAAGGCAACAAGCTGGCGTTTAACGCTAGAAAAGGGCACCAGACTGGCGTTTAATGCCAGAAAAGGGCAACAAACTGGCGTTTAACGCCAAAAAAGGGCACAAAACTGGCGTTTAAACGCCAGAAAGGGAAGAAAAGCTGGCGTTAAATGCCAGAAATGGACAGCAACCTGGCGTTTAACGCCAGGATTGACACTCCAAAGGGCGTTTACACGCCAGATTGGTGCAGGGATGAGAAAGCCTTGACACCTCAGGGTCTGTGGATCCCACAGGATCCCCACCTACCTCAACTCTCTCTCTCTCTCTTCTTCACACCAATCACCTCCTCACATTTCATATTCAATTCCTTTCCCTCCCAAACCCAACCCCTAAAACACAAACCCGAACCCTCTCTCCACTCCTATATAAACCCCTCATCCCTCCTTCCTTTTCACACATCATAAACACTTCTTTTCCCCCTTGACCGAACTACTATCACCTCTCCATCTCCTCCATTTTTCTTCTTCTTCTACTCCCTTCTTTCTTCTTTTGCTCGAGGACGAGCAAACCTTCTAAGTTTGGTGTGGTACAAGCATCGCTTTTTGTTTTTCCATAACCATTTATGGCACCTAAGGCCAGAGAAACCTCTAGAAAGAGGAAAGGGAAGGCAAAAGCTTCCACCTCTGAGTCATGGGAGATGGAGAGATTCATCTCAAAGGTGCATCAAGACCAATTCTATGAAGTTGTGGCAAAGAAAAAGGTGATCCCCGAGGTTCCCTTTAAGCTCGAAAAGAGTGAATGTCCGGAGATCCGACATGAGATTCGAAGAAGAGGTTAGGAAATTCTCACCAACCCCATTCAACAAGCCGGGATCTTAATGGTTCAAGAGTTCTATGCTAATGCATGGATCACCAAAAACCATGATCAAAGTGTGAACCCGGACCCAAAGAATTGGCTTACAATGGTCCGGGGAAAATACTTAGATTTCAGTCCGGAAAATATAAGATTGGCATTCAACTTGCCAATGATGCAAGGAGATGCACGCCCCTACACTAGAAGGGTCAACTTTGATCAAAGGTTGGACCAAGTCCTATTGGACATTTGTGTGGAAGGCGCTCAATGGAAGAGAGATTCAAGAGGGAAGCCGGTTCAACTAAGAATGCCTGACCTCAACTCAGTGGCTAGGGGATGGTTGGAGTTCATGCAACGCTCAATCATTTTCACTAGCAACCGGTCTGAAGTTACTGTAGACCGGGCTATCATGATCCATAGCATCATGAATGGAGAGGAAGTAGAAGTTCATGAGGTTATATTCCTAGAACTCTACAAGGTGGCAGACAAGTCCTCTACTTTGGCAAGGTTAGCCTTTCCTCATCTAATTTGTCACCTCTACAATTCAGCTGGAATTGACATAGAGGAAGACATCCTCATTGATGAGGACAAGCCCATCACTAAGAAAAGGATGGAGCAAGCAAGAGAGCCCACTCATAGACCTCAACAAGAGCATGAAGAAATTCCTCATCATGAAATCCCTGAGATGCCTCAAGGGATGCACTTCACTCCACAAAATTATTGGGAGCAAATTAACACCTCCCTAGGAGAATTAAGTTCCAACATGGGACAACTAAGGGTGGAACACCAAGAGAATTCCATCCTCCTTCATGAAATTAGAAAAGACCAAAGAGCCATGAGGGAGGAGCAACAAAGGCAAGGAAGAGACATAGAGGAGCTCAAGCGTTCCATTGGATCTTCAAGAGGAAGAACTAGCTGCCATCACTAAGGTGGACCCATTCTTTAATCTCCTTGCTCTTATTTTTCTATTTTTCAAAAATTATGCTTTATGTTCTATCTATGTTTGTGCCTTTATTACATGATCATTAGTGTCTAGTGTCTATGCTTTAAAGTTATGAATGTCCTATGAATCCATCACCTTTCTTAAATAAAAAATGTTTTCTGAAAAAAAAGAAGTACATGAATTTTGAATTTTAAAATAGTTTAATTATTTTGATGTGGTGGCAATACTTTTTGTTTTTCTGAATGAATGCTTGAACAATGCATATTTTTGAATTTGTTGTTTATGAATGTTAAAATTGTTGGCTCTTGAAAGAATAATGAAAAAGGAGAAATGCTATTGATAATTTGAAAAATCATAAAATTGATTCTTGAAGCAAGAAAAAACAGTGAAAAAGCTTGCGAAAAAAAGTGGCAAAAAAAATAAAGAAAACAAAAAAGAGAAAAGAAAGAAAAAGAAGAAGTAAGCAGAAAAAGCTAGTAACCCTTTAAACCAAAAGGCAAGGGTAGAAAAAGAATCAAAGGCTTTGAGAATTAATGGATAGGAGGGCCCACAGGAATAAAATTCTGGTCTAAGCGGCTAAACCAAGCTGTCCCTAACCATGTGCTTGTGGCGTGAAGGTGTCAAGTGAAAAGCTTGAGACTGAGCGGTTAAAGTCATGGTCTAAAGCAAAAAGAGTGTGCTTAAGAGCTCTGGACACCTCTAATTGGGGACTCTAGCAAAGCTGAGTCACAATCTGAAAAGGTTCACCCAGTTATGTGTCTGTGGCATTTATGTATCCGGTGGTAATACTGGAAAACAAAATGCTTAGGGTCACGACCAAGACTCATAAAGTAACTGTGTTCAAGAATCAACATACTGAACTAGGAGAATCAATAACACTATCTAAATTCTGAGTTCCTATAGAAGCCAATCATTCTGAACTTCAAAGGATAAAGTGAGATGCCAAAACTATTCAGAAGCAAAAAGCTAGGAGCCCCGCTCATCTAATTAAGACTGATCTTCATAGATGTTTTCGGAATTTATTGTATATTCTCTTCTTTTTATCCTACTTTATTTTTAGTTGCTTGGGGACAAGCAACAATTTAAGTTTGGTGTTGTGATGAGCGGATAATTTATACGCTTTTTAGCATTTTTTTAGGTAGTTTTCAGTATGTTTTAGTTACTTTTTATTACATTTTATTAGTTTTTAAATAAAAATCACATTTCTGGACTTTACTATGAGTTTGTGTGTTTTTCTGTAATTTTAGGTATTTTCTAGCTGAAATTGAGGGACCTAAGCAAAAATCTGACTCAAAGGCTGAAAAAGGACTGCAGATGCTATTGGATTCTGACCTCCCTGTACTCGAAGTGGATTTTCTGGAGCTACAGAAGCCCAATTAGCGCGCTCTCAATTGAGTTGGAAAGTAGACATCTTGGGCTTTCCAGCAATATATAGTAGTTCATACTTTTCCTGAGATTTGATGGCCCAAACTGGTGCTCGAAGTCAGCATAAAAATTCTGGCGTAAAAACGCCCAAACTGGCACCAGAATTGGAGTTAAACGCCCAAACTGGCACAAAAGCTGGCGTTTAACTCCAGGAACAGCCTATGCACGTGAAAGCTCCTATGCTCAACCCAAGCACACACCAAGTGGGCCCAGAAGTGGATTTCGGCATCATTTACTTATTTCTGTAAACCCTAGGTTACTAGTTTTCTATAAATAGGACCTTTTGCTATTGTATTTTCATCTTTGGAACACATTAAGTAACTTTTATGTTCTGAGACCTCCATGGGAGGCTGGCCACTTGGCCATGTCTACCCTATTTTCACTTATATATTTTCAACGGTGGAGTTTCTACACCCCATAGATTAAGGTGTGGAGCTCTACTGTTCCTCATGAATTAATACAAAGTACTACTATTTTCTATTCAATTCAAGCTTATTCTTATTCCAAGATATTCACTCGCACTTCAACATGATGAATGTGATGATCTGTGACACTCATCATCATTCTCACCTATGAACGTATGCCTGATAACCACCTCCGTTCTATTTGTAATAGCTTGAGTGCATATCTCTTGGGTTTCTAATTTAAGATTAGAACCTTCGTGGTATAGGCTAGAATTCTTGGCGGCTATTCTTGAGATCCGGAAAGTCTAAACCTTGTCTGTGGTATTCCGAGTAGGATCTGGGATGGGCGTAGTGACAGACGTAAAAGGATCAATGGATCCTATTCCAACATGAGTGAGAACCGACAGATGATTAGCCGTGCGGTGACAGCGCATTTGGACCATTTTCACTGAGAGGACGGATGGTAGCCATTGACAACGGTGATCCCCCAACATACAGCTTGCCATGGAAGGGAGTATGAATGATTGGATGAAGGCAATAGGAAATGAGAGGTTCAGAAGGAACAAAGCATCTTCATACGTTTATCTAAAATCCCACCAATGAATTACATAAGTGCTTCTATCTTATTTTCTGTTTTAATTATATTTTAATTATCAAAATCCCATAACCTTTTGAATCCGCCTGACTAAGATTTACAAGGATAACCATAGCTTGCTTCAAGCTGACAATCTCTGTGGGATCGACCCTTACTCACGTAAGATATTACTTGGACGACCCAGTGCACTTGCTAGTCAGCTACACGGAGTTGTGTGAAAAGTGTGTGATCACGATTTCATGTACCATCTCCCACCTAGCACTTTTAGCTAAATTCCTTAAGTTGGACATTTGGTGAGCTCCTTGTCATGGTGGCTTGTGCTTGAACTCGTCTTGAAACTTCCCCCAATGCTTGGACTTCCAATAAGCTCTATCAATACCAGGTAAATTTCTCAAGCTTTGATGGAGTTCTTCACAAGCTTTGAGCTTCTAAAATTGATCCTCATATATTCCTGGATCCCAAATCTTGATTCTACACCCGTCTTCAAGTTGATCATCATGATTCCATCCAGGTGGTAAGCAATCCGAATTCTCACTAAGGTATCCAAACAGCTTCTTAGATCCATACAGTTTAGTATTTGCCCAACCATGATAATTCAGCCATGAGCTTCCTACCACAATGATTCTAGGATTGTGTTGCCAACCACTAACCATCTCTCTCTTACTCTTAAAGCCACAAAGAGCTCTAAGCTGACCATCTGTTTCAAGTAGCCCATATTCAAGTGGGAAGGTACAGGTTAAGGATAAGTATTTTACCCACTTGAATGTTGTATTGGATGGTAATGGCTTTGGGGGAGAGGTCTCCAACAGCTTTGGCAAGGTGATTTCAATCTCCATTCTCTTGTGCCCTTCCTTGACAACTTCCACCTCTTTGCAAGCTTCTTCAATTTCAACCTCTCCCTTTTGTTCAATGGGAGAGGATTCAATTATAGGTGGAACCTCATGAATTATTGAACCCATCTCATGATCAACCGCTTCTAAGTCTTCAACCATGATATGCCTTGGAGGTTGTACACCCTCCTCAACATCAAATTCAACCGTCTTGGAAGGAGGCTCTATGACTTGAGGTTCAAATGGAGGTTCCGCATCTCCTAAATCTTCAACCACTTCTTCTTCTTCAGTGATTTTGGCTTTCTCCACTTGCTCTAGTACAAAATCCAGCTCTTCCTTGTTAACCTCCACCTCTTGACAACTTCCTTCAAGGGTCTCTCCTACCTCCCTCTTTAGGGCCTCTTCTAGCTTCTTATGAATTATGTATTCGCGAAGATGATTCCTTCTTTCTTGTTCCATGTCAATAGCATAACTGGGATCATCTTGCTCTTGGATTGATGGATGTGGGTGCTCTACCATGGAGGGTGGTGATGTGCTAAAGCTTGAGGGTTGAATATTGGAGGTAGAGGGTTGGTTCATGCGGGATATAAGATTTTGGAGTGTATAGGTGAGACCAATGATATTAGAGATGAGTGTGTTGCTATCCAATGGAGGTTGGGGTGGATAGGAGGGTTCATTTGTTGGGAGAAAGGGCTCATAATATGGAGGTGGTTCTTCTTGATAAGGATATAGAGATGGTGAATATTGAGGTGGTGGTTCTGGGTGTGGTTCATATGGTGGTTGGTGTGGTGGATAAGGATTAGAGTCATATGAAGGTGAATGGTGTAAAGGAGCTTGTGAATATGGTGGTTCAAAGGTGTGTTGGGGAGGTGGTTCATAAGCATATGGTGGGGCTTGTTGGTAACTACAAGGGGGTCCACCATAATCATCATCTTTGTACGCTCCCTGGAATGGCTCTTGACCATAGTAATTTGGTGGAGGTGGTTTGTCATGAAAGGGTCCACCATAACTATTGTCTTGGTATGCATCACAGAATGGTTGTTGGTTATAGTGCATTGGAGGGGGTTGTTGCCAAGAGGGTTGATCAAATCCTTGTGGCTCGTCCCATCTTTGATTCTTCCAACCTTGATGCCTGTTCTCATTATAGTTTTCATTCCTTACAACAACATTGGAATCAAACTTATAGCCAGAGGGGTGAGAATTCATAGTAGCAAAAGAAATAAAAACTAATAGAAATTAATGAAAATAAATTCCTAAAACTAGAAACACTAACAAAGAAACGAAAAAGCAAATATTTACAATAACCAATAATAAGGCACATGTTTGCAATTCCCCAGCAACGGCGCCATTAATTGACGAGGTGCGGAAATTTGACCAATTAAGAATTCAATATAGGAAATACGTTGCGAGTATAGCTCTTAACCAGCAAAAATCCACCTCATCAATTTAGAAAGGTTGTCACAAAAGTTTAGAATAAAAATACTGGGAGTATGAGTCTTAGGTCGTCTCCCAACGAGTTGACAAAAGGGTGCTATCTTATTAATCAGGAGTTTTCTAGGTAATTTTGAGTTTGGGCAATGAGCAAATAAATAATTATAAATTAAAGCAATGAAAATTAAAAGAGATTTATAATATTCTAAATAAAAGGCCTTGACTGGGGCAATGATTAATTGGAAGTTCTATCCTTGTTGGAATTTTCTCAAGTGTAGTGTAAAGAGGTTATTATTTTCATTTAGTTAACCCTTACTAAATAAAGGAAAGTCAAGTGATTGAGCTAACTCTTATTCGCAAATCCTAGTCCTCTCCCTTGGAAAGGTCTAGCGTTAGTAAATACAAAATTAGCCAACAACTTCCAGTTTAACTAATCACTTGAGCATTCCAACTCAAGTGTCTCCTTTTAATTAACCCCCATGTCAAGTTAGGAATCTACTCCATTGACATGAGAATTACTTGCATAGAATTAAAAAAGGAATAAGAGGAAGACATGATAAACAATAACTACAATTTAATTAAAAGTAAAAGTAATCCTTTGTATTAATAAATTCTAAAAATAATCCAATTGTAACTCTAAACAAGAATTAAGAATATGGAATAATAAAAGAGTAAGAAAACAAACTAGAGTAGTATCTTCAACGGAGGTGATGACTCTTCAATATCCAAAGCAAAAGCAATAAAATATGAAACTATGAATGTAAAAAAAACCTAGAGGAAGAGTAATTTTTCTCTCTAGATTCAGATCTAAAAACTAAAACTATGCTAATGAGAATGTGTCTTGAGTCTCTGCATGTTTCCTGGCTCTAGTCTGTGTTTCTGGGCCAAAAACTAGGTCAAAACTCAGCCCGAAATTGCCCCCAGCATTTTCTGTTATTTCTGCAAATCGTGCATGTCACGTGTACGCGTCGCTGGTCGTCTTGGCGTGTCACGCGTACGCGTCAGTCACGCGCACGCATCTTTGTGCAAACTCCAATCCACGCGTACGCGTCAGGCATGTGCACGCGTCGCTGCAAATTTCTCCATATCGCGCGCTCGCGTGAGCCATGCGTGCGCGTCGATGTTTGTTGGTTACCTCCTTAGTTTCTTGTGTTCCTTCCATTTTTGCAAGCTTCCTCTCCATTTTCTAAGCCATTCCTGCCCTATAAATCCTGAAACACTTAACACACAGATCACGGCATCGAATGGTATAAAGGAGAATTAAAATACACAAATTAAAGATTCTAGGATGCAAGTTTTCAACCATAGAATAACACTAGGAAGGAATTGTAAAATCATGCAAATCATATGAATAAGTGGGTATGGACTTGATAAAAACCACTCAAATGAGTACAAGATAAACCATAAAATAGTGGTTTATCAATATACTTGAGTGACTAGAGCGGATACACATACGGTGAGGGTTTGATTACTCAATTACATGTTTTCACTTATAATCATCTCTCATCTTGCAAGTTTATAATTCTTTTCAATAACTCTAATCAATTGTGGATTTGATTTGATTATGATTTCCTTAGCCCTTGCATTCATATATGATCTCTTGGGAATTGATTTATTTTGACCAAGTGGTTGCATGCATTTAGAAAGATTGCATTTAGATAGGTTGCATATAGACAAGTTTACTTGCATTGAATAAATGTTGATACCCTTTCTTGTCTTTCTTGGTTTAGCATGAGCACATGCTTAGTTTAAGTGTGGAGAGGTTTGATAAACCCCAATTTTGTGGTTTATCTTGTGTTGAATTTAGTGAATTTTATCCACTTTTGCCACATTTATTCAATGAAATAGCATACTTTTGTAATTTTCCCTAATTTGTGCTTAAGAGTGAAAACATGCTTTTTAGACCTTTAAATTGCTAAATTTAATTCTCTTTGATTCCACTCGATGCCTTGATATGTTTGTTGAGTGATTTTAGGTTTAAGAGGCAAGGATTGGATCAAAGAAGTGAAGAAAAAGCATGCAAAATGGAGAATTCATGAAGAAATGAAGTTTTGAAAATCTGCCATGCGAGGCGTGCACATGACCCACGCGTACGCGTGACCATAGTATCGTCAAGTGACGCGCACGCATCATCCACGCATACGTGTGACAAGTGTCACGTGATCTCATTAAAGTGAATACGCTGGGGGCGATTTCTGAGCCATCCAGGCCCAAATCCAACTCATTTCTGAAGCTATTTGAGACTGAAATCAAGAAGGAAGAAGGTGTGAGCAATTATATTAGCTTAGCATCATGTTTTAGGGTAGTTTTCTAGAGAGAGAAGCTCCCTCTTCTCTCTAGAATTAGGGTTTTTAGTTTAATTGCATCTTAGATTTAGGTTTTATTTCTTGCTTTAATTTAGTTTTCTTTGTAATTTCTTGTTCCTACATCTTTATTCTCTTAATTTACATTGTTAATTTCTCTTTTATGCCTCTTTTTATGTTGATGAACTCTTGTTAATTTCTATTTTCTTTAATGCAATTAATGTATTTTTATGTTTCTTATTGTTTAATTGAGTTGTTATTGTTATTTTCTTGCATTTGGTAATAGTAGATTTTATATTTCTCGCAATTCAATATGCTTTTCCTTTTATGTACACCAAGTGTTTGATAAAATGCTTGGCTTAGGTTTAAAGTAGATTTTGTGCATTCTTAGCTTGGAAAGAGAAACTAGGTGCTATTGAGTCATTAATATTCAACTTATGTTGATGATCTAGAGTTGTTAGTTAATATTATTTCCATTGACTCTAATCTCTTGCTAATTCAATTAGTAAGTTGATTAGGAATTATGGATTGAGATTAACTAGTCTTATTTGATTTTCTCCCGATGATGAGGTAGCAAAATAGGATTAATTCTTGGTAATTATTGTATTATGATTAATGACTAGGATAGAAAACCTTGATTCTCAATCCTTGCCTTGAATGCCTCTTTTTTATTTGTCATATTTAGTTGTTTGATTTACTTTATTGTCATTTAAATTCTTGCCTTTTTTATTTCTTGTTTTATCAACCCACCCCTGTGAAACTCATAACCAATAATTAAGCATCGATTGTAATTCCTAGGGAGAATGACCCGGGAGCAATACTCTCGGTTATTTTTATTGGGTTGAACTTGTGACAACCAAAATTAAACTTTGATTGAGGATTGTTTGTCGGTTTGGAACTATACTTGCAAAGAAGCAATTTCTTTTATTGAGAACAAATTTTGGACCAACGATAATCTTCTTTCAATTGACAAACCCTATTTTTGTGAATAAACCCTGCTTTTGACTATTTGACCTTCTTGGAATGCTTGTAAACTTCTGTAACCCTTAATTAAGGTCCGATAACTTGTTTTTAGGCTTGGAAATGAGTGCGAACATATATACTGAATTAAATTGGTATTTTGGGATGAGATTGTCGATTGAAGCTAATGAAAATTGATGAAAGCTTGTGAGTAATAAACTTATTGAATATCAAATTAACATGAGACGTGAACGATGATATTGACGATGACTGAGTATGGCCTAATGGGTTGTATTGGCAAGACCTGGGTAATATCCCACTTGTGTATTGATTAAATATCTATTTTTTGGTGAGGTATGAGTGTAATCCCGCTAGCATAATAAGTTGAATTTGATTGATATGATACTTCCTGGGTAGATGCAAGGGTGTGGTTTACCCCACTTGCTCTAGATTGAGGATTCAGACTCCTTGGGTAGATGCAAGGGTGTAGTTTACCCCACTTGCTCCGGGTTGATATTGAGACTCCCTGGGTAGATGTAGTGGTTCGCCCCACTTACTTCAGGTTGAGATTTGAGACTTTGTTGATCCTCCATCGCAAGATGTGGCGGACACTTATACCTTTCCAGATAATTCCTCCAAGCGGAGTGAAAACCTCTTGGGGATGCATGCACCGAGGGACTATCCATGGTTCACTACCAGGACATGTTGGGTTTGGCTGTATAACCGACAAATGAGCTCATTGGCATTGGGCGGACATGCATCATTTGCATTTGTGTACATTGCTTGGGTGTGCATCTTATATTTGGCTTGCCTTATTAATTAATTGTATCTATATGCTATTTGATCTAATTGCTCTATTTGCTCTCTCTATTTGTGTATTCCTTGTATTGAGAGGAGTTGGAAATCTAAGATAATTAATTAGCTGAGTTTTAGCTCTAATTACCCTGTTTGGTTTAGAAGGAGCCCTAGGCTTGAATTTTGGATTGATTGGAGTATAGGATTGCCTAGAAGGTTCATATATTTTTACATTAACTCTATTTAGAATTACTATCCTACTGGAAACCTTTTGGTTCTCACCCGTTGTCGGATTTTGTTTTCGGATGCAAGACGTGATGCACCTCGCTGAGCATGCTGTTTTTCTCCCGGAAGCGAAGTCTCTCTTTTGGGATGTTAGTTTATGTTTATGTTAGATTTTGGGGTTATATATATACATATATGTGTACTCTAGCCGACCTCTGCTTCACAGGTCGAGACTAGTGGCTTAATATGTATCTACTTTGGATTCCTGTACATTTATATGTATATATATTGTCTCTTCTATTTCTGTAATCTACGCCTTCTACCTTTAATGTTTTGAGTGTGATGCGCTTTTGTTTTTTTATCTTTCTTCACATGCTCCTAGCTATATTTCTATCTTTCATATATGTATGTATGTATGTATGTATGTATTTTGTTTTTTCTCTGACGTCGTAATACCTCACCACCTTTGATTTATCCAAGTTAATCCTTTGGCCCGAAGCTTGTTGGTAGAAAGTTAGGATCTCAATAATGATTTTCATATCCTAGTCGAAAGGTCCAGAGATTAGAATACTATCATTCATGAAAAATAGGTTGTTGATTTGAGGTACTTGTCTGGCAATTCTAATCTCTCTAATAAGCTTGTTGTTTTGGGCTTTGATTAGAAGTTTAGATAGCACTCCAGCACACAAGATGAAAAGGTAGGGTGACATGGGGTATCCCTGCCTAATTCCTCATGTGGGTTTGAAGGTTTCGCTCAGGTTTCCATTTACTAGGAATGAAAAGCAAATCGTTGTGACACAATTCCAAATAAGTGTGACCCACTTGCTTGAAAATATCATGGCCATAAGCACCTCTTCCAAGAAGCCCTACTATATTCTGTAATATGCTTTAGCCAGGTCGAGCTTTATTCCAACAAAAAGTTTTTTACTTGTAATTTTCTTTTTCATGATGTGAAATATTTCAAAAGCAACAATTTTGTTATTCGTGATCAATCTATCTTGAACGAAGGCACTTTGATATGCATTCACTATTCGAGGAAAAACATGTTTCAGCATATTGGCTATGGTTTTTGTGATGATTTTGAAAATGACATTACATAGTGATATAGGTTTGAAATATTTGGTGTGTTTAGGCTCTTTGATTTTAGGTATAAGGCATAAATGAGTAGAGATTAGGGGGGTTGGGTCACCTTCTCTATTTAGGATGTTCAGTGCTGTCTCGGTAACTTCATCACCCACTATTCTCCACATTCTTTGGTAGAACATAGCTGGCATCCCATCTGATATTGGGGCCTTGGATAGGTGCATTTGCTTTAAGGTTGAAGGCACCTCTTCTTTTGTGAAATCCTCTTCCAACAAAGTTCTATCTTCCTTGTTATTCTCTCTTGCACCACTGTAGCCGCTTCTCTAGCATTTTCTGTGTGCTCCGAGCTGAAGAGAGTTTTGAAGTAGGTGGTCATAACTTCTTCAATTTTTCTTGCTTCATCAAAGACTGTTCTGGAGTCACCTTGGATAGTTGTGACTCTATTACACCTTCTTTTTGTGTTGATTTTTAGTGAAAAAATTGCATATTCCTATCACTGTGTTTCAGCCAGCTTGTCCTTGCCTTTTGAGCCCACATAATCTCCTTTTCCTTTAGAGCATCATCTAGTTTTGCCTCTGTTCTTTTCATTTCTCTAATCAAGTTCTCATCTTGGTTGTCATTGTTGAATTGTTCTAATACTTTCTGTAGGTGTTTAATTCTTTTGGGTATGTTACCGAATTCATTACTTCCCCCATGAACTTAGTGATTCACTGTATCTTTTGATATTTCGCTGATAGGACTATTACTGGTGTTCTACACTTCCTCCACCTTTTTTTGTAGTTTTTACTGTTGAGCTAATATTCTTCAAATCTAAAACGCTTTCCACCTTTTCTTAGTCTATCCTCTTTACCCCTTAGGTTCACAAGAATAGGGTTATGGTCTGATTGGTATCTATTTAAGTATTGAACAATTGTTTTGGAAAAGGCTTCCCCCCATTCAATTGTTGCCAAAGCTCTGTCCAAGCATTCTTGTATGTTATTGTCCCCAGATTGGCCATTTGACCATGTGAAGGGGTGTCCCACAAAGCCTAGGTCTAGGAGCACATTAGTTTGAATGGCTTCCTAATGATTAGAATTTATGCCGGTCTAGAATTACTCAATAAAAAGAATCTCTTCATTGCAAGCATAGTCTAGACCAACAATGGATTCTTCATCAAAGTTTTGTTTGGTTGTCACAAATTTAACCCAATAAAAATAACCGAGAGTATTACTCCTAGGTCGTTCTCTCTAGGAATTACAATCGAGTGCTCAATTATTGGTTGAGTATACGGGGGTGGGTTGATGATAAGATAAGAAATTAAATGGCAAGAAATTTAAATGACAATAAAGTAAATTAAACAACTAAAGATAACATATACTAAAGAGGCATTCATGGCAAGGATTGAGAATCAAGATTTTCTATCCTAGTCATTAATCATAATACAATAATTACCAAGAGAGATTAACCTAATTCTACCCTAATTCTAGAGAGAATGAGAGCTTTTCTCTCTAGAAAACTACCCTAAAACATGTTTCTAACCTACACTAATTGCTCCCCGTTGTTCCTTCTTGAATCATGCCTTAACTACTTCAGAAATGAGTTAGATTTGGGCTTGGATGAGCTCAGAAATCACCAGCCACGTTTTCTTTAATGAAGTCACGTGATGAGTGTCACGAGTACGCGTGGGTCATGCGTACGCGTCGCTTGACGATGCTTTTACTTACGCGTACGTGTGAGTCATGCGTACGTGTGGCCATGATTTCTGCCAAATCCCCATTTTTTCATGAATTCTCCACTTTGCATGCTTTTCCTTCACTTCTTTCATCCAATCCTTGCTTCCTAAGCCTGAAATCACAAAACAAACACATCAAGGCATCGAGTGGAATCAAAGTGAATTCAATTTAGCAAATTAAGGGTGTAAAAAATATGTTTTCACTCTTAAGAACAAATTAAAAGAAATTCACAAAACCATGCTATTTCATTGAATAAATGTGAGATAAGTTGATAAAATTCACTAACTTCAACACAAGATAAACCCTAAAATTGGGGTCTATCACTTCCCTAAAGCCTTGGCATTGGGTAAGGTTAACCGGATTACTTCTAAGCTTTTCGTTTTAGTCTAAGACTTGGTTGAAGTCACTTAAAACCATCTATGGTGTGTTAGTGGACTTTCCTAGGGAGCTCAACAACTCTTAACTTTTCTTCTTATTCTCAGCTTTGGGTCAACCGTAGAATCCAGTGGCTCCCTACTTCTAACCTGACCCCTCCATGGAAGCCTCCATATCAATGTGGTTAATTGAGAGTGATAGGACATTGACCTTGATTGAATTATTCCACATTGCCACAAGACCTCCCACTTTTTGCTTTCCTTTGCCACAATAGTCCACTTCTATTATGTTGCTTAAATCTCCTTTATATCTCATGTGCATCATCTTTGCCTCCTTACGCCTTGTTTCCATGAGAAAAACAAGGTTGGGTCCTTTTTCTTTTATGAGCTTATTGAGAGTTGGAACTGCCCATTCCAAGCCCACAACAGTTCCAGCTTATAATCCTCATTGGTCTCGGCAGGGTTGGCTAGCAGCCACTATTGATGGGGTTTCAATAGAGCTTTTTGCTTTCTTCATTTTGGGTTTTGGATTTTCTATGTCCATAGGTTCAAACTCTATGGATTTCCTCTTGAGATCTATTTCCTTCTTATTTTCTTCCCTTTTTTCATTGTTACCCTTACCTCTCTGGCTTGCCTTTTATATGTCTTCTGTTAAGTTTTTTGCACTTCCTTGCTCATGTTTGTGGAGTCCTTCAGGGCTGTTTTGGTTGGCTCTTCTTTATTATTTGTGTTACTGTCACTTGTTCCCCCAGTTGTTGGTTTGCCCCTTTCCTTGCTTGGGATTGGAGTGATGTTGGTGGTTATGCACCCTTGTGTTCTCCGGCTTGTATGGCCCTTCTTTGGTAATTATTAGTGATATTTTGGTAGAGATTTCATTCCTCTTTTTAAGTCTGTTGTGCAGAGGTCCTTCTCAAAGGGAGTCTCCTAGCATTCCCAATGCAGGGGCCTGGACTAGAGCTTTTTCCACTGCAGTTTCTGAAGGTTCTGCCATGGTCAGGCCCGCTGGTTTTTCCTTAATCATCTCTGCAAATCTCTCTTTGTCGCTTTGCTGACATTGTGGTTTGGTGTTACTTTCTCCCTTCTTCTTTCTTTTTGTATGTTGGCTTTCACCCCAATATGTTCCACTTTTAGCCGACTTATTGACGGAAGATAAATATCGATTAAGAAATGACCAAAGGATTTTCCAATTCAATATCGCAAAGTATAGTCCCAACCGACGAATTATCCTCAATCAAAGTTTAGAAGAATGTCACAACAATCAAATCAATAACCGAGAGTAGAATCCCAGGTCATTTTTTCTAGGACTTGCACTAGAATGCACATCATTGGCTAAGAATTTTGGAGTTTCTGATTGCTTATGGAAGAAGTAAAATGACAAGTATATAAAAGCAACAAAAAACTAACATTAAAATTGAGATAACTAGAAATATCAATCAAGCATTGCCTAACTAACAAGCATGCATTAAGATAAATACAACTAAAAACATTTATGACTAAGAGCTATGAAATTAAAATGAGAAGACTAGGAAATCAAAGCTAGTAGAAGTAAATGACAATCAATCAATATAAAGGTCTTGGCTAGGGGAGAGAATTGGAATTCCTATCCTCATTATCATCATCAATTATGATGAAAATTGTCTATTGCTTTCACTTAGTTATCCTCTAACAATTGAAGAAAAGTCAAGTGAATACCATTAACTTGAGTCCACAAGTCCTAGTCAACTCCTAGTGAGAGACTAGATTTTGTGAAGTTCAAACTAACTAGCAATCTTTAATTACCAATCCACATTAATACTTGACAATTCAAGAGTTTCCAACACTCAACCCCAAAGCCAAGAGTAGAAATCTACTCCATAATCATAAGATGCATTTTCACAAACCCCTTGTGGGCACTAAAAGAAGAGATTATAAAATTGAGAAATAAATCCAAATCAAAGCTATCCACTAACAACAATTGATAATAACAAACCAAATAACACCAATGAACATGAAAAACCTCAATGCATTAATAGAAATTAATTCTAACAAAATCCAAATTCAAAACTCAAAATAACTAAAGCTGCAAGAATGCTAAGCAAAATTAAAGAGTAGAAACTACAATAATTAAAGCGACAAGAACTGAAATTAACAAGGATCTAATCCAATGATTCAAGTAAAATTGAACAAGGAATACTAAAACCTAGAGAGAAGTGAGAGTTTCTCTCTCTAGAATTCAAAAACTATGTAAAAACTAAACTAATGGCATATATGTCCCATCCTCCTTCACTCGCAACCTCTAATCTTCAGAATGGGCTTGAAGCTGGGCCAAAAGGAGCTCAGAAATCGCCCTCAGTGTGTTCCCTTTAGTGAGGCACGTGCCACTTGTCACGCATACGCGTCAGTTGACTGCTGCACTTGGTCACGCGTATGTGTCAGTCACGCGTTCGCGTCGATACCAGCTTCTCAATTCTTCTATTTCTTGTGTTCCTTCCAATTTTGCAAGCTTCCTTTCTATCCTCTAAGTCATTCCTGCCCTATAAACCCTGAAATCACTTAACAAACACATCACGGCTGACAATGACCAAAAGTATATGTTTGGATTTTTCACACTAAAAATAGGATTGACGTTGCAATTTTAGTCCAAACCCAACCATTGATCATCAATCAAATTATTATTCTAAAGATTGTCACAATTCAAATCAAATTAACTGAGAGTATTTAGACTCCCGGGTCATTCTCCCTAGGAACTAATGCTGATAAGTGCACACAATTTTGGTTGTGGGAAACAAGGGGTGTTTTCAATAATAAGGAAGCAAACAAATAAAGAAATAAAAGAACAAGAAAAAATTGCTATTAATAAAGCAATAAAGGAATAAAAGAACTATGTATGTAATATAAACAAGTAAAACTATAAAGTGATTAAAGAGTGGTTCAAAACATAAATGAAACCTTGACTTGGGATGAATTATGGAATCCCTTCCTTGCCATAATCACAACTATGATAATTATCATGAGTTAATCTCGCTTAGTTAACCCCTAACATCGAGGAGTAAGTCAAGCAAGCATAATTGACCTTAATCCATAAGTTCTAACCAACTTACCAAACTAGTTGATAAAAGGCTAGCTTTAATGGAAACAAGAATCAACTAACTCCCCAAGAATTACCACTAAATGTTGGACATTATGGCTCTAGTAATCCATAAACTCATTTTCCCAAGCCAAGGGGTGAAAATCTACCCCATAACTAAGATTGGCATTTCATCAAACACATAGAAGGCATAAACATAAAAAATGGTAAAATTGGGAAAATAGTAAAATCTATAAACCATAAATGATAACAAGCAACCAAAGCAACTCAACAAACATAAAATAAGCATGAAACATTAAATTCAACAACTAAAAATTCAAAATTGCAAAACTATGTGTATATTGACAAAGGAAATGAGAATGCAAGAAAGTGTAGAACAAGTAGTGTAATAAAAGAGGAATTAAAGAAATACTTACAATGAAATTTCAAAATTCAAAGCCAAAATTGAAGTATAAAATGCTACAAACCCTAATTAAACCTAAGAAAACTTGAGATAAAACCTAAACTAAACTACCCTAAAACTACTCCTAAAAACTATTCTAAGATGGCTCTCCTTGTTATGTGTTGATATGCCCTTAATATAGCCTCTCAACCAGCCTTCAGCACTTCAGAAATGGGCCTAGAGACCCCCAAAACTGCGCAGCATGTGACTTTTTAATGGATGCATGTGCTGGTACCTATGCGGACGTACAGATATGTGCGTCTGCACAATTCGCGGAAAATCTCGACTTGTGTGTACGCACAGGAGGTTGTGCGCACGCACACCAAGCGATGCTTGATTGAATGTGCGATGCGACCCATGCGCACACATGACTCTAATTCGATGGCTGTACGTACGCACGTATGTCTGTGCACACGCACACTAGGCTGAGGTCTTCTCCTTTGTTTTCTTCATGCTTTCTCCCAATTGCATGCTCCTCTTCCATTCCCACCAAGCCATTCCTACTTTATTCTTCTGAAACCACTCACAAATAACATTAAGGTATCGAATGGAAGGTAAATAGAATAAAATTAGTCAAAATAAGCACAAAAGAGCATGTTTTCACATTTAGGCACAATCTAGAGAGAAAACACCAAAGTATGCTATTTTGGTGAATAAGTGTGAGTTTATGTGTTGAAATACATCCAATTATAGCCAAAATATATCATCAAATATGGATTCATCAATTCTCCCACACTTAAACAATAGCATGTCCTCATGCTAAACACATAAAAAGGAGAAGGATAAAAGGGTAAGCAACTTATTCAATGCATCTACCTACATGCATACAACTATGCTATATACTATCTATATATATCTATCTATAATGTCCTATTGATTTGGTGAAGACAAACAATGAAATTTCCAAGTAAGTATAAACATTTGGGGTAAAGCAAAGAAGTAGCTCAATGCAAGCAAAATCTAGAGAATTGATTCAAGTTTCAAAATGAAGCAACTTGCAAGAATGCATGATAAGAAGGGTGGAGACATAGAATTGAGTGATCGAACCCTCACTAGGTATGTATACACTCTCATCACTCGGTGTTTAGGGTCAATTCACTCAAATCTCCTCTAATCATGCTTTCAAGGAATTACTTTTCATCTAACAATCAACAAACAAGTGATGTATGAATGCACTCATCATGAGGTCTTATTAGGATTGTAATGGGGTTAGAGTTAAGGATAGGATGAGTATATGGCTAAGTGGACTAAAAGATTGAATCTTTGATTAACTTAAGCATCCAACTCAACCTATATCAATCAAATCACAAAAATGTATTCTAACCACCCATTACTTCTTTTCACACACATTCGTGCCTTAATTTCTATTCAAAACACATATGCATTCCTTATCCATTTTTTTTTCTTTGGGACAACCTTTGTCCCATCTTATTACTATATTTTCTTTTTCTTTCATTTAATTTTTTTCTTCTTCTTTTTTCATCTCTTTTTTTTTCTATGACAAATTGATAAGCGGATAATTTATACGCTTTTTGGCATTGTTTTTAGGTAGTTTTTAATATGTTATAGTCACTTTTTATTATATTTTTATTAGTTTTTAAATAAAAATCACATTTCTGGACTTTACTATGAGTTTCTGTGTTTTTCTGTGATTTCAAGTATTTTCTGTCTGAAATTGAGGGACCTGAGCAAAAATCTTATTCAGAGGCTGAAAAAGGACTGCAGATGCTGTTGGATTCTGACCTCCCTGCACTCGAAGTGGATTTTCTGGAGCTACATAAACCTAATTGGCGCGATTTCAATTGCGTTGGAAAGTAGACATCCTGGGCTTTCCATCAATATATAATGGTCTATACTTTGCCCGCGATTTGATGGCCCAAATCGGCGTTCCAAGTCAGCATAAAAATTCTGGCGTCAAAATGCCAGAACTGGCATAAAAGCTGGAGTTAAACGCCCAAACTGGCACAAAAGCTGGCGTTTAACTCCAAGAAAAGTATCTACATATGAAAGCTTCAATGCTCAGCCCAAGCACACACCAAGTGGACCCAGAAGAAGATTTCTACATTAATTACTTATTTTTGTAACCCTAGGCTACTAGTTTTCTATAAATAGGACCTTTTGCTATTGTATTTTCATCCTTTAATCATATTTTAATCATGTTTTGATGATTGAACCCTCTTTGGGAGGCTGGCCATCCGGCCATGCCTGGACTTTTGTTCTTATGTATTTTCAACGATGGAGTTTCTATACACCATAGATTAAGGTGTGGAGCTCTGCTGTTCCTCATGAATTAATGCAAAGTACTATTGTTTTTCTATTCAATTCACGCCTACTTCTTCTCCAAGATATACTCTCGTACTTAATTCAGTTAAGTCAGAATGAAGGGGTGACCCGTGACAATCACCCAATCTTCGTTACTCGCTTAGCCAAGGTCACGTGCCTAACAACCACAAAGCGATCTACATGATGTTCAACATAGTCATTGGACGACAGCTGGAGTATATTCTCTTGGGTTTCTAATCTAAGATTAAAACCTTCGTGGTATAGGCTAGAATTATTGGTGGCCATTCTTGAGATCCGGAAAGTCTAAACCTTGTCTGTGGTATTCCGAGTAGGATCTGCGAAGGGATGACTGTGAAACGCCTCAAACTCGCGAGTGTTAGGTGTAGTGACAGACGCAAAAGGATCAATCAATCCTATTCCAACATGATCGAGAACCGACAGATGATTAGCCGTGCGGTGACAGCGCATTTGGACCATTTTCACTGAGAGGACGGGAAGTAGCCATTGACAACGGTGATGCCCAACATACAGCTTGCCATGGAAAGGAGTATGAATGATTGGATAAAGACAATAGGAAAGCAGAAGTTCAGGAGGAACAAAGCATCTTCATATGCTTATCTAAAATTCTCACCAATGAATTACATAAGTATCTCTATCTTATTTTATATTTTATTCCTTTTAATTATCAATTATCCATAACCATTTGAATCTGCCTGACTGAGATTTACAAGATGACCATAGCTTGCTTCAAGCCGACAATCTCCGTGGGATTTGATGACAAGTCATCTTAGCCTAGTTTCACTAGCCTTTTTCTTTGTTTTTATTAGGTTTTATGCACTTTCTTACATTCTAAGTAACTAATTTGGAATGAAAATGAATGACTTCTTTGAATTAATCAACCACCATGTAATTGATGATAAATAATGAAGTTTAAGCTAAATTTAATTGAATTTTAATGATTTATAAACCTTGTGAATTTGGTGATACTTTGATTGGTTGATCTGATTGCTTGTAGGTGAAGAAAGAAGAAAATAAGAAAAGCGTGGCCTAAGGGATGTTCCAAAGGAAGCAAAAAGCGTGCCCCAAGGGAAGCAAAAGTGTGCCAACATTGAGGAAGAAGGAAGGCTAAGTTGGAAAAATGAACTGAGCTTCACAAGGAATGAAAGGAGAAGGTAAGGTACAAAGCTAAGTTCAAATAGTTAACTGAGCACTAAAGAAAGCAAGGAAATGGCATAAAGCTCAGTTAACTAAGTGAACTTTATCGGGGACCTCTCCAAATTAATTCAAGATGAACTTCCAAGGAGTGAAACATCAAGGAGTCGAACTCATGACCCAAGGAAGAAAAATGAGAAGAAAATAGCCAAAGAGCTTCACCCAAGGATCGAACCAAGGACCAAAGGGGTGGGACACCATTCAGCTTGCAAGGAAAATGAACTAAAATGCTTCCTCAAGGATTCGAACTTGGGAATCCTTTGAAACATAAGGAAGGAGTGCCACCAAGCTTGCAAGGAAAATCAAGAGGAAATAGCTAAAATGCTTGGGCCAAGTTTTGAACAAGGGAGCTCTTGGAAACACAAGGGTGGAGCGCCCACTCATCCAAGGAAATTAGCTCCAAGACTTCCTCCACCAAGTGTTGAACCTGGGACTTTGAGGCCGAAAGCAAGGCGCCACCAAGGAAGCTCAGTTGGTTTTTCCAACTGAGCACTACATCCCCTTCTCCCCACATTTTGACACGGACCAAAGGCACCAAGGAGCAAGCATGACACGCATAAAGGAAGCACACCAAGCAAGCCTTGTGCGCACAGGGAGACACGGCCTAGAGCTCAGTTCAAAATTCCAACTGAGCTCTAGTGCAATTGACACGGCCAAGGCTGGGACGCACGCACAAAATTGGACAAGCAAGGCATTGGAGTGCTTAGTTGGTTTTTCCAACTGAGCTTGCCCCTGGGAGTTGAAATATTGGGCTGAAAATTGAATTAAAACTCCAACTTAATTCATTTCTTCACCAAATCAAAAGCCCATCCAAATTCCAAAATCCAAGAATAGAAAGTGTATAAATAGGAGTTAGTTTGATGTAATTAGGACCTTTTGGACACCTCTAGACTTTACTTTGAATTTTCCTTTTAATTGTCATTTTCATTTTTGAGCTTTTTACTTTTGAATTTAGATCTTAGAGAATTTGGAAGGAGAATTGATCTCTCTTCTTCCTGGTTCTTGCTTGAGCACTCTTTTATTTTCTTGCTTTTGATCTTGGGTGAAGAATTGAAGAACTTCTGTTTCAATCTCACCTTGAGATCTCTTGTTTACTTTCTCTGCATAATTGAATTTCCATTTCCGTTTACTTTACTGCTTCATCTTCTACTCTTTCTGCAATTTACTTTTCTTTATTTCTTTTGCAATTGTTCTTGTTAGATCAAGGAAGGATTTGAGATCTAGACTTGTTATCTAGTCTCTTCCACTCCTGAGATCTTCAACCCCTTTTAATTTGCTGCAAATTAAGCATTGCTTACTTTCTGTTTTTAAATTCTCAAAGCATTTTTACTTTTCTGTTGAGATTTAGTTTGATTCAATCAATTCTCTACTCTTCTGTTTAATTGCAATTTACTTATGTCTTGTTTAAATTCTGCAATCCCAATTTCCAACTCCTTTTATAATTCAAGCAATTTACATTTCTTGCACTTTAAGATTCAGTCATTTACATTTCTTGCAATCTAAGTTTCTGCAATTTACTTTACTTGTTCTTTAAGATTCAACACATTTACTTTTCTGCTCTTTCATTTACTGTAATTTCCCCTTCTCCCTTTACATTTCAAGCAATTTAGCTTCTGCAAATTACAAACCACTCAACCAATACTTGATTCACTTGACTAAATCAACCACTAAACTAAAATTGCTTAATCCTTCAATCCCTGTGGGATCGACCTCACTCATGTGAGTTATTATTACTTGATGCGACCCGATACACTTGCCGGTGAGTTTTGTGTTGGATCGTTTTCCACACTATCAAGTTTTTGGCGCCGTTGCCGGGGAATGAAATAGATTGACAATGATTAAGTGAAGTGGAGATCTAGATCAAGCATTTTTTATTTTCTGTTTCTTTAATTTTTGACTAACACACTAACTGTTTGAATTTTTGCTTAATCCAACTAACATTTCACTTCAGCAATGGATTGAAGTGTTATTGCCTTTCTGGTGTTGTGTGATTCTTATGCTTTGGTTGTATGTCAGGTACAAGAAGAGTTATACCCACTTTTTGTGAACAAGACGAAAGAACCCTCAGAAGATTAAGAAGAGCTGAAAGAGGGAAAAACATTGTTGGAGAAGAGGAGTCAGAAGAAGAATTCTAGGATATGGAGGAACACTTAACAAATCCACCAAATGGAGCAGAAGGAACAGCCAATAACAAAAATAATCCACCACAGAGAAGAGTTTTGGCTTCCTACACATGTGCAGATCCTAGACATTGTGAGAGTAGCATTCTTACCCCAAATGTTAATGCAAATAACTTTGAACTAAAGCCACAACTCATCACCTTGGTTCAAAACAATTGTTCTTATGGAGGAGGACCACTTGAAGACCCTAACCAACACTTGTCTACCTTCTTAAGGATTTGTGACACTGTCAAAACCAATGGTGTACACCCTGACAGTTACAAGCTACTGCTATTTCTATTTTCTCTCAGAGACAATGCCACTCAATAGTTGGAATCCTTCCCAAGAGACAGCATCAACAATTGGGATGATCTAGTAACCAAGTTCCTTGCCAAGTTTTACCCACCTCAAAGAGTTATTAGATTGAAGACTGAAGTGCAAACATTCACAGAAATGGATGCTGAACCCTTGTATGAGGCATGGGAACGATACAAAGCTCTAATCAGGAAGTGTCCACCAGGAATGTTCAGTGAGTGGGACAGATTGCAAAATTTCTATGAAGGCTTGACACTGAAATCTCAAGAGGCTTTGGATTATTCAGCAGGAGGCTCTTTACAACTAATGAAAACGGCAGAGGAAGCCCAAAATCTCATTGATATGGTGGCCAACAATCAATATTTCTTTGCTCACCAAAGGCAACGCCAACCATCACAAAGGAAAGGAGTGATGGAGTTGGAAGGAGTGGACTCAATCCTAGCTCAAAACAAAATGATGCAGTAGCAAATTCAACAACAATTTGAGCAAATGGCCAAAAGGATTGATAGCCTCCAAGTTGCAGCAGTCAACACAAGCCAACCATCATCCACATGGGGGCAAAATGAAGAAACTCAAGAGGAGCAGCAGCAAGAACAAGTCCAGTACATGCACAACCAAAATTCTGGGCCAAATGAAGTCTATGGTGATACTTACAACCCTTCATGGAAGAACCATCCCAACCTCAGATGGGGAGACAACCACAATCAAACTCAGCAGCCATGGCAGAGAAACTCAAACCAAAATAATTGGAAAAACACGAACCAAAACAACCAACAGAACAATAGCCAAGCCACATACAGAAAACCACAAAATACCTACCCCAATTCTAACCATCATCCATCCAATAACCAAGCCTCAAGTCAAAACACCTACCCTCAACCCTCAACACCCCACAATCAACCAATCTCACAAGAATCTCAAAGGATTAACAACTTGGAGCTCTTAATGGAAAAGATGATGAAGCACCAAGAGATGACATTAAAGAACCAGGAAGCCTCCATGAAAAATATGGAAAGGCAAATTGGAAAACTCTCCAAGCAAATTACCATTGAAAGGCCATCAAGCTCACTACCAAGTGACACCATTCCGAATCCAAAAGAGGAGTGCAAGGCAATACAACTGAGGAGTGGAAAAATCCTAGTGAAAAAAAAAGAAGCAACCAATGACAAGGGGGAGACAGCAAACTTCAGAGCAGGCTCAAGAAAAGGAGGAACAACCAAGAACTTCAAGAAAGGGAAAGGAAGTAATTGAAGAGCCAACTAAGGACCAAAGACAGGGAATGAACTTCACACCACCTTTGCCATATCCTCAAAGGTTCAACAAAGAGACTAAGGACCAACACTTCCCAAAATTTCTTGGAATCTTGAAGAAGTTGGAGATCAATATTCCCTTAGCTGAAGCACTTGAGCAAATGCCCCTGTATGCAAAGTTCTTAAAAGAACTCATCAACAAGAAGAGGAGTTGGCAAGAAAAGGAAACCATACTTCTCACTGAAGAATGTAGTGCTGTGATTCAAGGAGTTATCCCACCAAAGCTTAAAGATCCAGGGAGCTTTGTAGTTTCATGTACCATAGGCAAAATGACCCTAGACAAAGCTCTCTGTGACCTTGGTGCTAGCATCAATCTGATGCCGTTATCAATGATGAGAAAGCTTGCCATAGAGGAACTCAAACCTACCAGGATGTCTTTGGTGATGGCTGACAGATCAATCAAGACACCCAATGGCATTGTGGAAAACCTGTTAGTGAAGGTTGGGGAGTTTATCTTCCTAGCAGACTTCGTAATTCTGGATACAGAGGAAGAAGAAAACAACTCAATCATCTTGGGAAGGCCATTTTTATCCACAGCCAGAGCCATTATTGATGTAGAGAAGGGAGAGATGATTTTTAGAGTACATAATGAGCAAATGGTCATCAATGTCTTCAAATCAATGCAACACCCTCCTGAATAAGAAAATTACATGAAGGTAGACATAATAGAAAGTCTAGTGGAGGAAATGTTAGAAGCCACTTGTCATGAGCAACAGGAAGAAGAGGTGGTAGAAATCTCTAGTGAAGACAAGGAGAAAGAGAAGCCAAAACAGGAATTAAAACCTCTTCCCCCTCACCTCAAATATGTGTTCCTGGGAGAAGAAGAGACCCTACCAGTGATCATTAACTCCTCCTTGAATATGGAAGAAGAAACAAAGCTGATTGAAGTGTTGAAAGCTCACAAAGCAGCCTTGGGGTGGACAATTGACGATATCAAAGGTATTAGCCCAGCCATTTGTATGCATAAAATTTTGCTGGAAGAAGAATCAAAGCCTGTGGTCCAACCCCAAAGAAGGCTCAACCCAACCATGAAGGAGGTAGTTCAATAGGAAGTCATGAAGTTGTGGAATGCTGGAATAATTTTCCCAATCTCTGACAGCTCATGGGTGAGCCCGGTTCAAGTTGTACCAAAAAAGGGAGGAATGACGGTCATCACCAATGAGAAGAATGAGTTGATCCCTACTAGGACAGTAACTGGGTGGAGGATGTGCATAGACTATAGAAGATTGAATGATGCCACAAGGAAGGACCATTTCCCTCTCCCATTCATTGATCAGATGCTGGAAAGATTAGGTGGCCATGCCTATTATTGTTTCTTAGATGGGTATTCTGGTTACAATCAAATCGTGGTGGACCCTAAAGATCAAGAGAAAACTGCCTTCACATGTCCATTTGGAGTTTTTTCATACAGGAGGATGCCCTATGGGCTGTGCAACGCCCCAGCCACATTTCAGAGGTGTATGCTTTCCATTTTCTCAGATATGGTTGAAAAATTTTTAGAAGTCTTCATGGATGATTTTTCTGTCTTTGGAAATTCATTTAACACCTGTTTGCATCATTTAACTCTTGTTTTGAAAAGATGCCAAGAAACTAACTTGATCTTAAACTGGGAAAAATGCTATTTCATGGTTCCTGAAGGGATAGTTCTTGGGCATAAGGTGTCATGCACAGGTATAGAAGTTGATAAAGCTAAAATAGAAATTATTGAAAAACTTTCTATACCCGTTAATGTGAAAGCAGTAAGGAGTTTTCTTGGGCATGCTGGTTTCTACAGAAGGTTCATCAAAGATTTCTCAAAAATAGCAAAGCCATTGAGCAATTTGCTAGTGATTGACAACCCTTTCATCTTTGATGACAACTATAAGCATGCCTTTGAAACCTTAAAGAGAAAAATCATCACAGCACCAATCATCACACCCCCTGATTGGAACTTACCTTTTGAACTTATGTGTGATGCAAGTGACCTTGCTATTGGTGCTGTGCTGGGACAAAAGAAAGACAAGTTACACCATGTCATATATTATGCCAGCAAAGTGTTAAATGAAACACAGAAAATTTATACAACCACTGAGAAAGAACTTTTGGCGATTGTTTATGCATTTGATAAGTTTAAACAATACTTGATTGGCTCCAAAGTTATAGTGTACACTGACCATGCTGCTCTCAAGTATTTAATGTCTAAACAGGATTCAAAGCCAAGGCTTATTAGGTGGGTGCTGCTACTTCAAGAGTTTGATATTGAAGTAAGAGATAGTAAGGGAAGTGAAAATCAAGTGGCGGATCATTTATCAAGAGTACCACAAGAAGCCTGTCAAGATAGACCACAACAAGTAAATGAAAACTTCCCAGATGAGCACCTGTTCCAAGTTCAACAAACACCCTGGTTTTTTGCTGACATAGCAAATTACAAAGTGGAAAGGAAGATACCTCAAGAATGTTCTAAGCAACAAGTGAAGAAGCTGCTCAATGAAGCAAGGAAGTTCTTGTGGGATGAACCCTTTTTATTCAAAAGGTGCTCTGATGGAATGATTAGGAGATGTGTCCATGAAAATGAAATGAAGGACATATTGTGGCATTGTCATGGTTCAGCATACGGTGGACACTTTGGACCAGAGAGAACAGCTGCAAAGGTATTACAAAGCGGTTTCTATTGGCCAACTATCTTCAAGGATGCCAGAGAGTTTGTTCACCAATGCAATGAATGCCAAAGAGCTGGAGGATTGACAAAAAGGAATGAGATGCCTCAGAATTTCATCTTGGAAGTTGAGCTATTTGACCTATGGGGCATTGATTTCATGGGACCTTTTCCCCCTTTTTATTCTTTCAGATATATCTTGGTAGCAGTAGAGTATGTCTCAAAATGGGTGGAAGCCATAGCCACAACCACTTATGATGCACAAATTGTCCTTCAATTCCTTAAGAAGCATATCTTCACTAGATATGGAGTGCCCAAGGGTCTTGTCAGTGATGGTGGTGGTCACTTCTGCAACAAACAAATGGAGAAACTCCTCCACAAATATGGAGTAATCCATAAAGTAGCCACACCATACCATCCTCAGACTAATGGCCAGGGTGAATTAGCAAACAGAGAGTTGAAGAGAATTTTAGAAAAAACAATGGGAAGCACAAGGAAAGATTGGGCCAGGAAGTTAGAAGATGCACTCTGGGCATACAGGACAGCTTTCAAAACTCCCATTGGAAAGTCCCCATTTCAGCTATTATATGGAAAATCTTGTCACCTCCCTGTGGAGCTTGAACAAAAAGCTTTTTGGGCCACTAAACTCCTCAACCTTGATTCTCAAGCAGCAGGAGAAAAGAGGCTGCTACAACTAAATGAGTTGGATGAGTTTAGACTAGAAGCTTATGAGAATGCTAAGATATACAAGGAGAGAGCTAAGAGGTGGCATGACAAGAAGATCTCAAAGAAAGAGTTCAAGCCAGGACAGCAAGTGCTCCTGTATAACTCAAGGCTCAAGATCTTCCCTGGCAAGCTCAAGTCCAAATGGACAGGTCCGTATCTAGTAACAAAAGTCTTTCCTTATGGAAGTCTTGAGCTGCTAGATGAAGCCACACAAAGCCACTTCACAGCAAATGGACATAGAGCTAAACCTTATTTAGGAGGACAATAGGACAAGGAAAAGGAAGTTCAGTTTCTGAACTGAACAAACACAGAGAATGTCAAGCTAGTGACAATAAAAGAGCGCTTGTTGGGAGGCAACCCAACCTGAGGTAGTTTCTTTTCATAGTTATTTCAATAAAGAGGTTAATTAGCCTTATCTATATTGCAAAAAGCTAAGTTTGGTGTTGCACACCAAAACAATATGAGGGAGAATGAAGGATTCTAAGTTTGGTGTTCCACCAAAATCTCATCATAAAACATATTCTCACCCCCTGCATAATGCTAGCTTTGAGCATTTAGATAAACTAGTTAACTATTTTGCTGTTTCCAAATTATTAGTTTATTTCTTTTGAAAAATAAAAAGAGTTCACATATAATTTGTTGCATGAGAAATATTGGCAAGGAACTAAGTTTGGTGTTCACACACCAAAATAAGTTCGAAAGCCCACACACAAGCTTTGCAGATTTACCAACACCTAAAAGGGTTGAACAGCAAGTAACATTTGAGGAGCAGGCAGAAAAATAGCCAACAAATTAAAAGAACACCTGAATTACAACTCAAAAGGAGCAAATGGAAGTAAGAATGGAAAACTGCAACTCAACAGGTTGTATCTATTCTTGATCCTTGTTGTTATGTAATGAATTAATTCAGAGAGTCCTTTATGTCTGGCTGGAATGATTATTTAGTTGCAAGTGGAAGTACATGTTAAAGAAAGCTATCTGCATAATTTTTGCTTGAAAGTTATCTGCATAATAATTGTCATCACTCATTAACTTGAATACTTTGTTTTGTTTTCCCTTGCTGTTTGAATAAAAGAAAGATGTTTGATTTAGAAAAGTAATTGTTCAATGTTGCAAAAGTTAGAATGAAAGTCAGTGGTGGTGTGTGTTTGATTCAACTATTAGCTCATGGAATAAATGTTGCAGAATGACTTGTTTCTTGAAGCTTAAGCTAGTTTGCTGCTATGATCCTTCAATTAATGAAAGCCCCTTGGAAATAAACCAAAACAGAAAGAAAAAGAAAGAAGAAAAGCCAAAAGTTGGTGAAGGAACAAACAATAAGGCTAGACACCAATAGCTTGGACCCTAGGACATATGCCTGTGGTGTTTATGTACTAGGATATGCTTGGACAAGTAGGTTCTAAGGAGTATTTTAAAACTTAGCAACTTAGATCAACTGATTTGGGATTGCCAACTGAAAGTCCACAATAAAGAGCAACCTAGCTACAAAACATTTAGTGATCCAAAGAGATGATGGGCATCAATGATCCTAGGAAGAAAAAGGTGAGCCATGTGTCTGTGGTGAAAAACATGTTGAGTGAAAATAAGCCAAAGGCCAATGTAACATTTGCCACCAAGCCTTTAATAAGTAATAAGCTCTGAAATGCAAAAGAAAGAAGAAAAAGCTTACAAGGGAAATAAGCAAAAAGACAAGGAATCATAGCAGCAACCTTGGTGAACCCTTAAGGAAACATTGTTGTTTTGACAGCAAGTAATAAATGAGCTATTTTTGATCTGCATAAAACCCCATAAACTAAATTCAACTATTTGCCTAATAAAGACATGCATACTTAACTATTTCATTCTATCTTCTCTTATGTTTAAGTGCTTGCTTGGGGACAAGCAAGTTTTAAGTTTGGTGTTGTGATGACAAGTCATCTTAGCCTAGTTTCACTAGCCTTTTTCTTTGTTTTTATTAGGTTTTATGCACTTTCTTACATTCTAAGTAAGTAATTTGGAATGAAAATGCATGACTTCTTTGAATCAATCAACCACCATGTAATTGATGATAAATCATGAGGTTTAAGCTAAATTTAATTGAATTTTAATGATTTATAAATCTTGTGAATTTGGTGATACTTTGATTGGTTGATTTGATTGCTTGTAGGTGAAGAAAGAAGAAAATAAGAAAAGCGTGGCCTAAGGGACGTTCCAAAGGAAGCAAAAAGCGTGCCCCAAGGGAAGCAAAAGTGTGCCAACATTGAGGAAGAAGGAAGGCTAAGTTGGAAAAATGAACTGAGCTTCACAAGGAATGAAAGGAGAAGGCAAGGTACAAAGCTAAGTTCAAATAGTTAACTGAGCACTAAAGAAAGCAAGGAAATGGCATAAAGCTCAGTTAACTAAGTGAACTTTATCGAGGACCTCTCCAAATTAATTCAAGATGAACTTCCAAGGAGTGAAACCTCAAGGAGTCGAACTCATGACCCAAGGAAGAAAAATGAGAAGAAAATAGCCAAAGAGCTTCACCCAAGGATCGAAACAAGGACCAAAGGGGTGGGACACCATTCATCTTGCAAGGAAAATGAACTAAAATGCTTCCTCAAGGATTCGAACTTGGGAATCCTTTGAAACATAAGGAAGGAGTGCCACCAAGCTTGCAAGGAAAATCAAGAGGAAATAGCTAAAATGCTTGTGCCAAGTTTCGAACAAGGGAGCTCTTGGAAACACAAGGGAGGAGCGCCCACTCATCCAAGGAAATTAGCTCCAAGACTTCCTCCACCAAGTGTTGAACCTGGGACCTTGAAATATTGGACAAGAGAAATTGGACAAGCAAGGCATTGGAGTGCTCAGTTGGTTTTTCCAACTGAGCTTGCCCCTGGGAGTTGAAATATTGGGCTGAAAATTGAATTAAAACTCCAACTTAATTCATTTCTTCACCAAATCAAAAGCCCATCCAAATTCCAAATTCCAGGAATAGAAAGTGTATAAATAGGAGTTAGTTTGATGTAATTAGGACCTTTTGGACACCTCTAGACTTTACTTTGAATTTTCCTTTTAATTGTCATTTTCATTTTTGAGCTATTTACTTTTGAATTTAGATCTTAGAGAATTTGAAAGGAGAATTGATCTCTCTTCTTCCTGGTTCTTGCTTGAGCACTCTTTTATTTTCTTGCTTTTGATCTTGGGTGAAGAATTAAAGAACTTCTGTTTTAATCTCACCTTGAGATCTCTTGTTTACTTTCTCTGCATAATTGAATTTCCATTTCCATTTACTTTACTGCTTCATCTTCTACTCTTTCTGCAATTTACTTTTCTTTATTTCTTTTGCAATTGTTCTTGTTAGATCAAGGAAGGATTTGAGATTTAGACTTGTTATCTAGTCTCTTCCACTCCTGAGATCTTCAACCCCTTTTAATTTGCTGCAAATTAAGCATTGCTTACTTTCTGTTTTTAAATTCTCAAAGCATTTTTACTTTTCTGTTGAGATTTAGTTTGATTCAATCAATTCTCTACTCTTCTGTTTAATTGCAATTTACTTCTGTCTTGTTTAAATTCTGCAATCCCAATTCCCAACTCCTTTTATAATTCAAGCAATTTACATTTCTTACACTTTAAGATTCAGTCATTTACATTTCTTGCAATCTAAGTTTCTGCAATTTACTTTACTTGTTCTTTAAGATTCAGCACATTTACTTTCCTACTCTTTCATTTACTGCAATTTCCCCTTCTCCCTTTACATTTCAAGCAATTTAGCTTCTGTAAATTACAAACCACTCAACCAATACTTGATTTGCTTGACTAAATCAACCACTAAACTAAAATTGCTCAATCCTTCAATCCCTGTGGGATCGACCTCACTCATGTGAGTTATTATTACTTGATGCGACCCGGTATACTTGCCGGTGAGTTTTGTGTTGGATCGTTTTCCACACTATCAGGATTGACCCTTACTCATGTAAGGTTTATTACTTGGACGACCCAGTGCACTTGCTGGTTAGTTTTGTGGAGTTGTGACAACAAGTTGAGATTACAATTGTGCGTACTAAGTTGTTGGCGCCATTGATGATCACAATTTCGTGCACCACAAATGCATATGGTTAAAGTAAATTGATACATGAATGTGCACCCATTTTTCCAAATTTTTTCAATAAATACCCAAAACAACTTTCTACCAATGTTTCCCACAAATTCTTCCCCACGCTTGAATGACACGCACTCCTCAACCTAAGCCAATCAAGGATACAATCCAAGGTAAATTCATGGTTTTTCGCTTAAGATTGTAATGCGGTGATATAACAATCAATGGGGTCAAATAAGGCTCAAAGGGGTTAACAAAGGTAGATGCAAGGGTAGGTCTATATGGGTAAACTAAGCTTTTATCAAAGATGGCCTCAATGATGCTCAATGCAATTCAAAACATCAATCATTGGAAATAAAGAATCAAGCAAAGCCAAGGTTACAATCATAGAAGAGATACACACACAATGAACAAAATTAGTGGTTAAAATGTGTAACCACTCAATATAGCTCAAAAACTCACAAGGTATTTTGTTCTTTCTCTCTTCTATGTTCCATAAAAATCATTCAAGCAAGTTTAAAAATAATTTTCTAAATCAATTCAATAGAAAGCCCTAAAAACAAAATTTCTGGAAAATCCTTGTTGTTTTTCACCAAAATGATTTCCTATATGTATGTATGTATGTTGTGATGGATGCCATTTTTCAAAAATTTTCTAGTTCTATTCCTAATTTTCAACAAGCAAAAATTAACATGAACAATTAAGACAAAATTGAACTAGGCTCTATGCTATTCACATCATCCAATCACAACTTCTATCTATAAAATATATACCATGCAAAAATGCATAATGCGATAGATATAAACTATGAATAGTCTAAGATATATGTACTAAAAGAAGATGCAATGCGACAATCAAAATTGCTCCAAATATATACAAGAAACATAATAAAAAGAAACAAAAATTAAAGTGCAAAGTGTTCGGAAAAGAAAGTTTATGCCCCAAAATGACGAATCCTCCCCCACACTTAAGCGTTGCACGGTCCTCCGTGCACAAACACAATCCGAGGAGAATGAAGCTTTATGCTCCACCTTCAGCTGGCGGATACGGGGGCTCGGGTTGCATGGGCATTGCCAAGGCCAATGTATGCTCAGCGTCTTCCTCTACAGTGTCCTGCTCCTCCACCGGCTCCTTGCCTCCACGTCTCATCCTTAAAAAGAATGAATAGAGTATAATTAAGGATCATAAGGTAAGTAGGACAAAAATAGCAAAGGAGTAAGCAAGTAAGCATCTAATTGAGGAGGTCTGCATAGTGGTATGGTATGATGCAAATGACTGAGCCGTGTGTGTATTCTAATTATGTGCGCGGTTAGAATACACACAACGGCAGGTTAAAATAGCATCCACACAATCAAAAAGTAAAGAACGAGTTCCTCAATTAAATGGCCTAGGTTGCAATTAAAGAATAAGCAAGAGATGAGGCATAAACAAACCTAGGTAATTGAGATATTGGATATTGTAATTATGCAAGTGAAAGCGCAAAATTGATATAAAATAGCACAATAAACAACAACCATTCCATTAATGAAAAGAAAACTACGTATTCATCATGAAACACAAAGAAAAGGTCACATGGTATAAGTACTTGTTACAAAAAGTGATACACTTGATAGCAATCAAGTAAAGTCACTCAAACAAATGCCAAGCATTAACAAGGAGTAAGTACCGGTCATGTGATGAATGTGATAAAAAATAATGATAAACAAGTAATTTCAACTCAATTCACTTAATTCAATGTGCACTTATAAGTACTTGTTACAAAAAGTGATACACTTGATAGCAATCAAGTAAAGTCACTCAAACAAATGCCAAGCATTAACAAGGAGCAAGTACCGGTCATGTGATGAATGTGATGAAAAATCATGATAAACAAGTAATTTCAACTCAATTCACTTAATTCAATGTGCACTTATAAAAATTTCACCTAATATGCAACAAAATGTAAATATGAAAATCCAATTAGGTGATAGTAATTTAAGGCAAGGTATAAGTGCGTTGATGAAATTCAATCAAGAAACAACCCAATCAAATAACAAGCAAACACTTGAAACTTATTCAATTAACAAACAACTAAACTAAGACTAATATAATTACTAAAATGAAAATGAAATACAATGAAAACTAAGTAAAACAAGCAGAAAATAAGGTAAAAAAAGATAAGAGAGGTATGGAGTGGGCGGGAAGTGTGTTAGGGCTTATTTAAAGTGGAATAAGAATGTTACCCAAAACAGCACCTGTGCGCACGCACAGATACGTGTGCATACGCACGAAAAGGTAAAACAGGGGATGTGTGCACTCGCACAAGGTGTGCGAGTGCTACAAACAAAGAGGGAAACAAGACATGTGCGTACGCACCCATGTGTGTGCACGCATGATGAACGGATTTTTGCTAGTAAAGAAATTCACAAATAAATCCTCGTTGAAAGTATAGTTTCTAAACCAACAAAGAATCCTTTCGTACAAAAATTTGGTTGTCACAAGTAACAAACCCCTAATAAAATTTATAACCGAAGTATTTAAACCTCGATTCGTCTCTCAAGGAATTGCAGGGAGGTGGATTTATTATTGGTTATGGAAGATTATCTTTTTGGGGTTTTTGAATAATGAACAGGAAAAGTAAATTGCAAGAATTAAAGTAATAACTAATAAAGCTCTTAGCAAGGTATGAGAACTGGAAATCCTATCTCAGTTACCCTTATCAATTGTGATGAGAATTGTTCATTACTTCCACTTAGTTAACCCTTACTAAATAAAGGAAAGTCAAGTGGACTAATTAATTTGATTCCTTAAGTCCTAGTCAACTCCTAAGGAAAGACTAGCTTTAGAGGGATCCAAATCAACCAGCAAATTTCAATTATCAATCAACAAAGGAGTTTGATAACTCAAGTGTCACCAATTAATCAATTCAAGCTAAGAATGTAAAAAGCTAAATTAAAATCATAAATCTGAAATACCTCAAATTGCATTAAATAAAGAAATCAAATCTAACATGGAAAATTCATAAACCAATTTGGCAACATAAGTAATTAACAAGAGAAATAGATAAACCAAAGTACTAGAATAAATAAAAGTAGAAGAGAAAACTAAATTAAAAGAACATTGAACCTGGAATGGAGAAGAAGTAAACCTAACCTAAAAGAAATCCTAAATCCTAAAATCTAGAGAGAGGAGAGAGCCTCTCTCTCTAGAAAACTACATCTAAAACCTAAAATTATGTGAATGTATATGAAGTTGTATGAATGAATGGATTCCCCCACTCTGTAGCCTCTAATCTGTGTTTTCTGGGCTGAAAACTGCATCAAAAATAGCCCAGAAATCGCCTCCAGCAATTTCTGATACGTCCAGCATGCGGCACTGTCACGCGTACGCGTCGTCCACGCGTACGCGTGGATTGAATTTTCTCCAGGTCACACGTACGTGTGTTTCACGCGTGCGCATCACCTAATAGCATGGCAACTATGGAAAATTAAATATCATTTCGAAGCCCCAGATGTTAGATTTCCAACGCAACTGGAACCACCTCATTTGGACTTCTATAGCTCAAGTTATGGTCTGTTAAGTACGAAGAGGTCAGGCTAGACAACTTTAGCAATTCCATCAATTTCTTGTATTCCTTCCACTTTTGCATGCTTCCTTTCCATCCTCTAAGCCATTCCTGCCCTATAAACCTTGAAAACACTTAACACACATATCACGGCATTGAATGGTAATAAGAGAGTATTAAAATTAGTAAAATTTAAGAGCAACGAAGCATGTTTTCAATCATGGCACAAAATCAGGAAGGAAATTATAAAACCATGCAATTAGTATGAATAAGTGTGCAAAGACTTGATAAAAACCACTCAAATTAGCACAAGATAAACCATAAAATAGTGGTTTATCAATCTCCCCACACTTAAACATTAGCATGTCCTCATGCTAAACTCAAGAGAAGCTATAAAGGAGTGAAGAGGAATGGTGAAACTTATGAAATATAACCTATCTATATGAATGCAACTAAATGCAAAATGCTTCTACCTACTTGGTTAAAAGTAAACAAATTCTCCAAGACAAACATATATCAGATTCCATTAATTCAAATCACACAATAAAAGACAAGTAAACTTGTAAGAAGGTAGCTCATGAAAGCAGGGAACATAGAATTAAGCATTGAACCCTCACAGGAAGTGTATATGCACTCTAATCTCTCAAGTGTATAGGGTCAATCACTCTACTCTTCTCTAGTCATGCTTTCTAAACTTTGTTCTTCATCTAACCAATCACAAAATTTAGTATACCAATGCAAACATCATGAGGTCTTTTCAAGGTTGTAATGGGGCTAAGGTAAGGGTGAGAATATATGTATGGCCAAGTGAGCTATAATATGAATCTTTGACTAACCTAAGCTCTCACCTAACACACACATTCTATGTAACTCTAAAATTATGCCTAGCTACCCAAAATTCCCATTTTTGCATCACATACTCATGTACCAAATTTTTCTTTAGTTTCACCACATGTGCATTGATCTTTTATTAAACTTGGCATTGGGGTAATTTTGTTCCCTTATTTATCTATTTACTTAATTATTTGAATATTTCTTTCTTTTTTATTTTTTATTTTTTTATTTTATTTTATTTTATTTTATTTTTTTATTTAAAAATATAAAAGCAAACATAACATATCAATGCACATGGATTTTTAATTTTTCTGGTCTTATATGAGTAGGTATCCAAATTCCCAATATTCTATCAATGAAGCACTGTACACTTTCATCAACCCAAGTTTCCATAGTTCCCCACACTTAATTGACACACAATCTTTATCTTAAGCTAACCAAAGATTCAATTAGGGGTAATTAATTTTTTTTTCTGCTTAAGGTTAGTGATGTGATAAAATACAGAATAAATGGGGAGTAAAAGGCTCAAAGTGGCTAACAAGGTGATTGAAAGGGTAGGCTATTTGGGATAAGTGAGCTAATAATCAAATAATGGCCTCAATCATATGCAAGCATGTAAATACACTAAACAATGGACATATAGAATGGAACAAAATATAGATTACAGTCATAGAGAAGAAAACACACAAGAATAAAATATTATAGTTAAATAATGTAACCATGTAATCAAGCTCAAATCTCACAGGTTGTGTGTTCTTAGCTATAACCTATGTTCCAAATTACAATCCTCAAACAAGTTTAACACAAAAAATTTTCAATTTAAATTAGTGAAACACAATAAAAAGGGTCTTGAAAAAGAAAATATTACTTCAACCAAGTAGTAGCTAAATGCACAAAATCAAACAAACATGCAGTCAAACATGCAAATGCAACAACTAATAAGGAAAATAAAACATTGGTGTTGAGAAGAAATTAACTAACCCACGGAAGTCGGTATCGACCTCCCCACACTTAAAGACTTGCACCGTCCTCGGTGCATGCTAAGATGTGCAAGTGGACGGTTGGTTCCAACTGGCGCTTTTCTCCAAAGATTGTGCAGATGGCCTTGTCCGTCTCCCCATGCAAACGTCTTCCGGTTCCCTTCCTGGTGGCCATCCCACGGAAGTCGGTATCGACCTCCCCACACTTAAAGATTTTCACCATCCTCGCTGCATGCTAAGATGTGCAAGTGGACAGGTGGTTCCAACTGGCGCTTTTCTCCAAAGATTGTACAGATGGACTTGTCCGTCTCCCTATGTAAATGTCTTCCGGTTCCCTTCCTGGTGGCCATCCTGAAAGAAAAAGGGAAGAAAAGTAACCCAGAAATAAAGATAAGGAAATAAATAAAGTATGGGTGGGTTAATGCCACATAACAGGGGTCTCAATTACATGGTAGCTACAACATGCAAGTAAGAAAATAGTAGAAGCAAATGGCATATCAATAGTGGAAAAAATTGCAATAAATGGGGGAGAGGGAGTGGGTAATGCAAGATAGTATAAGTGTATATCAATGCAAATGGAATGCAAGTATCATAAAAGAATAGCATTGACTTATGAATAATAATACCCAATCAGAATAAAACAAGTCATGAAGCACCAGAATAATTCAAGAAAGGATGTAACAGTTGAATAAGAAAATTTAACACCAATGGAAAAAAAAATAATAAATTTAGAAAAGAAAATAAAAATATGCACAAAATTAAAATGCAATGAATGAAAGCGTGCAAATAAATTAAGTAAAATAGAATGGAAAAGAATAGGGATGAGAAGTTGAAGAGATGAAGGAGAAGAGGGTAAGAAAAGAGAAAGAAAGAAGGAGAAAATAGAGAAGAAAGGAGAAAGGAATGAAAAACGGGACGTGACGTGTACGCGTGCATCACGCGTACGCGTGAAAACTGAGTTAGCCATTCGACGCGTAAGCGTCGCCCACGTGTACGCGTGGGTTGTCTGAAAGCAAAAGAAGGCGCACGCGTCAGGGACGCGTACGCGTGGGTGATGTTGTGCCTCTAGCACGGTACCAACCCTGGACCATCACAACTCTCTGTTCAGTACGCTTTTACGCCGATTTTCATGCCCACGCATACGCGTCGCTGACGCTTACGCATGGGTTGAACTTTCTGCAGGGGACGCGTATGCGTGAGGCACGCGTACGCGTGGGGAAACTTGTGCTTCACGCACCCCTCCCGCGCGTCTCTCACGCAACTCTCTGTCTAGTTGCGCAGACACATACGACGCGTGCGCGTCGTTGACGCTTGCGCGTCAATCCCCCTTTTTTTTAATGCAGAATGAAAAATGTAGAATGCAGATGACTATGCAGAAATTATGAATGAACACGAATAAAAATAAAATAAAATAAAACTAAGAACAAAAAAGAAAGAATATACCATGGTGGGTTGTCTCCCACCTAGCACTTTTAGTTAAAGTCCTTAAGTTGGACATTTGGTGAGTCCCTTGTTATGGTGTCTTGTGCTTGAACTCATCCAGGAAGTCCCACCAGTGTTTGTAATTCTAATAGCCTCCGGGATCCCACACTAGTTGTATAAAGCCTTCAAGCAAGTTAAAGCAAGTGACAAGGCCCCAAGAGTGTTGATTGCTAGAATGAATTCCGGTGTCCCAAACCTTGCTTTTGCACCCGTCTTCTTGTTGATCATCATTTTTCCATTTGAGTGGTGAGCAATCAGAATTCTCACGGAGACATCCAAACAACCGCCTAGATCCATTCAATTGAGACTTATACCAACCATTGCACTTAGACTTGGAGCGTGCAACCTTATTGAACCTTGCAGGGTGACTCCTACCACTAATCATCTCCCTCTTACTCTTAAAGTCACAAAGAGCTCTAAGTTGACCATCTGTCTCAAGCAAAGCATATACAAGTGGGTTAATTAAGCTTAGAGATGAAAGATCTACCCACTTGAATGAAGGAATGGATGGTGATGGCTTTGGGGGAGAGGTCTCCAACAACTTTGGCAAGGTGATTTCCAGCTCCATTCCCTTGAGCTCTTCCTTGACTACTTCCACCTCCTTGCAAGCTTCTTCAATTTCAACCTATTCCTTTTGTTCAATGGGAGAGTGTTCAACTATAGGTAGAAGCTCATGAATTATTGAACCCATCTTATGATCAACCGCTTCTAAGTCTTCAACCATGTTATGCCTCAGAGGTTGTACACCCTCCTCAACATCAAATTCAAACTCCTTAGAAGGAGGCTGTATGACTTGAGGTTCAAATGGAGGTTCCGCATCTCCTAAATCTTCAACCACTTCCTCTTCTTCAGTAATTTCGGCTTTCTCCACTTGCTCTAATACAAAATCCAGCTCCTCTTTGTTGACTTCCACCTTTTGACAACTTCCTTCAAGGTTCTCTCCTACCTCCACCTTTAGGGCCTCCTCTAGCTTCTTGTGAAGTATGAATTCGCGAAACTGATCCCTTCTCTCTTGTTCCCGGTCAGTAGCATAATTGGGATCAGGTTGCTCTTGGATTGATGGATGTGGGTGCTCTTCCATGGAGGGTGGTGATGGGATGGAGAGATCATTATGGGGTTGAAAAGGGGGTGCGCTAGAGCTTGAGGGTTGATTGTTGGAGGTATTCGATGATCCAATATGGGAGACGAGGGCTTGTATAGCGGAGGTCAAACCGGTAAGTGCGCTTTCCATGGTATTTTGTCTTTGTGCAAGAGATTGAAGCATCTCGTCATAGGAAGATGAAGAGGGGTAATTGTTTTGGAATTGGGGTGGTTCTATGTGTAAGGATCTTGGTATGGTGGATAAGGATTAGGGTCATATGGGGGTGTTTGGTGGTAAGGGGCTTGTGAGTATAGTGGTTCATAAGCATATGGTGGGGCTTGTTGGTAACTACAAGGGGGTCCACCATGTTTATCATCTTGGTACACACCCTCGAATGGCTCTTGACCATAGTAATTTGGTGGAGGTTGGTTGTCACGAGAAGGTCCACCATAACTATTGTCTTGGTATACATCATATAATGGTTGTTGGTTATAGCGCATTGGAGGGGGTTGTTGCCAAAAGGGTTGATCAAATCCTCGTGGCTCCTCCCATCTTTGATTATTCCAACCATGATGCGTGTTTGATAAACCACTATTATATGGTTTATTTTGTGCTCAATTGAGTGGTTTTTATCAAGTCTTTACTCACTTATTCATATAAATTGCATGGTTTTACTTTTTCCTTCCTAATTTTGTTCTATAATTGAAAACTTGCTTCACAAGCCTTTAAATTACCAAATATTAATTCTCTCTTTATACCATTTGATGCCTTGATATGTGTGTTAAGTGTTTTCAAGGTTTATAGGGCAGGAATGGCTTAGAGGATAGAAAGGAAGCATGCATAAGTGGAAGGAATACAAGAAATTGAAGGAACTGCTAAAGTTGTCCAGCCTGACCTCTTGGTACTAAATCGAGCATAAATTGAGCTACAGAGGTCCAAATGAAGCGATTCCAGTTGTGTTGGGAAGTTAACATCCGGGGCTTCACAACGATATATAATTTGCCATAGCTTCCCTGAAGATAGGTGACGCGCACGCGTGGATCACGCGCACACGTGACCTGGAGAAAATTCAATCCACGACGCGTACGCATGACTTTGCCACGTGCTGGACATATCAGAAATCACTGGGGGCAATTTTTGGGCTGTTTCTAACCCAGTTTTTTGCCCAAAAAACACAGATTATAGGCTATAAAGTGGGAGAATCCATTCATTCATCAACAGAACATTAATTATTCACAATTTTAGGTTTTAGATGTAGTTTCTAGAGAGAGAGGCTCTCTCCTCTCTCTTAGGTTTTAGAATTTAGGATTTCTCTTAGTTTATGGTTCATTCCTTCTCAATTCCAAGTTCAATTTTCCTTAATTTAGTTTTTTTTTTCTACTTTTAATTGTCTTAGTATTCTACTTTATCTATTTTCCTTCATTGATTACTTATGTTGCCAAATTGGTTTATGGATTCCTATGTTTAATTTGATTTTCTATTTAATACAATTCGAGGAATTTCAGATTTATGATAGCTTTCTTCTATTTATGATATAAATAATTTAGAATTTCCCCCTTTGCTTTGGTTGAGTAATTGGTGACACTTGAGTTATCAAACTCAGCTGTTGATTGAAAATTGGAATTTGCTGATTGATTTGGATCCCTCTAAAGCTAGTCTTTCCACAGGAGATAACTAGGACTTGAGGAATCAAATTGATTAGTCCACTTGACTTTCCTTTATTTAGTAAGGGTTAACTAAGTGGGAGCAATAAAAAATTCTCATCACACCTGATAAGGATAACTAGGATGGGATTTCCAGTTCTTATACCTTGCAATGGTTTTCATGATAATTAATTTACTTTTTTGCCAGTTTATTTTTCCTGTTCACTATTCAAAAACCCCAAAAAGATAATCTTCTATAACCAATAATAAATCACACCTCCTTGCAATTCCTTGAGAGACGACCCGAGGTTTAAATACTTCGGTTATAAATTTTATTGGGTTTTGTTACTTGTGACAACCAAACTTTTGTACGAAAGGATTTCTTGTCGGTCTAGAAGCTATACTTGCAACGAGACTTTATTTGCGAATCTTTTTACCTTCAGAAATCCGTTCATCAAAATGGCGCCATTGCCGGGAACTTGCAAACGTGTGCCTTATTATTGGTTATTGTAAATAATTTTATTTTTTCGTTTCTTTGTTAGTATTTTTAGTTTTAGGAGTTTATTTTCATTAATTTTTATTAGTTTTTGTTTTCTATTTTTTTATTAGCTACTATGAATTCTCACCCCTCTGGCTTTAAGTTTGGTTCCAATGTTGTTGTAAGGAATGGAAGCTATAACAGGAACATGCATCAAGGTCAAAACAATCAAAGATGGAAGGAGCCATGAGGATCTGATCAACCCTTTCGGCAACAACACCTTCCAAGGTACCATGGACAACGACCATCTTACAATGCATGCCAAGACAATAGTTATGGTGGACCTTTTTGTGACAACCAACCTCCACCAATTTACTATGGTCAAGAGCTATTCCGAGGTGCGTACCAAGATGATAGATATGGTGGACCCCCTTGTAGTTACCAACAAGCCCCACCATATGCCAATGAACTACCTCCTCAACATAGCTTTGAACCACCATACTCACAAGCCACCTACAACCATTCACCTCCATATGACCCTAACCCTTATCCACCCCAATTCTAATCCAATTACCCCCAAGAACCACCACTTCCATATGCACCATGTCCATATCCATCGACCCAAGAATCACAGGCTCACCTCAAGGAAATAGTAGATCAATTTCATGCAACCCTTCATCAACTGGAGCAAGCGATAAATTAATTAGCTTCCCGACAGTCAGACACTCAAGGAACTCCCATGACTTTATGTGGATAATCTAATGAAGAACATAGTATGAAGGAGACACTAGAAGCTCCGGTGGACAGTAAGGAGCATGACTTTGTATTGGAACAAGTGGAGGAAGCCGGAATTATCAAAGAAGAAGAATTGGTTGAAGACTTAGGAGATGCGGAACGTCCATGGGAAAGCCCAGTCATAGAACCCCCTTCTAAAGAGTTTGAATTTGATGTTGAGGAGGGTGTACAACCTCCAAGGCATATCATGGTTGAAGACTTTGAAGGGGATGATCAAGAGATGGATTCAATCATTGATGAATTCTTATCTACATTTGAATCCTCTCCCATTGGACTTGACATGGAGATTAAAGAAGAAGAAGCACAACCTCCCATGCCCTTGGTGAACAATGAAGAAGAGATCGAATTGGAAGAAAGCTACCAAGAGGAAGAGGTTGATATTGAAGAAGCTTGCAAAGAGGTGGAAGTTGTCAAAGAAGAGCCCAAGGGAATGGAGCTGGAGATCACCTTGCCAAGGTTGTTGGAGACCTCTCTCCCAAAGCCATCACTATCCATCCCTTCATTAAAGTGGGTAAATCTCTCATCTCTAAGCTTAATTAGCCCACTTGAATATGCTTTGCTTGAGACGGATGGGCAACTTAGAGCTTGATGCGCATAAACTTGTTATGCCACGATTTAGGAAATTTCACGATCGGCAAAATTCCTGCCGGCAAGTGCACCGGTTATCGTCAAGTAAAAACTCACAATAGAGTGAGGTCGAATCCCACAAGGATTGGTTGAGTGAGCAATTCGGATTAAAAGTGTGTTCTAGTTGAGCGGAATCAAAATTTAGATGAGAATTGCGGAATGTAAAATTGGCGGGAAACGTAAATGACAAGAAATTGAAATGGCGGAATCTTAAATTGCATGAAGTAAAGAGCAGAAGCTAAATTGCTGAAATTAAAAGGGAATGGGGTGATTGCATGAATTTAATTGCAGAATGTAAAGAGAAAGTGGAAATCAGAAATGGGGAATTCATTGGGTTGTAGGAGATATTGAGATCTCCGAATCAAAACATGTTTATCTCTTCCTCAACCAATGCGTTCATTGAATTTTGCTTGGCAATCTTATATGATTGGATCCCAATCCCTTGGCTCACCAATTCTCTCTAAAAACAAACAAATTCCCAATCCCTTGGTTTAAATGTTCATAAGAAGAGATGATGCTCGATCACTGATTATACCACACAGTTTCATGAACCACAATTTGGTAGGATTACATGTCACAATATCCATCCAAACCCCAATCCAATTCACTGTGAGAAAGCTTCTCTAGCATGAATCCTCCATTCCTTTCCCAAGGTTCCGAAGGATTCCAATTATGGGTAGTTTCTTTCCCAAGACAACTACCCAATGGAATTAGATCGAGAAGCTTTCTAACAAAATTCAAGAGAAAAGATTGAAGAAGAAGATAAAACTATTATTGATTCATTGAATTACAATAGAGCTCCCTAACCCAATGAAAGGGGGTTTAGTGAGTCATAGCTCTGAATTCAATTACAAAGATATGAAAACTAGCCAAATGAAAAGAAAAGTCCTTCCTAACTTAAATTCTATCCTATTTATACACTTTCTATATTGAGCTTCTGTTGTGTTTCTTGGGCTTTGAGGCCTCTCCCTGCTTTCCTTTTGCTTTGGGTTTATGATCCATAATCTTGATGAGGCTGCTGATCCAAATTCTGTAACATTCATTGAGCCAACTTAGTGATAATCAAATAATGACACATGACTCAACAAATTGAAATTTCAGACTCATCAATCCTTCAGGCCCAATCCCATAAACCATGATATTCAATTGGGTTTCATACCAGAGTAAGTTTAAGTTAATGTTTGTGCTCAAATACTAACTTAAACCGCAATATTTTTGGCCCAGAAACCTTTTCCAAGAGTGGCGTTTAAGTTGCAGTTTAAGCTTAAACTGCAGCTTAAACGCCAGACACTTCCAGTGATGCCTTTTGTGGAAGCACGTTTAAGCTTCAGTTTAAGGTTAAACTGAAGCTTAAACGTGGAAATGGAAGAAGGCAGCCCTGGAGGTCGAACACGTTTAAGCTCCAGTTTAAGGTTAAACTGGAGCTTAAACGTGGAAATAGAGAAAGCCATCCTGGAGGTCGAACACGTTTAAGCTCCAGTTTAAGGTTAAACTGGAGCTTAAACGTGGAAATGGAGAAAGCAACCCTGGAGGAGAAAACTTGGTCGAACACGTTTAAGCTCCAGTTTAAGGTTAAACTGGAGCTTAAACGTGGAAATGGCTCCCTGGTGCATTTCCCATTTCTGGCGTTTAACCTCCAGTTTAAGGTTAAACTGGAGGTTAAACGTGGAAATGCTTCCTGAGTGGAATTCTCATTCTGGCGTTTAACCTCCAGTTTAAGGTTAAACTGGAGGTTAAACTTCAGTTTCAGCATTTCTTAGCCTTCATGATTCTGGCGTTTAAGTTCCAGTTTAAGCTTAAACTGGAACTTAAACTCCACATGTGATATTCAAGCTTCCTTTATTGATTTTTGTTGCTTCCTTGCCTAGCCTCTTCTTCCCTGAAATCATCCAAACAATTGCATCAAAGTCTTGCAAAATTTCATGAGAAATCTTCCATTCATAGCATTCAAGTAATATAACTAAAAACTCATGGAATTTGCATCAAAATCATACTGTTTGGATGGTTCATTTCTTTGTTATTCATTTAACCATTCTTGGTTACTTTAAGCTCAAGAAAATGCATAAAACTACTAAAACTAACAGAAAAATGCTAGTGAAACTAGCCTAAGATGCCTTGGCATCACAACACCAAACTTAATACTTGCTTGTCCCTAAGCAAGTCCTGAGTTATTTGAGAAAAAAGCATGAACAGAAAGCAATCCCATTGGCTATATTAGTAAGCACTTTAAGTTCATCAGAAGGGTTTTATGCAAAAAGTTGCAGCATCACTTTTTCATTCTTATCAGGTAAGATTATCACTTTTTCATTGCATCCATCAAACACTGCTATGGCCTCTTGTTACTCTTATGTCCTTGGCACTTTTCTCTTCTTTGTTTTTCTTTTCTTTTTCTTAGAGCTTCTTTGCTCCTTGTTTGCTTAGTGTCATGTGTTGCACCAGCCTTTGGCATTTTCTTTTTCTTATCAGTGCACTACACATATCCACTCCAGGCATTTTAGTTCACATTTCTTCTTGAGACATTGGTGCCCATCACCTCTTTGTGTGACTAAATGTTTTGTATTTAGGTTGCTCTTGATAATGGACTTTTGGTTGATAATCCCGGGTTAGTTAACCCAAGTTACCAAGTGTTGAAACACTCCTCAGAACCTATTCATCCAAGCATATCCTTAATACATAAACACCACAGGCATTTGTCTCAGAAGTTCAAACCATTGATGCCTAGCTTATTCTCTCAAATTTTTTTTGCTTTTTGGTTGCCCTTTTTCAGTGGCTTTTTCTTCTTCTTTTTCTTTCTTTTTCATGGCCAAAGACATTTATTCATCAAGATCCATAGACAGTTTTCAATTTCTACACAAAAAAAAATGATAATTCTACACTCTAATTCCAGTGATCTGACTAAACAATCAAGCATGCATACCACCACTTAATTCTACTTGATTTGTCACTAATTGAGCCAAGTTACTTTTGTTCAAACTTTTCTTTTATTTTTGGAAACAGAACAAGCATGGCAAGCCTTTGTTTAAGAAGGTGAAGTTATATCCAACATCTAGGCATTCACTTTATTCAAAGCACTAAACAGACAAACATACTAGAAACTTTACATTCCAGACAGATTTAACAATTTCAGTTTATACCAGAACAAGCATGCTTTTGTTTACCCATTTTAAAGAAATGTCAAGGAACAACACCACCTTGTGAAATTTCTTGTTTTCTCTTTGTTGCCAGGAACAATCTGATTTCTCCTTCTTCTCCTAGTTGTTGCTTCATGTTCTTTCTAAGATCCTTGTTTCCTTTCCTGCAAAGAGTGATGAAGTTGCTTGCTTCTCAAGCACTTGAGTAGTTAGCTCAACTATGTATGGGCAAGTGTCTGAGTCTTAAGTTGGTGTGTGAACACCAAACTTAGTCTCCTACTTACTTCTCTGTTCTTTGAATCCTTGAATTCTCCTTGGAATGAAGTTGCTGCTAAGGATTTTAAGCATTTCTGTGATTGCTTAGAATGGTTGTTTCTTTCATATAATTCAAAGGTTGTTGTGTTCAGTTGAGCTTTATGGTGGAACACCAAACTTAGAGTCACACATTCCCCTTTGAATTATTGATCCACGAATTCATTGTTTGGTGTGAAACACCAAACTTAATTCTTTGCAATGCACAGAAACTACTTCACCTTTTTATTGAAACAAATAAAAGAAACAGCAAGGGAGTATTACCTCAGGTTGGGTTGCCTCCCAACAAGCGCTTCTTTAACGTCACTAGCTTGACGGTTGCCCCTTGTTAGGGTGGATTGTAGTGCTTGATGTCTTCTCCTCTCACTATGAAAATGTCCCCATTTGATTCCTTCATGACTTCTAAATGTTCCATAGAAAGAACTTTCCTGATTGTGAACACTTGAGGGAGCTGGGAAGGAATGGTTTTGAGGCCAGGTGGGATTGGCAGATAATGACTTGATATCACTTTATCTCCCGGAGAGAAACCTTCAGTGGGAATTTTCTTGTTTCTCCACCCTCTTGGCAATTTCTTTACAATTCTTCCCTTTCTCTTGAGGATTTCTTCATTGACCCTTATGTCAGGAGGATCCTTCTGATCTGTTTCTATTGATTCTTGTGGCTTTAACTCTTGCAATTCTTGTTTGCCTTCCAAGGACTGTTTCAGAATTTCAGCTGCTGGATTGCTTTCCTCCAAACACAGATGGCTACTATCATCCTTAGGCTTTTCAGGTTCTGGTTCAGGCTCAGATGCAGGTTTGAAAGCATTGAAAATGAGCTGTTCATCATGTATTCTCAAAATTAGCTCTCCTTGTTCTACATCTATGAGCGCTCTAGCAGTGGCTAGAAATGGCCTTCCCAGAATGATAGGGTGTAGGTGGCTTTCCTCCATGTCCAAAATGACAAAGTCTGTGGGGAAGAAATAATTTCCCACTTTCACCAGCACATTCTCAACTACCCCTTCAGCTTGCTTCTGAGTTTTGTCAGCCAGTTGTATGATTACATCAGTGGATCTCACCTCATTCAGTTGTAGCCTCTTCATAAGAGTCAGAGGCATCACATTTATGCTAGCTCCTAGATCACAGAATCCTCTGTCAATTTTTGTTTCCCCTATGATGCAGGGGATATGAAAACCTCCTGGGTCTGTTTTCTTAGAGACTATGTCCTTCTTGATGAGGGCACTGCATTCTTTGTTCATTATTACAGTTTGTCCTCCCTTCAAAACTCTTTTCTTGCTCAGCAATTCCTTTAAATACTTGATATGTGTAGGCATCTGCTGGAGAATCTCAAGGAAGGGAATATTGATATGGAGAGACTTAAATGTCTCTAAAAACCTTGAATAGGTTTTCCCTTTTTCACCTCCTCCTAACCTCTGAGGAAATGGTGCTTTTGGTTGGTATGTTTCCAGCATGCCTTTTTGCAGTTCCTTGGTTTGCTCAGTTTCACTTTCCTGCTTAGCTTCTTCCACACCTTCCTTCAAGATTTCTAGCTCCTGTTCTGAGGGTCTGATTCCTTCTTCTTCTGAGACTTCCTTCAATATGGTGATGGCCTTGCATTCTTCCCATCTCACTCCCTTTTGTTCCCCTTTAGGATTCTTTTCTGTGTCACTAGGGAACACTGCAGTTGACTTGGGGGCCTGTTGAGATAGCTCTCCTACTTGAGACTCCATCCTCTTGATTTTTTCACCATGGTTCCTTAAGGTAGATCTCACATCTTCCCTAAAGCTTTTCAACTCACTTATGTCCTGACCCATGTTTGCCAGTATTCCTTCTATCCTGTTTAATTGATCTTGAAATTGTTGGTTCGGATTAGGTTGGGTAGGTTGATTATTTTGGCCATGATATGATGGTTGGGAGTAAGTGTTTTGTGTGGCTTGGTATGATCTTTGGTTGGAGTTTTGGTATGTGGAATTGTTATGTTGGTTATGGTTGTAAGGTTTGTGGTTTTGTGGTTGGGTTTGTTGGTTCCCCCACCCAAAGTTTGGGTGGTTTTTCCATCCTGGATTGTAAGTGTTGGAATGTGGATCATATGATTGCCTTTGTTGATTTCCTACATAATTGGCCTCTTCCCAATCACCTCCTTCAGTGCTTTCTTCCTCTTGCTCTTGTGTGTGTATTGCAGCCACTTACTTTGTTTCTAATTTCCTGGTGAGCTCTGCTAGTTGCTTGGTAAACACCTTGTTTTGGGCTAGAATTGTATCAACATGGTTCAGCTCCATGACTCCCTTAGTGTTGTGTCTCTCTGATGCATAGTAGTACTCATTCTCAGCCACTGTCTCAATCACTTCAATGGCTTCTTCCACAGTCTTTTTCCTGTTCAATGAACCTCCTGATGAATGGTCTACAGCCTTCCTTGATTCATAAGAAAGTCCATCATAGAAAATGTGCAATTGCACCCAGTCATGGAACATGTCTGGTGGGCATTTCCTTGTCAAATCCTTGAACCTCTCCCATGCTTCGTAGAGAGTTTCACCATCTTGTTGTCTAAAAGTCTGAACCTCAGATCGAAGCCTATTGACCTTTTGTGGGGGGTAGAAACGTGCCAGAAACTTGCTTTCCACCTCATCCCATGTTGTTAGGCTCCCCCTTGGGAATGATTCCAGCCACTTAGCTGCCTTGTCCCTAAGTGAGAATGGGAACAAAAGCAGTTTATAGGCATCTTCCTGGACTCCATTGGACTTCACAGTGTCGCAAATTCTCAGGAATTTTGTGAGATGTTGGTTTGGGTCTTCATTAGCACTCCCACCAAATGAACAATGATTCTCCACAAGTGATATTAGCTGTGGTTTGAGCTCAAAATTGTTGGCCTGAATGGGTGGTTTCTGAATGCTGCTACCACAATTCCCAGAGGTTGGGTTTATGTATGAACTAAGAACCCTCCTCTCAGGAATGGCATTGTTTCCATCAGCTCTCTCATGGTTGTGAACTTCTCTATCCATGTTGAGATCTAGAGCTTCCTCAAAATTGTCCTCAGATTCTCCTTCAGATTCTTCTTCTCCCAGTACTCTCTTCCCTCTTGCTTCCCTTCTAAGTCTATGAAGGGTCCTCTCTGGTTCGGTATATGGAGGAGTTGATGTCTCTCCTCTCCTACCTGTCATACAAGAACACCGCACAGGCAACAAACAATTGAAATACTCTTGGTTAATGGAAGAGTATGGTTAGAGTAGTTGAGGAATTAATTCAAATAGTTAGTGAGTCAGTGAGTTAGTTGCTTGAATTTAAAGGCATAAAGAAAGAAAGCATGTAACAGAGTGCAGAAATTAAAATTCAACAAGTAACTTGAACTGAATTAACAAAGCAAGAAAAATGCTCAATCTAGTTAACTTCCAATTTGAGAATTGTCAATCGAAAACCAATCCCCGGCAACGGCGCCATAAACTTGATGCGCATAAACTTGTTATGCCACGATTTAGGAAATTTCACGATCGGCAAAATTCCTTCCGGCAAGTGCACCGGTTATCGTCAAGTAAAAACTCACAATAGAGTGAGGTCGAATCCCACAAGGATTGGTTGAGTGAGCAATTCGGATTAAAAGTGTGTTCTAGTTGAGCGGAATCAAAATTTAGATGAGAATTGCGGAATGTAAAATTGGCGGGAAACGTAAATGACAAGAAATTGAAATGGCGGAATCTTAAATTGCATGAAGTAAAGAGCAGAAGCTAAATTGCTGAAATTAAAAGGGAATGGGGTGATTGCATGAATTTAATTGCAGAATGTAAAGAGAAAGTGGAAATCAGAAATGGGGAATTCATTGGGTTGTAGGAGATATTGAGATCTCCGAATCAAAACATGTTTATCTCTTCCTCAACCAATGCGTTCATTGAATTTTGCTTGGCAATCTTATATGATTGGATCCCAATCCCTTGGCTCACCAATTCTCTCTAAAAACAAACAAATTCCCAATCCCTTGGTTTAAATGTTCATAAGAAGAGATGATGCTCGATCACTGATTATACCACACAGTTTCATGAACCACAATTTGGTAGGATTACATGTCACAATATCCATCCAAACCCCAATCCAATTCACTGTGAGAAAGCTTCTCTAGCATGAATCCTCCATTCCTTTCCCAAGGTTCCGAAGGATTCCAATTATGGGTAGTTTCTTTCCCAAGACAACTACCCAATGGAATTAGATCGAGAAGCTTTCTAACAAAATTCAAGAGAAAAGATTGAAGAAGAAGATAAAACTATTATTGATTCATTGAATTACAATAGAGCTCCCTAACCCAATGAAAGGGGGTTTAGTGAGTCATAGCTCTGAATTCAATTACAAAGATATGAAAACTAGCCAAATGAAAAGAAAAGTCCTTCCTAACTTAAATTCTATCCTATTTATACACTTTCTATATTGAGCTTCTGTTGTGTTTCTTGGGCTTTGAGGCCTCTCCCTGCTTTCCTTTTGCTTTGGGTTTATGATCCATAATCTTGATGAGGCTGCTGATCCAAATTCTGTAACATTCATTGAGCCAACTTAGTGATAATCAAATAATGACACATGACTCAACAAATTGAAATTTCAGACTCATCAATCCTTCAGGCCCAATCCCATAAACCATGATATTCAATTGGGTTTCATACCAGAGTAAGTTTAAGTTAATGTTTGTGCTCAAATACTAACTTAAACCGCAATATTTTTGGCCCAGAAACCTTTTCCAAGAGTGGCGTTTAAGTTGCAGTTTAAGCTTAAACTGCAGCTTAAACGCCAGACACTTCCAGTGATGCCTTTTGTGGAAGCACGTTTAAGCTTCAGTTTAAGGTTAAACTGAAGCTTAAACGTGGAAATGGAAGAAGGCAGCCCTGGAGGTCGAACACGTTTAAGCTCCAGTTTAAGGTTAAACTGGAGCTTAAACGTGGAAATAGAGAAAGCCATCCTGGAGGTCGAACACGTTTAAGCTCCAGTTTAAGGTTAAACTGGAGCTTAAACGTGGAAATGGAGAAAGCAACCCTGGAGGAGAAAACTTGGTCGAACACGTTTAAGCTCCAGTTTAAGGTTAAACTGGAGCTTAAACGTGGAAATGGCTCCCTGGTGCATTTCCCATTTCTGGCGTTTAACCTCCAGTTTAAGGTTAAACTGGAGGTTAAACGTGGAAATGCTTCCTGAGTGGAATTCTCATTCTGGCGTTTAACCTCCAGTTTAAGGTTAAACTGGAGGTTAAACTTCAGTTTCAGCATTTCTTAGCCTTCATGATTCTGGCGTTTAAGTTCCAGTTTAAGCTTAAACTGGAACTTAAACTCCACATGTGATATTCAAGCTTCCTTTATTGATTTTTGTTGCTTCCTTGCCTAGCCTCTTCTTCCCTGAAATCATCCAAACAATTGCATCAAAGTCTTGCAAAATTTCATGAGAAATCTTCCATTCATAGCATTCAAGTAATATAACTAAAAACTCATGGAATTTGCATCAAAATCATACTGTTTGGATGGTTCATTGCTTTGTTATTCATTTAACCATTCTTGGTTACTTTAAGCTCAAGAAAATGCATAAAACTACTAAAACTAACAGAAAAATGCTAGTGAAACTAGCCTAAGATGCCTTGGCATCAGAGCTCTTTGTGGCTATAAGAGTAAGAGGTAGATGGTTAGTGGTAGGAATTGTCATGCAAGGTTCAACATGGTTGCATGCTCCAAATTAAAGTACAAAGGTTGGTATAATTCTCAATTGAATGGTTTTAGGAAGCTGTTTAGATGTCTTAGTGAGAATTCGAATTGCTTACCTCTCGGTTGGAACAATGATGATCAGCACAAAGACGAGTGCAAAAGCAAGGTTTGGGACCCCGGAATTCATTCCAACAATCAACACTTTTGGGGTGCTTGACGGCTGTATGCGCCTAGTTTGGGATCCCGGAGACCATTGGAATTACAAACATTGGTGGGGATTCCTGGATGAGTTCAAGCACAAGCCACCATAACAAGGGGCTCACCGAATGTCCAACTTAAGGACTATAACTAAAAGTGCTAGGTGGGAGACAACCCACCATGGTATGATCGTTCTTTGTCAGTCTCAGTTTTATTTTACTTTGTTTTATCCTTAGTTTTATTTCATTCTTTTTTTTAGTATCCATTCATAATGTCTGCATCAGCATCTGTATTTTGCATTCTGCATTCATAAAAAAAAATGGGTAAACCACACGTGCGCACAGGCCACGCGTGGGCATCGATAGTAATCTCGCTCCCCCATCCAACGAACAGAAAGTTGTGATGGAATCGTGCGGCTGGTGTGCTCTGCGCACAATTCGACCCACGCATATGTGCCATCTGCCACAAGGGAAACCCACGCCTACGCGTCAAGCACGCGCACGCGTGGATAGGGAAATCGGCGAAAATAGCATGTTGGACAGAAAGTTGTGCTGCCCCCACGCTGGAACTGTGCTAGAGGCACAAGGTCATCCACGCGTACGCGTCCCTGACGCGTGCGCGTCCTTTTGCTTCCAAGACCACCCACGCGTATGCGTGGGCGACGCATACGCGTCACATGGCGAATACAGTTCTCATGCACATGCGTGCCTTGCGTGCGCGTGTCACGCCCCGTTCTTCATTCCCTTCTCCTTTCTTCTATCCTTTCTACTTCTTTCTCCCCTCCTTTCTTACTTACTTCTTCTTCCTTTCTTTAACTTCTCATTCTTATTCTCTTTCACTCTATTTTACTTAATTTGTTTGTATATTTTTATTCATTGTATTTTAACTTTATGCATGTTTATATTTTTTTTTCTAAATTCATTATGTTTTCATTGGTGTTAAATGTCCTTATTCAACTGTTACATCTTTTCTTGCATTATTTTAGTGCTTCGTGGCTTGTTCTTAACTATTGGGTGTTATTAATTATAAGTCAATGCTAATTGTTATGATCTTGGTATTCCTTTTGCATTGACATGAACTTATAATATCTTGCATTACCCACACTCTCTTCCCTTTTGTTGCAATTTTTGCACAATTGATATGCCATCTGCTTCTATTGTCTTCTCACTTGCATGTTGTAGCTACCATGTAATTGAGACCCGCATTATTTGGCATTAACCCACTCATACTTTATTTGTTTTCTTATCTTTATTTTTAGGTTACTTTTCTTCCTTTTCGTCTTCTTTCAGGTTGGCCACCAAAGAAGGGAAAGGGAAAACTTCTCAATAGGGCAACCGACAAGTCCATCTACACAATCTTTGGAGAAAAGCATCAGTTGGAGCCACCCATCCACTTGCACATTTTAGCATGCACCGAGAACGGTGCAATCTTTAAGTGTGGGGAGGTCGATATCGATCTCCATGGGTTAGTTATTTTCTTCCCAACACCAATGTCTTATTTTATTTATCAGTTCATTATTGTATTTACATGTTTGATTGCATATTTTCTTGATTTTGTGCATATATTTACCACTGCTTGGTTGAAGTAATGAGTTTCTTTTCAAGACCCTTTTTTTTATAGTATTTCACTAATTCAAATTAAAATTTTGTGTTAAATTTGTTTGAAGATTGTAATTTGGAACATAGTTTATAGCTAAGAACACACAACCTGTGAGATTTGAGCTTAATTACATGGTTACATTATTTAACCATAATATTTTATTCTTGTGTGTTTTCTTTTCTATGATTGTAATCTATATTTTGTTCCATCCTATATGTCCAATATTTAATGTGTTATATGCATGCATATGATTGAGGTCATTGTTTATTAGCTCACTTATCCCAAATAGCCTACCCTTTTATGTCACCTTTGTTAGCCACTTTGAGCCTTTCTATCCCATTTGTTCTATATTTTACCACATCACTAGCCTTAAGCGGAAAAACAAATTAATTACCCCAAATTGAATCTTTGGTTAGCTTAAGATAGAGATTGTGTCAATTAAGTGTGGGGAAACTGTGGGAACATGGGTTAATAGGGAATGTGTTATGTTTCTACTTTGATAAAATATTAGGAATTTGGATACCTACTCATGTGAGACCAGAAAAAATTAAAAATTCATGTGCATTGATATGTTATGTTTACTTTTATATTTTCAATAAAAAAAAGAGAAAAAGAAAAAGAAAAAGAAAAAGAGAAAAAAAAAATATATATATATATATAATATAAATAAATAAATAAGGGGGACAAAATTATCCCAGTACTAAGTTTAATAAAAGATCAATGCACATGTGGTGAAATTAAAGAAAAGTTGATACATGAGTATGTGAAATATATAAAAGTGGGAATTTTTGGTAGCTAGGTGGTGCACGAAATCGTGATCGTTCCTTCCTTGGTAACAACGCCAAAAACTTGGTACGCACGTTCTTAATCTTAATTCTTTGCTACAACTTCGTACAACTAACCAGCAAGTGCATTGGGTCGTCCAAGTAATAAACCTTACGTGAGTAAGGGTCGATCCCACAGAGATTATCGGCTTGAAGCAAGCTATGGTCACTTTGTAAATCTCAGTCAGGCGGATTCAAATGGTTATGGTGAATTGATAATTAAAATATAATTAAAATATAAAATAGGATAGAGATACTTATGCAATTCATTGGTGAGAATTTCAGATAAGCGTATAGAGATGCTTTTGTTCCTTCTGAACCTCTGCTTTTCTGCTGTCTTCATCCAATCATTCCTTCTACTTTCCATGGAAAGCTTTATGTAGGGCATCACCGTTGTCAATGGCTACATCCCGTCCTCTCAGTGAAAATGGTCCAAAATGCGCTGTCACCGCACGGCTAATCATCTGTCGGTTCTCGATCATACTGGAATAGGATTCAGTAATCCTTTTGCGTCTGTCACTACGCCCAGCACTCGCGAGGTTGAAGCTCGTCACAGCCATCCCTTCCCAGATCCTACTCAGAATACCATAGACAAGGTTTATACTTTTCGGATCTCAAGAATGGCCGCCAATAATTCTAGCCTATACCACGAAGACTCTGATCTCACGATCAGAAGGCTAAAAGATACACATTCAAGCTTGTTTGCATGTAGAACGGAAGTGGTTGTCAGGCACGCGTTCATAGGTGAGAATGATGATGAGCGTCACATAATCATCACATTCATCATGTTCTTGTGTGCAAATGAATATCTTAGAGAAGAAATAGGCTTGAATTGAATAGAAAAACAATAGTACTTTGCATTAATTCATGAGAAACAGCAGAGCTCCACACCTTAATCTATGGTGTGTAGAAATTCTACCGTTGAAAATACATAAGAACAAGGTCCAGGCATAGCCGAATGGCCAGCCTCCAAGGTCTAGGGACTAAACATCCAAAGATAGATACTTAACATGATAGTAAAAAGTTCTATTTATACTAAACTAGTTACTAGGGTTACAGAAATGAGTAAATGATGCAGAAATTCACTTCCGGGCCCACTTGGTGTGTGCTTGGGCTGAGCATTGAAGCTTTCATGTGTAGAGGTCTTCCTTGGAGTTAAACGCCAGTTGTAACCTGTTTTTGGCGTTTAACTCTGCTTTGCAACCTATTTCTGGCGTTTAACTCTAGAATAGGGCAGAGAGCTAACGTTGAACACCAGTTTGTGTCATCTAAACTCAGGCAAAGTATGGACTATTATATATTGATGGAAAGCCCTGGATGTCTACTTTCCAACGCAATTGATAGCGCCATTTAGACTACTGTAGCTCCAGAAAATCCACTTTGAGTGCAGGGAGGTCAGAATCCAACAGCATCTGCAGTCCTTCTTCAGCCTCTGAATCTGATTTTTGCTCAAGTCCCTCAATTTCAGCCAGAAATTACCTGAAATCACAGAAAAACACACAAACTCATAGTAAAGTCCAGAAATGTGATTTTTATTTAAAAACTAATAAAAATATACTAAAAACTAACTAAATCATACTAAAAACTATGTAAAAATAATGCCAAAAGGCATATAAATTATCCGCTCATCACAACACCAAACTTAAATTGTTGCTTGTCCCCAAGCAACTGGAAATAAAATAGGATAAAAAGAAGAGAATATACTATAAATTCCAAAATATCAATGAAACTTAGCTCCAATCAGATGAGCGAGACTAGTAGCTTTTTGCCTCTGATAGTTTTGGCATCTTACTCAATCCATTGAAGTTCAGAATGATTGGCATCTATAGGAACTTAGAATTCAGATAGTATTATTGATTCTCCTAGTTCAGTATGTTGATTCTTGAACACAGCTACTTTATGAGTCTTGGCCGTGGCCCTAAGCACTTTATTTTCCAGTATTACCACCGGATACATAAATGCCACAGACACATAATTGGGTGAACCTTTTCAGATTGTGACTTAGCTTTGCTAAAGTCCCCAATTAGAGGTGTCCAGGGTTCTTAAGCACACTCTTCTTTTTGCTTTGGACCTCGACTTTAACCGCTCAGTCTCAAGTTTTCACATGGTTAGGGACAGCTTGGTTTAGCCGCTTAGGCCAGGATTTTATTCCTTTGGGCCCTCCTATCAACTGATGCTCAAAGCCTTGGATCCTTTTTATTACCCTTGCCTTTTGGTTTTAAGGGCTATTGGCTTTTTGCTCTTGCCTTTTGGTTTAAAGAGCTTTTGGCTTTTTTGCTTGCTTTTTCTTTTTCTTTCTCTCTTTTTTTTTCGCCATTTTTCTTTTCCCCTTTTTTTTTCTTTCGCAAGCTTTTGTATTCACTGCTTTTTCTTGCTTCAAGAATCAATTTTATGATTTTTTAGATTATCAAATAACATTTCTCCTTTTTCATCATTCTTTCAAGAGCCAACATATTTAACATTCATAAACAACAATATCAAAAGACATATGCACTGTTCAAGCATTCATTCAGAAAACAAAAAGTATTGTCACCACATCAAAATAATTAAACTAATTTCAAGGATGAATTCGAAACTATGTACTTCTTGTTCTTTTGTTTTTAGAACAGTTTTCATTTAAGAGAGGTGATGGATTCATAGAACACCATAGCTTTAAGACATAGACACTTAGACACTAGTGATCATGTAATAAGACATAAACATAAATAAACATAAAGCATAGTAAACGAAAAACAGAGAAATAAGAACAAGGAGATTAAGGAACGGGTCCACCTTAGTGAGGGTGGCGTCTTCCTCTTCTTGAAGAACCAATGGTGCTCTTGACCTCCTCTATGTCTCTTCCTTGCCTTTGTTGCTTCATCCCTAGTGATTTTGGTGCTCCTATCCTTAGTTGCTCCTAATAGTTGTGTGGAGGAAAATGTATCCCTTGAGGCATCTCAGGGATTTCATATTGAGGAATTTCCTCATGCTCTTGTTGAGGTCCATGATCTCTTGTTGTGCAGTCAAATGGTCTACTACTGAGCTTGGACCCTTGAGATGAATCTCACCATCTCCCATGACTCGGAGGTGGAAGCTTTTGTCTTTCCTTTCCTCTTTCTAGAGGTTTCTCCGGCCATAGGTGCCATAAATGGTTATGGAAAAACAAAAAGCAATGCTTTTACCACACCAAACTTAGAAGGTTTGCTCGTCCTCGAGCAAAAGAAGAGAAAAGGGAGTAGAAGAAGAAGAAAACGGATGAGATGGAGAGGTGTGAGTGGTTCGGCCAAAGGGGGTTTTAGTTGGTTATGATGTGTGAAAAGGAGGGAGTGATGGTTTAAATTTGAGTGGGTGGGTGTAGGTGGGTTGTATGATGGTTTTGGAGGAGTAATGGAGGTGATTGGTGGAGGTTATATTGGGGAAGAGTGTTATGAAAAGGTGTGAAGAGGAGAGGAGAAGAGGTGGGGTAGGTGGGGATCCTGTGGGATCCACAGATCCAGAGGGGCCAAGGATGTATCATCCCTGCTCCTATTAGGCGTGTAAACGCCCTTGCAGTGAAATCCTGGCATTAAACGCCAGCTTGCTGCTTGTTTCTGGCGTTTAACGCCACCTCCATGCTCTGTTCTGGCGTTAAACGCTAGTCTGGTGCTTGTTTCTGGGGTTTAACGCCAGCTTGATGCTTCTTTCTGGCGTTAAACGCCAGTTTGATGCTTCTTACTGGCGTTTAAACGCCAGTAAGCTCTTTGATGCGCATAAACGTGTTATGCTACGATTTAGGAAATTGCACGATCGGCAAAATTCCTTCCGGCAAGTGCACCGGTTATCGTCGTCAAGTAAAAACTCACAATAGAGTGAGGTCGAATCCCACAAGGATTGGTTGAGTGAGCAATTCGGATTAGAAGTGTGTTCTAGTTGAGCGGAATCAAGATTTGAGATGAGAATTGCGGAATGTAAAATTGGCGGGAAAAGTAAATGACAAGAAAATTAAATGGCTGAATCTTAAATTGCATAAATTAAAGAGCAGAATGTAAATTGCTGAAATTAAAAGGGAATGGGGATGATTGCAAGAATTGAATTGCAGAATGTAAAGAGAAAGTGGAAATCAGAAGTGGGGAATTCATTGGGTTTAGGAGATATTGAAATCTCCGAATCAAAACATGTATATCTCTTCCTCAACCAATGCATTCATTAAATTTTGCTTGGCAATCTTATATGATTGGATCCCAATTCCTTGGCTCACCAATGCTCTCTAAAAACAAACAAATTCCCAATCCCTTGGTTTAAATGTTCATAAGAAGAGATGATGCTTGATCACTGATTATACCACACAATTTCATGAACCACAATTTGGTAGGATTACATGTCACAATATCCATCCAAACCCCAATCCAATCCACTGTGAGAAAGCTTCTCTAGCATGAATCCTCCATTCCTTTCCCAAGGCTCCGAAGGATTCCAAGTATGAGTAGTTTCTTTCCCAAGACAACTACTCAATGGAATTAGATCGAGAAGCTTTCTAACAAAATTCAAGAGAAAAGATTGAAGAAGAAGATAAACTATTATTGATTCATTGAATTACAATAGAGCTCCCTAACCCAATGAAAGGGGGTTTAGTGAATCATAGCTCTGAATTCAATTACAAAGAAAAGGAAAACTAGCTAAAAGTGAAAGTAAAGGTTTAAGGTCCCCATCAGGGGCTGGATTCCCCTTCAATCCCCCCCTCTTTAAATGCAGAAACTAAGGCTTTTAAATAGGCTCCCTAAATTACAAAATGAAAATGAAATTCAAAGCAAATTACAATCAAATGAAAATAAACTATTCTAGATGATTCTTGTGGCCTTGATTTGGTGTTGTTGATGGGCCTTGCTTGCTTGAAGGGCTGAGTGACATAATTGATCCAAAAAGGATAATGATCCATTAAACTACACTCAAATGTTGTACCCCCTTTCTTGAGTCGTCACTTTGTTCTCTTGTCAACCTTGCCAATTTGATGCCAAATATAGACTATTATACCTCGTTGGAAAGCTATGGATGTCAGCTTTCTAACGCAACTGGAAGCACCTCAATTGGATCTCTACAACTCGAGTTATACTCCATGGAAGGTGAAGAGGTCAGCTGGCCTGATTGCATGTTGGTACTATGCTCTTCTATGCACATTACGGGGCTGTTTTCTCCCTCAATTTTTAGTATCCACCATGCATGCCATATATGCTTGGAAAGCTCTAGATGTCTTCTTTCCAATGCATTTTGAATCACCTCATTTGGAGTTTTGTAGCTCAAGTTATTTATGTTTGAAGAAGGCATGGTCAAGCTGTTCCATATAACACGTTTAAGCTTCAGTTTAAGGTTAAACTGAAGCTTAAACGTGGATAAAGGAAGGGCAGCCCTGGAGGTCGAACACGTTTAACCTCCAGTTTGAGGTCAAACTGGAGGTTAAACGTGGAAGCTTAGAATGGTGGCCCTGGAGGTGTCGAACACGTTTAACCTCCAGTTTGGGGTCAAACTGGAGGTTAAACGTGGAGATGGAGAGAGCAACCCTGGAGTAGAAAAGCTATCGAACACGTTTAAGCTCTAGTTTGAGTCAAACTGGAGCTTAAACGTGGAATGGCTCCCTGGTACTCTTCCTGGTTCTGGCGTTTAACCTCCAGTTTGAGGTCAAACTGGAGGTTAAACGTGGAACTCCTCCCTGGGTGGCATACTCATTCTGGCGTTTAACCTCCAGTTTGAGGTCAAACTGGAGGTTAAACGTGGAATGCTCCTTAAGTGAGGCTTTTCATTCTGGCGTTTAACCTCCAGTTTGAGGTCAAACTGGAGGTTAAACTTCAATCCCAGCATTTCTTATCCTTCATGATTTTGGCGTTTAAGCTCCAGTTTAGGCTTAAACTGGAACTTAAACTCCACATGTGATATTCAAGCTTCCTTTATTGATTTTGTTGCTTCCTTGCTTAGCCTCTTCTTCCCTGAAATCATCCAAACAATTGCATCAAAGTCTTGCAAAATTTCATGAGAAATCTTTCATTCATAGCATTTAAGTAATATAACTAAAACTCATGGAATTTGCATCAAAATCATATTGTTTGGATGGTTCATTACTTTGTTCTTCATTTAACCATTTTTGGTTACTTTAAGCTCAAGAAAATGCATAAAACAACTAAAACTAACAGAAAAATGCTAGTGAAACTAGCCTATGATGCCTTGGCATCACAACACCAAACTTAATACTTGCTTGTCCCTAAGCAAGTCCTGAGTTATTTGAGAAGAAAGTATGAAACAGAAAGCAATTACATTGGCTATATTAGCAAGCATTTGAAGTTCATCAGAAGGGTTTTATGCAGAAAGTTGCAGCATCACTTTTTCATACTTATCAGGTAGGATTATCACTTTTTCATTGCATCCATCAAAAATTGCTATGGCCTCTTGTTATTCTTATGTCTTTGGCACTTTTCTCTTCTTTGTTTTTCTTTTCTTTTTCTTAGAGCTTCTTTTGCTCCTTGTTTGCTTAGTGTCATGTGTTGCACAAGCCTTTGGCATTTTCTTTTTCTTATCAGTGCACTACACATATCCACTTTAGGCATTTTAGTTCACATTTCTTCTTGAGACATTGGTGCCCAGCACCTCTTTGTGTGACTAAATGTTTTGTATTTAGGTTGCTCTTGATAATGGACTTTTGGTTGATAATCCCGGGTTAGTTAACCCAAGTTACCAAGTGTTGAAACACTCCTCAGAACCTATTCATCCAAGCATATCCTTAATACATAAACACCACAGGCATTTGTCTCAGAAGTTCAAACCATTGGTACCTAGCTTATTTTCTCAATTTTTTTGCTTTTTGGTTGCCTTTTTCCGTGGCTTTTTCTTTTTCTTTTTCTTTCTTTTTCATGGCCAAAGACATTTATTCATCAAGATCCATAGACAATTTTTACTTTCTACATAAAAAATGATAATTCTACACTCTAATTTTAGTGATCTGACTAAACAATCAAGCATGCATACCACCACTTAATTCTACTTGATTTGTCACTAATTTAGCCAAGTTACTTTTGTTCAAACTTTTCTTTTATTTTTGGAAACAGAACAAGCATGGCACGCACTTGTTTAAGAAGGTGAAGTTATATCCAAACATCTAGGCATTCACTTTATTCAAAGCAATTAACAAAAAAAAGACTACACATTCCAAAAAGATTCAACATTTACAGTTTAAACCAGAACACGCATGCTTTTGTTTGCCCTTTTTAAAGAATTATCAAGGAACAATACCACCTTGTGAAATTCCTTGTTTTCTCTTTGTTGTCAGGAAACACTTTGATTTCTCCTTCTTCTTCCTAAATGTTGCTTCATTCTTTAAGGTTCTTGTTTCCTTTCCTGCAAAGAGTAATGAAGTTGCTTGCTCCTCAAGCACTTGAGTGGTTAGCTCAACTATGTGTGGGTAAGTATCGGATTCTTAAGTTGGTGTGTGAACACCAAACTTAGTCTCCCACTTACTTCTCTCTGTTCTTTGAATCCTTGAGTTATCTTGGAATGATGTTGCTACTAAGGGTTTTAAGCATTTCTGTGACTGCTTAGAATAGTTGTTCCTTTCATATAATTCAAAGGTTGTTGTGTTCAGTTGATCTTTATGGTGGAACACCAAACTTAGAGTCACACATTCCCCTTTGACTTATTGATCCATGAATTCATTGTTTGGTGTGAAACACCAAACTTAATTCTTTGCAATGCACAGAAACTACTTTACCCTTTTTATTGAAACAAATAAAAGAAACAGCAAAAAGGTATTACCTCAGGTTGGGTTGCCTCCCAACAAGCGCTTGTTTAACGTCATTAGCTTGACGGTTGTCCCTTGTTAGGGTGGATTGTAGTGCTTGACGTCATCTCCTCTCACTATGAAAACGTCCCCACTTGATTCATTCATGACCTCTAAATGTTCCATAGAAAGAACTTTCCTGATTGTGAACACTTGAGGGAGCTGGGAAGGAATGGTTTTGAGGCCAGGTGGGATTGGCAGATAATGACTTGATATCACGTTATCTCCCGAAGAAAAACCTTCAGTGGGAATTTTCTTGTTTCTCCATCCTCTTGGCAATCTCCCTATCACTCTTCCCTTTCTCTTGAGGATTTCTTCATTGACCTTTATGTCAGGAGGATCCTTCTGATCTGTTTCCACTGATTATTGTGGCTCTAACTCTTGCAACTCTTGTTTGCCTTCCAATGACTGTTTTAGAGTCTCAGCTGCTGGATTACTTTCCTCCAAACACGGATGGCTACTATCATCTTTAGGCTTTTCAGGTTCTGGTTCAGGCTCAGATGCAGGTTTGAAGACTTTGAAAATGAGCTGTTCCTCATGTATTCTCAGAATTAGCTCTCCTTGTTCTACATCTATGAGCGCTCTAGTAGTGGCTAGAAATGGTCTGCCCAGAATGATAGGGTGTAAGTAGCTTTCCTCCATGTCCACAATGACAAAGTCTGTGGGGAAATAATAATCCCCCACTTTCACCAGCACATTTTCAACTACCCCTTCAGCTTGCTTCTGAGTTTTGTCAGCCAGTTGTATGATTACATCAGTGGATCTCACCTCATTCAGTTGTAGCCTCTTCATAAGAGTTAGAGGCATCACATTTATGCTAGCTCCTAGATCACAGAATCCTCTGTCAATTTTTGTTTTCCCTATGATGCAAGGGATATGAAAACTTCCTGGGTCCGTTTTCTTAGAGAGTGTGTCCTTCTTGATGAGAGCACTGCATTCTTTGTTCATTGTTACCGTTTGTCCTCCCTTCAAAACTCTTTTCTTGCTTAACAATTCCTTTAAATACTTGATTTGTGTGGGCATTTGATGAAGAATCTCAAGAAAGGGAATATTGACATGCAGAGAGTTAAATGTCTCTAGAAACCTTGAATAGGTTTTCCTTTTTTCACCTCCTCCTAACCTCTCAGGAAATGGTGCTTTTGGTTGGTATACTTCCATCATGCCTTTTTGCAGATCCTTGGCTTGCTCAGTTCCACCTTCTTGCTTAACTTCTTCCACACCTTCCTTCAAGATTTCTGGTTCCTGCTCTGAGGGCCTGATTCCTTCTTCTCCTGAGACTTCCTTCATTATGGTGATGGCTTTGCATTCTTCCCATCTTACTCTCTTTTGTTCCCCTTTAGGATTCTTTTCTGTGTCACTAGGGAACACTGCAGTTGATTTGGGTGCCTGTTGAGATAGCTCTCCTACTTGAGATTCCATCCTTTTGAGTTTTTCACCATGGTTTCTTAAGGTAGTTCTCACATCATCCCTGAAGCTCTTCAGTTCAATGATGTCTTGACTCATGGTTGCCATAATTCCTTCTATCCAGTTTAATTGATCTTGAAATTGTTGGTTCGGATTAGGTTGGGTATGTTGATTATTTTGGCCATGATATGATGATTGGGGGTAAGTGTTTTGTGTGGCTTGGTATGATCTTTGGTTGGAGTTTTGGTATGTGGAATTGTTATGTTGGTGGTGGTTGTAAGGTTTGTGGTTTTGTGGTTGGGTTTGTTGGTTTCCCCACCCAAAGTTTGGGTGGTTTCTCCAGCCTGGGTTGTAAGTGTTGGAATGTGGATCATATGATTGCCTTTGTTGGTTTCCCACATAGTTAGCCTCATCCCAATCACCTCCTTCAATGCCTACTTCCTCTTGATCTTGTGTGTGTATTGCAGCCACTTGCTTTGTTTCTAATTGCCTGGTAAGCTCTGCTAGTTGCTTGGCAAACACCTTGTTTTGGGCTAGAATTGTATCAACCTGGTTCAGCTCCATGACTCCCTTAGTGTTGTGCCTTTCTGATGCATAGTAGTACTCATTCTCAGCCACTGTCTCGATCACTTCAATGGCTTCTTCCACAGTCTTTTTCTTGTTCAATGAACCTCCTGATGAATGGTCTACAGCCTTCCTTGATTCATAAGAGAGCCCATCATAGAAGATGTGCAATTGCACCCAATCATGGAACATGTTTGGTGGGCATTTCCTTGTCAAGTCCTTGAATCTCTCCCATGCCTCGTAGAGAGTTTCACCATCTTGTTGTCTAAAAGTCTGAACCTCAGATCGAAGCCTATTGACCTTTTGTGGAGGGTAGAAACGTGCCAGAAACTTGCTTTCCACCTCATCCCATGTTGTTAGACTCCCCCTTGGGAATGATTCCAGCCACTTAGCTGCTTTGTCCCTAAGTGAAAATGGGAACAAAAGCAGTTTATAGGCATCTTCCTGGACTCCATTGGACTTCACAGTGTCACAAATTCTCAGGAATTTTGTGAGATGTTGGTTTGGGTCTTCATTAGCACCTCCTCCAAAAGAACAATGATTCTCCACAAGTGATATTAGCTGTGGCTTGAGCTCAAAATTGTTGGCCTGAATGGGTGGTTTCTGGATGCTACTACCACAATTCCCAGAGGTTGGGTTTATGTATAAACTAAGAACCCTCCTCTCAGGAATGGCATTGTTTCCATCAGCTCTCTCATGGTTGTGAACTTCTCTATCCATGTTGAGATCTAGAGCTTCCTCAAAATTGTCCTCAGATTCTCCTTCAGATTCCTCTTCTCCCACTACTCTCTTCCCTCTTGCTTCCCTTCTAAGTCTATGAAGGGTCCTCTCTGGTTCGGTATATGGAGGAGTTGATGTCTCTCCTCTCCTACCTGTCATACAAGAACACAGCTCAAACACAAACAAGTGAAATACTCTTGGTTAATGGAAGAGTATGGTTAGATCAATTGAGGAATTAATTCAAACAGTTAGTGAGTCAGTGAGTTAGTTGCATGAATTTAAAGGCATAAAGAAGGAAAGCATGTAACCAAGTGCAGAAATTAAAATTCAACAAGTATCTAGAACAGAATTAACAAAGCAAGAGAAAATTGCTCAATCTAGTTAGCTTCCAATTTGAGAATTGTCAATCGAAAACCAATCCCCGGCAACGGCGCCATAAACTTGATGCGCATAAACGTGTTATGCTACGATTTAGGAAATTGCACGATCGGCAAAATTTCTTCCGGCAAGTGCACCGGTTATCGTCGTCAAGTAAAAACTCACAATAGAGTGAGGTCGAATCCCACAAGGATTGGTTGAGTGAGCAATTCGGATTAGAAGTGTGTTCTAGTTGAGCGGAATCAAGATTTGAGATGAGAATTGCGGAATGTAAAATTGGCGGGAAAAGTAAATGACAAGAAAATTAAATGGCTGAATCTTAAATTGCATAAATTAAAGAGCAGAATGTAAATTGCTGAAATTAAAAGGGAATGGGGATGATTGCAAGAATTGAATTGCAGAATGTAAAGAGAAAGTGGAAATCAGAAGTGGGGAATTCATTGGGTTTAGGAGATATTGAAATCTCCGAATCAAAACATGTATATCTCTTCCTCAACCAATGCATTCATTAAATTTTGCTTGGCAATCTTATATGATTGGATCCCAATTCCTTGGCTCACCAATGCTCTCTAAAAACAAACAAATTCCCAATCCCTTGGTTTAAATGTTCATAAGAAGAGATGATGCTTGATCACTGATTATACCACACAATTTCATGAACCACAATTTGGTAGGATTACATGTCACAATATCCATCCAAACCCCAATCCAATCCACTGTGAGAAAGCTTCTCTAGCATGAATCCTCCATTCCTTTCCCAAGGCTCCGAAGGATTCCAAGTATGAGTAGTTTCTTTCCCAAGACAACTACTCAATGGAATTAGATCGAGAAGCTTTCTAACAAAATTCAAGAGAAAAGATTGAAGAAGAAGATAAACTATTATTGATTCATTGAATTACAATAGAGCTCCCTAACCCAATGAAAGGGGGTTTAGTGAATCATAGCTCTGAATTCAATTACAAAGAAAAGGAAAACTAGCTAAAAGTGAAAGTAAAGGTTTAAGGTCCCCATCAGGGGCTGGATTCCCCTTCAATCCCCCCCTCTTTAAATGCAGAAACTAAGGCTTTTAAATAGGCTCCCTAAATTACAAAATGAAAATGAAATTCAAAGCAAATTACAATCAAATGAAAATAAACTATTCTAGATGATTCTTGTGGCCTTGATTTGGTGTTGTTGATGGGCCTTGCTTGCTTGAAGGGCTGAGTGACATAATTGATCCAAAAAGGATAATGATCCATTAAACTACACTCAAATGTTGTACCCCCTTTCTTGAGTCGTCACTTTGTTCTCTTGTCAACCTTGCCAATTTGATGCCAAATATAGACTATTATACCTCGTTGGAAAGCTATGGATGTCAGCTTTCTAACGCAACTGGAAGCACCTCAATTGGATCTCTACAACTCGAGTTATACTCCATGGAAGGTGAAGAGGTCAGCTGGCCTGATTGCATGTTGGTACTATGCTCTTCTATGCACATTACGGGGCTGTTTTCTCCCTCAATTTTTAGTATCCACCATGCATGCCATATATGCTTGGAAAGCTCTAGATGTCTTCTTTCCAATGCATTTTGAATCACCTCATTTGGAGTTTTGTAGCTCAAGTTATTTATGTTTGAAGAAGGCATGGTCAAGCTGTTCCATATAACACGTTTAAGCTTCAGTTTAAGGTTAAACTGAAGCTTAAACGTGGATAAAGGAAGGGCAGCCCTGGAGGTAGAACACGTTTAACCTCCAGTTTGAGGTCAAACTGGAGGTTAAACGTGGAAGCTTAGAATGGTGGCCTTGGAGGTGTCGAACACGTTTAACCTCCAGTTTGGGGTCAAACTGGAGGTTAAACGTGGAGATGGAGAGAGCAACCCTGGAGTAGAAAAGCTATCGAACACGTTTAAGCTCTAGTTTGAGTCAAACTGGAGCTTAAACGTGGAATGGCTCCCTGGTACTCTTCCTGGTTCTGGCGTTTAACCTCCAGTTTGAGGTCAAACTGGAGGTTAAACGTGGAACTCCTCCCTGGGTGGCATACTCATTCTGGCGTTTAACCTCCAGTTTGAGGTCAAACTGGAGGTTAAACGTGGAATGCTCCTTAAGTGAGGCTTTTCATTCTGGCGTTTAACCTCCAGTTTGAGGTCAAACTGGAGGTTAAACTTCAATCCCAGCATTTCTTATCCTTCATGATTTTGGCGTTTAAGCTCCAGTTTAGGCTTAAACTGGAACTTAAACTCCACATGTGATATTCAAGCTTCCTTTATTGATTTTGTTGCTTCCTTGCTTAGCCTCTTCTTCCCTGAAATCATCCAAACAATTGCATCAATGTCTTGCAAAATTTCATGAGAAATCTTTCATTCATAGCATTTAAGTAATATAACTAAAACTCATGGAATTTGCATCAAAATCATATTGTTTGGATGGTTCATTACTTTGTTCTTCATTTAACCATTTTTGGTTACTTTAAGCTCAAGAAAATGCATAAAACAACTAAAACTAACAGAAAAATGCTAGTGAAACTAGCCTATGATGCCTTGGCATCACTCTTCCTCCAGGGTGAGCTGTTTTTAATGCTGTTTTTCATTCTGTTTTTTATTTTTCAGTAGTTTTTGTGACTCCACATGATCATCAACCTAAAAAATACAAAATAACAATAGAAAATAAATAGATATAATTAAATAACATTGGGTTGCCTCCCAACAAGCGCTTCTTTAATGTCAATAGCTTGACAGTGAGCTCTCATGGAGCCTCATAGATGTTCAGAGCATTGTTGAAACCTCCCAACACCAAACTTAAAGTTTGAATGTGGGGGTTCAACACCAAACTTAGAGTTTGGTTGTGGCCTCCCAACACCAAACTTAAAGTTTGACTGTGGGGGCTTTGGTTGACTCTGCAGTGAGAGAAGCTTTTCATGCTTACTCTCCATAGTTACAGAAGAAGATCCTTGAGTTTTAAACACAAAGTTGTCCTCATTTAGTTGAAGGACCAATTCTCCTCTGTCCACATCAATCATAGCTCTTGCTGTGGCTAGGAAGGGTCTTCCAAGGATGATGGATTCATTCTCATCCTTCCCAGTGTCTAGGATTATGAAATTAGCAGGGATGTAAAGGCCTTCAACCTTTACTAGTATGTCCTATACTAGTCCATAAGCCTATTTTCTTAAGTTGTCTGCCATCTCTAATGAGATTCTGGCAGCTTGCACCTCAAAGATCCCAAGTTTCTCCATTACAGAGAGTGGCATTAAGTTTATTCCTGACCCCAGGTCACACAGAGCCTTCTCAAAGGTCATGGTGCCTATGTTACAGGAAATTAGAAATTTACCAGGATCCTGTTTCTTTTAAGGTAATTTATGCCTATCCAATGCATTCAGTTCATTGGTGAGCAAGGGAGGTTCATCTTCCCAAGTCTCATTACCAAATAATTTGGCATTCAGTTTCATGCTTGCACCAAGGTATTTAGAAACTTGCTCTTCAGTAATGTTTTCATCTTCTTCAGAGGATGAATACTCATCAGAGCTCATGAAGGTAAAAAGGAGGTTTAATGGAATCTCTATGGTCTCTAGATGAGCCTCAGATTCCTTTGGTTCCTCAAAAGGAAACTCCTTATTGGTCACTGAGCATTCCAGGAGGTCTTCCTCACTAGGATTCACGTCTTCCTCCTCCTCTCTGGGTTCGGCCACACCAAGTAAGGTAATGGCCTTGCACTCTCTTTTTAGATTCTCTTCTGTATTGCTTGGGAGAGTACTAGGAGGAGTTTCAGTGACTCTTTTACTCAGCTGGCCCATTTGTGCCTCCAAATTTCTAATGGAGGACCTTGTTTCATTCATGAAACTTAGAGTGGCCTTAGATAGATCAGAGACTATATTTGCTAAGTTAGATGGATTCTGCTCAGAATTCTCTGTCTGTTGCTGAGTGGATGATGGAAAAGGTTTGCTATTGCTGAACCTGTTTCTTCCACCATTATTAAAGCCTTGTTGAGGCTTTTGTTGATCCTTCCATGAGAAATTTGGATGATTTCTCCATAAGGGATTATAGGTATTTCCATAGGGTTCCCCCATATAATTCACCTCTGCTATTGCAGGGTTCTCAGGATCATAAGCTTCTTCTTCAGAAGATGCCTCTTTAGTACTGTTGGATGCAGCTTGCAATCCATTCAGACTCTGAGAAATCATATTGACTTGCTGAGTTAATATTTTGTTTTGAGCCAATATGGCATTCAGAGTATCAATTTCAAGAACTCCATTCCTCTGAGGCGTCCCATTACTCACAGGATTCCTTTCAGAAGTGTACATGAACTGGTTATTTGTAACTATGTCAATGAGTTCCTGAGCTTCTGCAGGTGTTTTCTTTAGGTGAATGGATCCACCTGCAGAATGGTCCAATGACATCTTTGATAATTCAGACAGACCATCATAGAATATATCCAGGATGGTCCATTCTGAAAGCATGTCAGAAGGACACTTTTTGGTCAGTTGCTTATATCTCTCCCAAGCTTCATAGAGGGATTCACCTTCTTTCTGTTTGAAGGTTTGAACATCCACTCTAAGCTTGCTAAGCTTTTGAAGAGGAAAAACTTGGCTAAGAAAGTCGTGACCAGCTTATCCCAAGAGTTCAGGCTATCTTTAGGTTGAGAGTCCAACCATATTCTAGCTCTGTCTCTTACAGCAAACGGGAAAAGCATAAGCATGTAGACCTCGGGATCAACCCCATTGGTCTTAATAGTATCACAGATTTGCAAGAATTCAGTTAAGAACTGAAAAGGATCTTCTGATGGAAGTCCATGAAACTTGCAATTCTGTTGCATCAGAGAAACTAATTGAGGCTTTAGCTCAAAATTGTTTGCTCCAATGGCAAGGATTGAGATGCTTCTTCCATGTAAATTGGAATTTGGTGCAGTAAAGTCACCAAGCATCTTCCTTGCATTGTTATTATTTTCGGCCATGTCTCCTTCTTTTTCGAAAATTTCTGTCAGATTTTCTCCAGAGAGTTGTGCTTTAGCTTCCCTTAGCTTCCTCTTTAGAGTCCTTTCAGATTTGGGATCAGCTTCAACAAGAATGTTCTTATCCTTATTCCTGCTCATATGAAAAAGAAGAGAACACAAAAGAAAATATGAAATTCTCTATGTCACAGTATAGAGATTCCTTATATGAGTATAAGAATAGAAGAATGGGAGAGGAAAAAGATAAGAATTTGAACACAGAGGAGAATAGTGGGTTCGAATTTTTGAGTGAAAGAGAAGTGTTAGTAGATAAATAAATAATTAGAAGGAGATGAGAGAGGGAAGAATTCGAAAATTAAATAAAATAAAATAAAAATATTTTTGTTTTAAATTTAAAATTAAAGTTAAAATTCGAAAATAAACTAAAAATAAAATGAAATTAAATTAAAATTTAAAACAATTATTTAATTAAAAAGGAATTTTGAAAAAGAGGTTAGTGATTTTCGAAAATTAGAGAGAGAGAATTAGTTGGGTAGTTTTGAAAAAGATAAGAATCAAACAAAAAGATAAGATTAATTGAAAAAGATTTGAAAATCAATTTTGAAAAGATAAGAAGTTAGAAAAGATTTTGAAATTGATTTTGAAAAAGATATGATTGACATTTATTTTGAAAAAGATTTAAAAAGAAAATTAAAAAGATTTGATTTTTGAAAATTAAAGTTGATTACTTGACTAACAAGAAACAAAAAGATATGATTTTAAAATTTAAAGATTGAACCTTTCTTAATAGGCAAGTAACAAACTTAAAAATTTTTGAATCAATCACATTAATTGTTAGCATTAATTTCGAAAATGTGAAGTAGAAATAAGAAAAAGATTTTGAAAATAAATGTTGGAAATTTCGAAATTATAAAAAAAAATGAAAAAGATTTGATTTTTGAAAAAGATTTGAAAAAGATAGAATTTTTAAATTGAAAATTTGATTTGACTCATAAGAAACAATTAAATTTAAAAACTTTTTGACTAAATCAAACCAAATTTTTAAAAATTTATGAGAAGAAGAAAAGAGAAAGATATTTTTTTGATTTTTGAATTTTTTTTTAATGAAGAAAGATAAAAACAACCAAGAGACTCAAAACATGAAAATTATGAATCAAAACAACTAATGCATGCAAGAACACTATGAATGTCAAGATGAACACCAAGAACACTTTGAAGATCAAGATGAACATCAAGACTTATTTTTGAAAATTTTTAAGAAAAGAAAAATATGCAAGACACCAAACTTAGAAATTTTTAATTTTTAGCCACTATGAATTTAAAAATGCATATGGAAAACAAGAAGAGACACAAAACAAGAAATTTTAAAGATCAAACAAAGAAATTCATCAAGAACAACTTGAAGATCATGAAGAACACATGCATGAATTTTTCAAAAATTTTTAATGAAATTAAAAAGATGTAATTGACACCAAACTTAAAAATTGACACAAGACTCAAACAAGAAATATCAAAAAAAAAATTTTTTGTTTTTTATGATTTTGTTAAAAAAAAATTTTGGATTTTTTTCGAAAATTAATTGGAAAAGAAAAATAAGAATTTCAAAATTTTTTAATGAGAATTCCAGGAATCATGCAATGTTAGTCTAAAGCTCCGGTCCAGGAATTAAACATGGCTTACTAGCCAGCCAAGCTTTTAGTGAAAGCTCCGGTCCAAAACACTAGACATGGCCAATGGCCAGCCAAGCTTCAGCAGATACAAATCAGGCATATAACAGCTGATTAGATGAGAGTCCAAGGGCTCTTGCCATGATAGGTGGAAGCCTCAGTCCAAAAATTTAGACATGGCTTGACAGCCAGCCAGGCTTCAACAAATCATGAAGAAACTCTAGAATTCATTCTTAAAAATTCTGAAGAACATAGAATAATTTATTTTTATAAAATTTTTTTTTTGAAAATTTTTTTCGAAAATAAAAGAATAAAAACAAAAAGCTTAAAATTAAAATAAAATTACCTAATCTGCGCAACAAGATGAATGGTCAGTTGTCCAAACTCGAACAATCCCCGGCAACGGCGCCAAAAACTTGGTCTGCAAAATCGTGATCGTTCCTTCCTTGGTAACGGCGCCAAAAACTTGGTATGCACGTTCTTAATCTTAATTCTTTGCCACAACTTTGCACAACTAACCAGCAAGTGCACTGGGTCGTCCAAGTAATAAACCTTACGTGAGTATGGGTCGATCCCACGGAGATTGTCGGCTTGAAGCAAGCTATAGTCACTTTGTAAATCTCAGTCAGGCAGATTCAAATGGTTATGGTGAATTGATAATTAAAATATAATTAAAATATAAAATAGGATAGAGATACTTATGCAATTGATTGGTGAGAATTTCAGATAAGCGTATAGAGATGCTTTTGTTCCTTCTGAACCTCTGCTTTCCTGCTGTCTTCATCCAATCATTCCTACTCCTTTCCATGGCAAGCTTTATGTAGGGCATCACCGTTGTCAATGGCTACATCCCGTCCTCTCAGTGAAAATGGTCCAAAATGCACTGTCACCGCACAGCTAATCATCTGTCGGTTCTCGATCATACTGGAATAGGATTCAGTAATCCTTTTGCATCTGTCACTACGCCCAGCATTCGCGAGTTTGAAGCTCGTCACAGCCATCCCTTCCCAGATCCTACTCGGAATACCACAGACAAGGTTTAGACTTTCCAGATCTCAAGAATGGCCGCCAATAATTCTAGCCTATACCACGAAGACTCTGATCTCACGATCAGAAGGCTAAGAGATACACATTCAAGCTTGTTTGCATGTAGAACGGAAGTGGTTGTCAAGCACGCGTTCATATGTGAGAATGATGATGAGCGTCACATAATCATCACATTCATCATGTTCTTGTGTGCGAATGAATATCTTAGAGAAGAAATAGGCTTGAATTAAATAGAAAAACAATAGTACTTTGCATTAATTCATGAGGAACAGTGGAGCTCCACACCTTAATCTATGGTGTGTAGAAACTCTACCGTTGAAAATACATAAGAACAAGGTCCAAGCATGGCTGAATGGCCAGCCTCCAAGGTCTAGGGACTAAACGTCCAAAGATAGATACTTAACATGATAGTAAAAAGTTCTATTTATACTAAACTAGTTACTAGGGTTACAGAAATGAGTAAATGATGCAGAAATTTACTTCCGGGCCCACTTGGTGTGTGCTTGTACTGAGCATTGAAGCTTTCACATGTAGATGTCTTCCTTGGAGTTAAACACTAGTTTGTAACCTGTTTCTGGCGTTTAACTCTGCTTTGCAACCTATTTCTGGCGTTTAACTCCAGAATAGGGCAGAGAGCTGGCATTGAACGCCAGTTTGCGTCATTTAAACTCGGGCAAAGTATGGACTATTATATATTTATGGAAAGCCCTGGATGTCTACTTTCCAATGCAATTGAGAGCGTACCATTTGGACTACTGTAGCTCCAGAAAATCCACTTTGAGTGCAGGGAGGTTAGAATCCAACAGCATTTGCAGTCCTTCTTCAGCCTCTGAATCTGATTTTTGCTCAAGTCCCTCAATTTCAGCCAGAAATTACCTGAAATCATAGAAAAACACACAAACTCATAGTAAAGTCCAGAAATATAATTTTTATTTAAAAACTAATAAAGATATACTAAAAACTAACTAAATCATACTAAAAACTATGTAAAAACAATGCCAAAAAGCGTATAAATTATCCGCTCATCACTAGGCATAATTTTAAAGAGTGTATGTATAGGTGAAGAGCTTAGGTTATTCAAAGATTCAATTTATAGCTCACTTAGCCATATATGTACCCTCACCTTTACCTTAGCCCCATTACAACCTTGAAAAGACCTCATGATGTTTGCATTGGTATATTAAATACTTGTTGATTGGTTAGGTGAAGAACAAAGTTTAGAAGGCATGACTAGAGCAGAGTAGAGTAATTACCCTATACACTTGAGTGATTAGAGTGCATATACACCATCAGTGAGGGTTCAATGCTTGATTCTATGTTCCCTGCTTTCATGAGCTATCTTCTTACAAGTTTACTTGTTTTTATTGTATAATTTGGATTAGTAAAATTTGATTTATGTTTGTCTTGAAGAGCTTATTTACTTTTAACCAAGTAGGTAGAAACATCTTAGCATGTAGTTGCATTCATATAGATAGGTTGCACTTCATACATTCTACCATTCCTCTTCACTCCTTTATAGCTTCTCTTGAGCTTAGTATGAGGACATGCTAATGCTTAAGTGTGGGAAGATTGATAAACCTCTATTCTATGGTTTATTTTGTGCTCAATTGAGTGGTTTTTATCAAGTCTTTACTCACTTATTCATATAAATTGCATGGTTTTACATTTTCCTTCCTAATTTTGTTCTATAATTGAAAACTTGCTTCCCAAGCCTTTAAATTACAAAATATTAATTCTCCCTTTATGCCATTCGATGTCTTGATATGTGTGTTAAGTGTTTTCAAGGTTTATAGGGCAGGAATGGCTTAGAGGATGGAAAGGAAGCATGCAAAAGTGGAAGGAATACAAGAAATTGAAGAAACTGCTAAAGTTGTCCAGCCTGACCTCTTGGTACTAAATCGACAATAACTTGAGCTACAGAGGTCCAAATGAGGCGATTCAAGTTGCGTTGGAAAGCTAACATCCGGGGCTTTGCATTGATATATAATTTTCCATAGCTGCCACAAAGATAGGCGACACACACGCGTGGATCACGCGCACGTGTGACCTGGAGAAAATCCAATCCACGCATACGCGTCGTATTGGACATATCAGGGCAATTTCTGGGCTGTTTCTGACCCAGTTTTCAGCCCAAAAAACATATATTAGAGGCTATAAAGTGGGGGAATCCATTCATTCATCAACAGAACATTAATTATTCACAATTTTAGGTTTTAGATATAGTTTCTAGGGAGAGAGGCTCACTCCTCTCTCTTAGGTTTTAGGATTTAGGATTTCTCTTAGTTTACGATTCATTCCTTCTCAATTCCAGGTTCAACGTTCCTTAATTTAGTTTCTTTTCTTCTTTTAATTGTCTTAGTATTCTACTTTATCTATTTTCCCTTATTGATTACTTATGTTGCCAAATTGGTTTATGGATTCCTATGTTTAATTTGATTTTCTATTTAATACAATTCGAGGTATTTCAGATTTATGATTGTTTTCTTCTATTTATGATATAAATAATTTAGATTTTTCCCCCTTTGCTTTGGTTGAGTAATTGGTGACACTTGAGTTATCAAACTCAGCTGTTGATTGAAAATTGGAATTTGCTGATTGATTTGGATCCCTCTAAAGCTAGTCTTTCCACAGGAGTTGACTAGGACTTGAGGAATCAAATTAATTAGTCCACTTGACTTTCCTTTATTTAGTAAGGGTTAACTAAGTGGGAGCAATAAACAATTCTCATCACACCTGATAAGGATAACTATGATGGGATTTCCAGTTCTTATACCTTGCAATGGTTTTTATGATAATTAATTTACTTTCTTGCCAGTTTATTTTCCAAAAGATAATCTTCCATAACCAATAATAAATCACACCTCCCTGTAATTCCTTGAGAGATGACCCGAGGTTTAAATACTTCGGTTACAAATTTTATTGGGTTTTGTGACTTGTAACAACCAAACTTTTGTACGAAAGGATTTCTTGTCGGTCTAGAAGCTATACTTACAACGAGACTTTATTTGCAAATTTCTTTACCTTTAGAAATCCGTTCGTCAGTGTTCTCATTATAGCGCCCATTCCCTACAACAACATTGGAACTAAACTCATAGCGATAGGGGTGAGAATTCATAGTAGCTTAAGAAAATAAAAATAAAAACTAGTAAAAATAAGCAACTAATTCCTAAACTAACAAAAACTAGCAAACAAGCAAAAAGTAAATATTTACAATAACCAATAATAAGGCACACGTTTGCAATTCTCCGGCAACGGCGCCATTTTGATGAACGGATTTTTGCTAGTAAAGAAATTCAAAAATAAATCCTCGTTGAAAGTATAGTTTCTAAACCAACAAAGAATCCTTTCGTACAAAAATTTGGTTGTCACAAGTAACAAACTCCTAATAAAATTGATAACCGAAGTATTTAAACCTCGGGTCATCTATCAAGCAATTGCAGGGAGGTGGATTTATTATTGGTTATGGAAGATTATCTTTTTGGGGTTTTTGAATAATGAACAGGAAAAGTAAATTGCAAGAATTAAAGTAATAACTAATAAAGCTCTTAGCAAGGTATGAGAACTGGAAATCCTATCCTAGTTACCCTTATCAATTGTGATGAGAATTGTTCATTACTCCCACTTAGTTAACCCTTACTAAATAAAGGAAAGTCAAGTGGACTAATTAATTTGATTCCTCAAGTCCTAGTCAACTCCTAAGGAAAGACTAGCTTTAGAGGTATCCAAATCAACCAGCAAATTCCAATTATCAATCAACAAAGTAGTTTGATAACTCAAGTGTCACCAATTAATCAATTCAAGCTAAGAATGTAAAAAGCTAAATTAAAATCATAAATCTGAAATACTTCAAATTGCATTAAATAAAGAAATCAAATCTAACATGAAAAATTCATAAACCAATTTGGCAACATAAGTAATTAACAAGAGAAATAGATAAACCAAAGTACTAGAATAAATAAAAGTAGAAGAGAAAACTAAATTAAAGGAACATGGAACCTAGAATGGAGAAGAAGTAAACCTAACCTTAGAGAAATCCTAAATCCTAAAACTTAGAGAGAGGAGAGAGCCTCTCTCTCTAGAAAACTACATCTAAAACCTAAAATTATGTGAATGTATGTGAAGTTGTATGAATGAATGGATTTTTCCACTCTGTAGCCTCTAATCTGTATTTTCTTGGATGAAAACTGGGTCAAAAATAGCCTAGAAATCGCCCTACATCCAGCACGCGGCGCTGTCATGCGTACGCATCGTCCACGTGTACGCGTGGATTAAATTTGCTCCAGGTCATGCGTACGCGTGATCCACGCATGCGTGTCACCTAACAGCATCGAAACTATGGCAAATTATATATCATTTCGAAGTCCTGGATGTTAGCTTTCCAACGCAACTGGAACCGCTTCATTTGGACCTCTGTAGCTTAAGTTACGGTTAGTTAAGTACGAAGAGATCAAGTTGGACAACTTTAGCAATTCCTTCAATTTCTTGTATTCCTTCCACTTTTGCATGCTTCCTTTCCATCCTCTAAACCATTCCTACCCTATAAACCTTGAAAACACTTAACACACATATCATGGCATCGAATGGTAATAAGAGAGTATTAAAATTAGTAAAATTTAAGAGCAACGAAGCATGTTTTCAATCATGGCACAAAATCAGGAAAGAAATTGTAAAACCATGCAATTAGTATGAATAAGTGTGCAAATACTTGATAAAAACTACTCAAATTAGTACAAGATAAACCATAAAATAGTGGTTTATCAACGCACAAAACATTTTTTTATAAAGGGATCATGTGTGCGCGTGCACACAGGTCCGTGCACTCGCACAGAAGCAAGGGATGTTGGGGTGCAGACGTACAAGCTGTGCTAACGCTCCCAACAGAGGGTCTTCAAGCTCGCGTGAAGACACACACGTCTGTGCGACTGCACAGAGAGCGCGATAAGAAACATATGTGCGTACACACAAGATGATGCACACGCACAGACTAAGGAAAGCAGGGGAGTGCCCACGCACAGACCATGCTGGCACTGCGAACAGAGGACAATACAAATAGTGTGCAAGTGCACAGGCTTGTGCGCTCGCACAAGTCACGAAGCTCATAGTTGTGTGCGCACGCACAGAAGCATGCGTACGCACAGATGCCCTGTTTTGCAAAAAAATTTCTTTCATTTCTAAGGTGTTATGCCTTAGCTCAATCAAAATTTCAACCCTAAAATATTCAAAACATCACAAAACCATGATCCATTTGCAATTCAACCTATTTAGACTCAAATTTAAACTAATCCTAAGCTAACTAAGACAAGAAAACATGCAAGAAACTAGGACTATAAGCAAAGAGAAAGGGTAAGAAAGATGTTACCATGGTGGAGTGTCTCCCACCTAGCACTTTGGTTTATAGTCCTTAAGTTGGACTTATTGAGCACACTCTAGCTAGGGTGGCTTGTGTTTCCACTCCTCCTTGAATCTCCATCCAAGCTTGCACTTTGAGGCTCCTCCAGGATCCCATATTCTAGGCATCTGGTCTCTTTCTTGTTGATTATTATGCTCCAAGCTGGATGAAAAAGCTCCTAATTGACCCTTGTAACAACCCAACATTTTCCAAAAATCATCCAATTGTGCTCTACACCCCCACTTGAATCCGAAAGCTTAAATTGTTCTTCTTGAAGGGCCTTGGATTCTCTTGGCATCCAATACTCCTTCCTCCACCATGTACAAACCCAAGAAGGACCTTGAGTTGGTAATCCGTCTCCAAGATAGCATATTGATGGGGGACAATGAAGTTCATAGGTGAAATTTCCACCCATTCAATATGTTCTTAGACCGGAATTGCTTCCTCACTGATGAGCGGATAATTTATATGCTTTTTGGCATTGTTTTTAGTATGTTTTTAGTAGAATATAGTTACTTTTAGGGATGTTTTCATTATTTTTTATGTTAAATTCACATTTCTGGACTTCACTATGAGTTTGTGTATTTTTCTGTGATTTCAGGTATTTTCTGGCTGAAATTGAGGGACTTGAGCAAAAATCAGATTCAGAGGTAGAAGAAAGACTGCTGATGCTGTTGGATTCTGACATCCCTACACTCAAAGTGGATTTTCAAGAGCTACAGAACTCAAACTGGCGCGCTTCCAATTGCGTTGGAAAGTAGACATCCAGGGCTTTCCCGCAATGTATAATAGTCCATACTTTGACCGAGTTTAAATGACGTAAAAGGTCGTTGAACACCAGAAACACGTCACAAACCAGAGTTGAACGCCAGAAATACGTTACAACCTGGCGTTCAACTCCAGAAAGATCCTCTGCACGTGTAACATTGCTCAGCCCAAGCACACACCAAGTGGGCCCCGGAAGTGAATTTATGCATCAATTACTTACTTCTGTAAACCCTAGTAACTAGTTTAGTATAAATAAGACTTTTTACTATTGTATTAGACATCTTTTGAACCTCTTTTGATCATTTTTAGATCTCTAGACCTCCATGGGAGGCTGGCCACTCGGCCATGCTTACCCTGTATTCACTTATGTATTTTTAACGGTAGAGTTTCTACACTCCATAGATTAAGGTGTGGAGCTCTGCTGTTCCTCAAAGATTAATGCAAAGTACTACTGTTTTTCTATTCAATTCAACTTATTCTGCTTGTAAGATATTCATTCGCACTTCAACCTGAATGTGATGAACGTGACAATCATTATCATTCCCTATGAATGCGTGCCTGACAACCACTTTCGTTCTACCTTAGATTGAATGAGTATCTCTTAGATCTCTTAATCAGAATCTTCGTGGTATAAGCTAGATTGATGGCGGCATTCATGAGAGTCCGGAAAGTCTAAACCTTGTCTGTGGTATTCTGAGTAGGACTCTGGGATTGAATGACTGTGACGAACTTCAAACTCGCGAGTGCTGGGCGTAGTGACAGACGCAAAAGGAGGGTGAATCCTATTCCAGTATGATCGAGAACCTCAGATGATTAGCCGTGCTGTGACAGAGCATTTGGACCATTTTCACAAGAGGATGGGATGCAGCCATTGACAAGGGTGATGCCTCCAGACGATTAGCCATGCAGTGACAGCGCATCGGACCATTTTCCAGAGAGGATTAAAAGTAGCCATTGACAACGGTGATGTCCTTACATAAAGCCAGCCATGGAAAGGAGTAAGATTGATTGGATGAAGACAGCAGGAAAGCAGAGGTTCAGAGGAACGAATGCATCTCTATACGCTTATCTGAAATTCTAACCAATGAATTACATAAGTATTTCTATCCTTATTTTCTATTTATTATTAATATTCGAAAACTCCATAACTATTTGATATCCGCCTGACTGAGATTTACAAGGTGACCATAGCTTGCTTCAAGCCGACAATCTCCGTGGGATCGACCCTTACTCACGTAAGGTTTATTACTTGGATGACCCAGTGCACTTGCTGGTTAGTTGTATCGAAGTTGTGAATGAAAAACGATTTATTAAGACATGCGTACAGAGTTTCTGGCGCCGTTGCCTGAGATCACAATTTCGTGCACCAAGTTTTTGGCGCCGTTGCCGGGGATTGTTCGAGTTTGGACAACTGACGGTTCATCATGTTCCTCAGATTGGGTAATTTTATTTTTATTTTATTTTCAAAAAGTTTTCAAAAATTTTTCAAAAATCTTTCAAAAATCTCTCCTTTGTTTTCGAAAAAAAAAATTAAAATAAAAATGTTTTCAAAAATATATTTTTCTTCAGAATTTTTAAGAATGAATTCTAGTGTTTCATGAAGCATGTTAAAGCCTGGCTGGCTGTAAAGCCATGTCTAATTCTTCTGGATAGGGAATGTCAGGCATGTCATGTCTGAGTTACATACTAAAGTTTGGCTGGCTATTAAGCCATGCTTGACCCTTTGATTGGAGCTTTAGACTAAAGAGCATAAGATTCCTGGAATTCATATTAAAAATTTTAGAATCCTTATTTTTCTTTTTCAAAATGATTTTCGAAAAAAAATTAAAATAAAATACAAAAAAATCATAAAATCATAAAAATAAAAAAAAATATTTTGTATTTCTTGTTTGAGTCTTGAGTCAGATTTAAAGTTTGGTGTCAATTGCATGTTCATCTTGCATTTTTCGAAAAATTCATGCATTCATGGTGTTCTTCATGATCTTCAAGTTGTTCTTGGTAAGTCTTCTTGTTTGATCTTGATATTTTATTGTTTTGCATCTTTTCTTATTTTTCATGTGCATTTTTGCATTCATAGTGTCTAAACATGAAAGATTTCTAAGTTTGGTGTCTTGCATGTTTTCTTTGCATATAAAAATTTTCAAAAATATGCTCTTGATGTTCATCATGATCTTCAAAGTGTTCTTGGTGTTCATCTTAACATTCATAGTGTTCTTGCATTCATCACATATTTTGATCTAAAATTTCCATGCATTGAGCATTTTCATTGTTTTTCTCTCTCATCATTAAAAATTCAAAAATAAAAAAAAATATCTTTCCCTTTTTTTCACTCATAAATTTCAAAAATTTGAGTTGACTTTTTCAAAACTTTTTAAAATCTAGTTATTTTTATGAGTCAAATAAAATTTTCAATTTAAAAATCTTATCTTTTTCAAAATCTTTTTCAAAAATCAAATCTTTTTCACTTTTCTTATTTATTCTCGAAAATTTTAAAAAAAAATTTTTCAAAAATCTTTTTCTTATCTTTATCTCCTAATTTTCGAAAATAACATCATCAATTAATGTTTTGATTCAAAAATTTCAAGTTTGTTACTTGCTTGTTAAGAAAGATTCAAACTTTGAGTTCTAGAATCATATCTTGTGATTTCTTGTGAATCAAGTCATTAATTGTGATTTTAAAAATCAAATCTTTTTCAAAACTAATTTCAATCATATCTTTTCAAAAATATCTCTTTATCTTATCTTTTTCAAAATTTGATTTTAAAATATCTTTTCTAACTTCTTATCTTCTGATCTTTTCAAAATTGATTTTCAAAATTTGTTTCAACTAACTAACTAACTTTTTGTTTGTTTCTTATCTTTTTCAAAACTACCTAACTAACTCTCTCTCTCTAATTTTCGAAAATATCTTCCCTATTTTTCAAAATCTCTTTTTAATTAACTAATTAATTTAATTGTTGATTTTAATTTTCAAAAAATTACTAACCTTTTTCAAAAACTATTTTCGAAAATCACTAACTCTTTTTCAAAAATAATTTTCAAAAATTCTCCTTCTCTCTCATCTCCTTCTATTTTATTTATTCATCTACTAACATCTCTCCCTCACTCCCCAAAAATCCGAACCCTCTCTCTCTGAGTTCAGATTTTCTCTTCTTCTTTTCTTTTACTCACATAAGGAAACCTCTATACTTGGGCAAAAAGGATCCCTATTATTATTATTTTTCTGCCCTCTTTTTCATATGAGCAGGAGCAAGGACAAGAACATTCTTATTGAAGCAGATTCAGAACCTGAAAGGACTCTGAAAAGGAAACTAAGAGAAGCTAAATTACAATAATCCAGAGATAACCTTACAGAAATTTTTGAACAGGAAGAGGAGATGGCAGCCGAAAATAATAATAATGCAAGGAGGATGCTTGGTGACTTTACTGCACCTAATTCCAATTTACATGGAAGAAGCATCTCCATCCCTACCATTGGAGCAAACAATTTTGAGCTGAAACCTCAATTAGTTTCTCTGATGCAGCAGAACTGCAAGTTTCATGGACTTCCATCTGAAGATCCTTTTCAGTTCTTAACTGAATTCTTGCAGATCTGTGATACTGTTAAGACTAATGAAGTAGATCCTGAAATCTACAGGCTCATACTTTTCCCTTTTGCTGTGAGAGACAGAGCTAGAATATGGTTAGACTCTCAACCTAAGGATAGCCTGAACTCTTGGGATAAGCTGGTCAAGGCTTTCTTAGCCAAGTTCTTTCCTCCTCAAAAGCTGAGTAAGCTTAGAGTGGATGTTCAAACCTTCAGACAGAAAGAAGGTGAATCCCTCTATGAAGCTTGGGAGAGATACAAAGGACTGACCAAAAAGTGTCCTTCTGACATGCTTTCAGAATGGACCATCCTGGATATATTCTATGATGGTCTGTCTGAATTAGCTAAGATGTCATTGGATATTTCTGCAGGTGGATCCATTCACCTAAAGAAAATGCCTGCAGAAGCTCAAGAACTCATTGACATGGTTGCTAATAACCAGTTCATGTACACTTCTGAAAGGAATCCTGTGAATAATGGGACGCCTATGAAGAAGGGAGTTCTTGAAATTGATACTCTGAATGCCATATTGGCTCAGAATAAAATATTGACTCAGCAAGTCAATATGATATCTCAGAGTCTGAATGGAATGCAAGCTGCATCCAACAGTACTCAAGAGGCATCTTCTGAAGAAGAAGCTTATGATCCAGAGAACCCTGCAATAGCAGAGGTAAATTACTTAGGTGAACCTTATGGAAACACCTATAACTCATCATTGAGAAATCATCCAAATCTCTCATGGAAGGATCAAAAGCCTCAACAAGGCTTTAATAATGGTGGAAGAAATAGGTTTAACAATAGTAAACCTTTTCCATCATCCACTCAACAACAGACAGAGAACTCTGAACAAAATACCTCTAATTTAGCAAACTTAGTCTCTGATCTATCTAAGGCCACTGTAAGTTTCATGAATGAAACAAGGTCCTCCATTAGAAATTTGGAGGCACAAGTGGGCCAGCTGAGTAAAAGGATCACTGAAATCCCTCCTAGTACTCTCCCAAGCAATACAGAAGAAAATCTAAAAGGAGAGTGCAAGGCCATTGACATAGTCAACACGGCCGAACCTGGAGAGGAAGGGGAGGACGTAAATCCCAGTGAGGAAGACCTCCTGGGACGTCCAGTGATCAATAAGGAGCTTCCCTCTGAGGAACCAAAGGAATCTGAGGCTCATCTAGAGACCATAGAGATTCCATTAAACCTCCTTATGCCATTCATAAGCTCTGATGAGTATTCCTCTTCTGAAGAGAATGAGGATGTTACTGAAGAGCAAGTTACCAAGTACCTTGGTGCAATCATGAAGCTGAATGCCAAACTATTCGGTATTGAGACTTGGGAAGATGAACCTCCCTTGTTCACCAATGAACTGAGTGATCTGGATCAACTGACATTGCCTCAGAAGAAACAGGATCCTGGAAAGTTCATAATACCTTGTACCATAGGCACCATGATCTTTGAAAAAGCTCTGTGTGACCTTGGTTCAGGGATAAACCTCATGCCCCTCTCTGTAATAGAGAAACTGGGAACTTATGGGGTGCAAGCTGCTAAAATCTCATTAGAGATGGCAGACAATTCAAGAAAACAGGCTTATGGACAAGTAGAGGATGTGTTAGTAAAGGTTGAAGGCCTTTACATCCCTGTTGATTTCATAGTTCTAGATACTGGGAAGGATGAGGATGAATTCATCATCCATGGAAGATCCTTCCTAGCCACAGCAAGAGCTGTGATTGATGTTGACAGAAGTGAATTAGTCCTTCAATTGAATGGGGACTCCCTTGTGTTTATAACTCAAGGCTATCCTTCTGTAAATATGGAGAGGAAGCATAAAAAGCTTCTCTCAAAATAGAGTCAACCAGAGCCCCCACAGTCAAACTGTAAGTTTGGTGTTGGGAGGCCACAACCAAACTCTAAGTTTGGTGTTGAACTCCCATATCCAAACTCTAAGTTTGGTGTTGGAAAGTCTCAACAATGCTCTGAACATCTGTGAGGCTCCATGAGAACCCACTGTCAAGCTATTGACATTAAAGAAGCGCTTGTTGGGAGGCAACCCAATTTTTATTTAATTATATTTTATTAGTTATATGTCTTTATAGGTACATGATCATGTGGAGTCACAAAATAAATCAAAAAATTGAGAACGGAATCAAAAACAGTAGAAGAAAAATCACACCCTGGAGGAAGACCTTACTGGTGTTTAAACGCCAGTAAGAAGCATCTGGCTACCATTCAACGCCAGAACAGAGCATGGTTCTGGCGCTGAACGCCCAAAATGGGCAGCATCTGGGCGTTTGAACGCCAGAATTGCACCCTGGAGAAGAGCTGGCGCTGAACACCCAGAACAAGCATGGTTCTGGCGTTGAATGCCAGAAATGGGCAACAAATGGGCGTTCAACGCCCAGAACAAGCACCAATCTGGCGCTGAACGCCCAGAGTTGTGTGCAAGAGCATTTTGCATGCCTAATTTGGTGCAAGGTTGTAAATCCTTGAACACCTCAGGATCTGTGGACCCCACAGGATCACCTCAGGATCTGTGGACCCCACAGGATCCCCACCTACTTCCACTCACTTCTTCTCACCCCTCTTTCATACAATCCCATAAACACTCTTCCCCAAAACTCTTCACCAATCACCTTAATCTCTCTTCCCTATCACCACTTCACCACTCACATCCATCCACTCTTCCCCATAAACCTACCTCATAAACACCACCTACCTTCAAAATTCAAAATCAATTTCCGACCCAAACCCACCCTATATGGCCGAAACCTTACCCCCCCTCCCTTCCCTATATATAGCCCTCCATTCCTCCTCATTTTCACACAACACAACCCTCTCTTCCCCTTCTTGGCCGAAACACATCTCTCAATCTCCTCCATATCTTCCTCTTCTTCTTCTATTCTTTCTTCTTTTGCTCGAGAATGAGCAATATTCTAAGTTTGGTGTGGTAAAAGCATAAGCTTTTTGTTTTTCCATAACCATTAATGGCACCTAAGGCCAGAGAAACCTCAAGAAAGAGGAAAGGGAAGACAATTGCTTCCACCTTTGAGCCATGGGACATGGAAAGATTCATCTCACAAGCCCATCACTAAGAAAAGGATGGAGCAAGCAAGAGAACCCATTCATGGATCTCAAGAGACGCATGAAGCTCATCACCATGAGATCTCGGAGATGCCTCAAATGCATCTTCCTCCACAAAACTATTGGGAGCAAATTAACACCTCCCTATGAGAATTAAGTTCCAACATGGGACAATTAAGGGTGGAATATCAAGAGCACTCCATCATCCTTCATGAAATTAGAGAAGATCAAAAAGCAATGAGGGAGGAGCAACAAAGACAAGGAAGAGACATAGAAGAGCTCAAGGACATCATTGGTTCCTCAAGAAGGAAACGCCACCATCACTAAGGTGGATTCATTCCTTGTTCTTACATTCTCTGTTTTTCGTTTTCTCTATGTTAAGTGCTTATCCATGTTTGTGTCTTATTACATGATCATTAGTAGTTAGTAACTATGTCTTAAAGTTATGAATTTCCTATGAATCCATCACCTCTCTTAAATGAAAACTGTTTTAATTCAAAAGAACAAGAAGTACATGAGTTTCGAATTTATCCTTGAACTTAGTTTAATTATTTTGATGTGGTGACAATGCTTCTTGTTTTCTGAATGAATGCTTGAACAGTGCATATGTCTTTTGAAGTTGTTGTTTAAGAATGTTAAATATGTTGGCTCTTGAAAGAATGATGATAAGGAGACATGTTATTTGATAATCTGAAAAATCATAAAAATGATTCTTAAAGCAAGAAAAAGCAGCAAAGAACAAAGCTTGCAAAAAAAATAGAAAAAAAATTAGAAAGAAAAAGAAAAAGCAAGCAAAAAAAGCCAAAAGCTCTTAAAACTAAGAGGCAAGAGCAAAAAGCCAGTAACCCTTAAAACCAAAAGGCAAGGGTAATAAAAAGGATCCCAAGGCTTTGAGCATCAGTGGATAAGAGGGCCTAAAGGAATAAAATCCTGGCCTAAGCGGCTAAACCAAGCTGTCCCTAACCATGTGCTTGTGGCGTGAAGGTGTCAAGTGAAAACTTGAGACTGAGCGGTTAAAGTCAAGGTCCAAAGCAAAAGAAGAGTGTGCTTAAAAACCCTGGACACCTCTAATTGGGGACTTTAGCAAAGCTGAGTCACAATCTGAAAAGGTTCACCTAATTATGTGTTTGTGGCATTTATGTATCCGGTGGTAATATTGGAAAACAAAGTGCTTAGGGCCACGGCCAAGACTCATAAAATAGCTGTGTTCAAGAATCATCATACTGAACTAGGAGAATCAATAACACTATGTGAACTCTGAGTTCCTATAGATGCCTATCATTCTGAACTTCAATGAATAAAGCGAGATGCCAAAACTATTCAAGAGGCAAAAAGCTACAAGTCCCGCTCATCTGATTGGAGCTATGTTTCATTGATAGTTTGGAATTTATAATATATTCTCTTCTTTTTATCCTATTTGATTTTCAGTTGCTTGGGGACAAGCAACAATTTAAGTTTGGTGTTGTGATGAGCGGATAATTTATACGCTTTTTGGCATTGTTTTTAGTATGTTTTTAGTAGAATCTAGTTACTTTTAGGGATGTTTTCATTAGTTTTTATGTTAAATTCACATTTCTGGACTTCACTATGAGTTTGTGTGTTTTTCTATGATTTCAGGTATTTTCTGGCTGAAATTGAGGGACTTGAGCAAAAATCAGATTCAGAGGTAGAAGAAGGACTGCTGATGTTGTTGGATTCTGACCTCCCTGCACTCAAAGTAGATTTTCTGGAGCTACAGAACTCAAAATGGCGCGCTTCCAATTGCGTTGGAAAGTAGACATCCAGGGATTTCCAGCAATATATAATATTCCATACTTTGACCGAGTTTAGATGATGTAAAAGGGCGTTGAATGCCAGTTCTACGCTGCTGTCTGGAGTTAAATGCCAGAAACACGTCACAAACCAGAGTTGAACGCCAGAAATACGTTACAACCTGGCGTTCAACTCCAGAAAGAGCCTCTGCACGTGTAACATTCAAGCTCAGCCCAAGCACACACCAAGTGAGCCCCGGAAGTGGATTTATGCATCAATTACTTACTTCTGTAAACCCTAGTAACTAGTTTAGTATAAATAGGACTTTTTACTATTGTATTAGACATCTTTTGAACATCTTTTGATCATTTTTAGATCTCTAGACCTCCATGGGAGGCTGGCCACTCGGCCATGCTTACCCTGTATTCACTTATGTATTTTTAACGGTAGAGTTTCTACACTCCATATATTAAGGTGTGGAGCTCTGCTGTTCCTCAAAGATTAATGCAAAGTACTACTGTTTTTCTATTGAATTCAACTTATTCCGCTTCTAAGATATTCATTCGCACTTCAACCTGAATGTGATGAACGTGACAATCATCATCATTCCCTATGAACGCGTGCCTAACAACCACTTCCGTTCTACCTTAGATTGAATGAGTATCTCTTAGATCTCTTAATCAGAATCTTCGTGGTATAAGCTATATTGATGGCGGCATTCATGAGAGTCCGGAAAGTCTAAACCTTGTCTGTGGTATTCCGAGTAGGACTCTGGGATTGAATGACTGTGACGAACTTCAAACTCGCGAGTGCTGGGCGTAGTGACAGACGCAAAAGGAGGGTGAATCCTATTCCAGTATGATCGAGAACCTCAGATGATTAGCCGTGCTGTGACAGAGCATTTGGACTATTTTCACAAGAGGATGGGATGCAGCCATTGACAAGGGTGATGCCTCCAGACGATTAGCCATGCAGTGACAGCGCATCGGACCATTTTCCAGAGAGGATTAAAAGTAGCCATTGACAACGGTGATGTCCTTACATAAAGCCAGCCATGGAAAGGAGTAAGATTGATTGGATGAAGACAGCAGGAAAGCAGAGGTTCAGAGGAATGCATCTCTATACACTTATCTGAAATTCTAACCAATGAATTACATAAGTATTTCTATCCTTATTTTCTATTTATTATTAATATTCGAAAACTCCATGACTATTTGATATCCGCCTGACTGAGATTTACAAGGTGACCATAGCTTACTTCAAGCCGACAATCTCCGTGGGATCGACCCTTACTCACGTAAGGTTTATTACTTGGACGACCCAGTGCACTTGTGATGTGCGGAAAACGATCCGACACAAAACTCACCGGCAAGTGCACCGGGTCGCATCAAGTAATAATAACTCACGTGAGTGAGGTCGATCCCACAGGGATTGAAGGATTGAGCAATTTTAGTTTAGTGGTTGATTTAGTCAAGCGAATCAAGTGTTGGTTGAGTGATTTGTGATTAACAGAAATCAAATTGCATGAAAAGTAAAGGGAGAGGGGTAGATTGCAAAAAATTAAAGAGAACAGAAAATAAAAGTGCTGAATCTTAAAGAACAAGGAATTAAATTGGCAGAAACTTAGAACGCAAGAAATATAAATTGCAGAATCTTAAGAGCAAGGAATGTAAATGGCTTGAATTATAAAGGGGAGTGGGAATTGGATTTGCAGAAAATAAAACAAGGAAATGTAAAATTGCAACAAGCAGAGGAATAGAAGAATACTTGGATTGAAACAGATCTAGAAACAGAATTGTAAATGAGCAAAGCAGGGAATGGGAAATGGGAAATTCGGACCTCAGGACCTAAGAGACTAGAAAACCAAGTCTAGATCTCAATGCCTTCTTAGATCCAACAAGAACAATTGCAAAGGAAATTGTAAATTGCAAAGAAAGTAGATGAAAAGCAATGAACCGAAACTAAAATTCAACTAAGCAGAAAATCAAGCAAGATCCCAAGGTGAGATTGAAACAGAATTTCTTCAATTCTTCACCCAAAATCCAAGACAAGAAAAGTAAAGAGTGCTGGGCAAGAACAAGGAAGAAGAGAGATCAATTCTCCTCCCAAATTCTCTTGAATTTAACAACAATCTGAGAAAGCTATTATGCCAAAACAAAAAGGAAAAGCTCCCCAGAAAACTCTAAAACAAAAAAACTCTCTAAAACTTCAAATCCTAAGCTATTTATACACTTTCTTCAAATGATCATTAAGCCTTGAATTGGGCCTTTAGCCTTGATGGAATTGGGTTGATAGCAGCCTCTGTTGATTGCTCTTGGTGTTGGGAGGAAATCCATTAGTGAACCGGGCCATGAACCATTCACGTTTGAGCCAACGTTTGAGGCAAACGTTGACTCAAGCGTTACTTGAGTAAGATTATGCAGCTAGGCCAAGATGCTGTCATCCACGTTTGGCTCAACGTTTGAGGTCAAACGTGAGCTCAAACGTGGACCTCCCTTCTTGCATGCTTCTTGGGGCTACTTTGTCCTCTTGTTGTGTTGCCAATTTTGGGCCCAATAGAGATTATTATATATGGTTGGAAAGCTCTGAATGTCAACTTTCTAACCCACTTGGAATCACCTCAATTGGACATCTACAACTCAAGTTATTCTTGTTTGAAGTATGCCCCTTCATGCTGTTTGGTGCCAACGTTTAACCTCACGTTTGAGTCAAACGTTGCTGCCTCCAGGGATGCCAACTTTCTTCTTTTTGGAGCCAACGTTTGACCTCACGTTTGAGTCAAACGTTGGCTCAAACGTTGCTGCCTCCAGGGATGCCATTTCTCTTCTCTTTGGCGCCAACGTTTGTCCTCATGTTTGAGGCAAACGTTGGCGCAAACGTTGCCTTCCCAGGAGCTTCAATTCTCTTCTCTTTTGGAGCCAACGTTTGACCTCACGTTTGAGGCAAACGTTGGCACAAACGTTGGCTTTTCCCAGGGTGTTCTTCAACTGCTACTCACGTTTGAGTTGACGTTTGAGGCAAACGTTAGCTCAAACGTGAATTCCATTTTCTCAAACCCATTCTTGTAACCTTCGTCCATAATGTTGGCACACCTTTTGTTTCCTTTCTTCACCTACAAATAATCAAAACAACCAATCAAAGTATCACAAAATTCACAAGGTTTATAAATCAATTAATTATCAACTAAAGTTGGCTTGAACCTCATGATTTTGTATCAATTAAAAGGTGGTTGATTGATTTAAGGAAACCATGCAATTCCAATTCAAATAGCTAATTTATAATGCAAGAAAGTGCATAAAACTAAATGAAAAAAAAAGAAAAAGGCTAGTGAAACTAGGCTAAGATGACTTGTCATCATAACACCAAACTTAAAGCTTGCTTGTCCCCAAGCAAGAAAAGAATTATTAAGAAGAAAGAATGAAAACAAAAGAGAATGCTCATGTTAGCAGAATATTATTGGTAGTTCATGGGGTTTTATGCAGATATGTAACTTATCCACTTTTTATTGACAACTAGGCCTAGAAAGTTTCCTTTAAGCATCAAGCAATACACTGCTATGACCTCTCATTATTCCTTTGTCCTTGGTTACTATTTTTCTATAAGCTTTAGTTCAGTGTCATGTGTACAAGCTCTTTTCTTTACTTATGCTTGACACATTATTCACTATAGACACTTGGCTCACATTCCTTCTTAGAACATTGATGCCCAGTACCTCTTTGGGTTACTAAATGTCTTGTAGTTAGGTTGCTCTTGATAGTGGACTTTCAGTTGATGATCCCGGATTAGTTAACCCAAGTCACCAAGTGTTGATGCACTCCAAAGAACTTAATAATCCAAGCAGATCCCAATACAAAGACACCACAGGCATATATTCTAAGGTTCAAGCTATTGGTGTCTAGCTTTGTTTCTTTTTAATTTTTTTTTTTTTGTTTCTGTTGCCATTTTTGGCTTTTTCTTTTCTCTTTTTGCTTTTCTTTTCACACAAGGACTTTTATTTGATTGAGATTCATAGACAGTGAGCTGCTTTCTTCTTAAAGAGAGAACAATCTATTCCTTTTATTCACTGATAGTGAGTTGCCACACAATCACACATATATACCACCACTTACTATTATTTGACTTCTAGCTAACAAAGAACCATCTTACTTCATGTTTTAAACATTTCTTTTATTGAATTGAAAAGATGCAGGGGACAAAGCATGCATTAGTTCAGTGAAAGTAGCCACACAGGCACACACTTAGACTAGCTTAAAAAAATATTTTTACTTGTACTAGCTGAACACTTTAGCAAGGTATAAATCACAGCATTTCTCAACAGCAGAAGTTAAGTATAGATACAACCTATTGGTTTGCAGTTCTTCTGTCTTCCTTTCTGTTGTTCCCTTTTTGCGTCATGGTGCGTAATGTCTTCAATTTGTGGTTAGTTCCCTGCACAATTCTCAAAAGTTGCTTGCTTTCCAAGCCCTTTGGGTGACTGATTAGTATGCATAAATTGAGTGCGGCTTTTGGATTTAATTTGGTGTGGGAACACCAAACTTAGTTCCTTGCCACTTCCTCTGATGCAACAAGTTACTATGTGTAAAATCTTGTGCTCTTGCTAAAGGTCATGGGGTTAAACTAGATAGCAATTAAGTAGTTGAATGATCTGTTTGATTGCCTGAAGCTAGTATTACGCAAGAAGTGAGAATGTGCTTTTAAATGATGTTTTGGTGGAACACCAAAATTAGAGTCCTTCATTCTCCCTTAAATTATTTTGGTGTGCAACACCAAACTTAGCTTCTTGCAATGCATTCCAATCATTCGACATTTTTATTGAAAAAGGCTATGAAAAGAAAACTACCTCAGATTGGGTTGCCTCCCAATAAGCGTTCTTTTAATGTCACTAGCTTGACATTCTATGTGTTTGTTCAGCTCAGGTACTGAACTTCCTTTTCCTTGTCCCATTGGTCTCCTAAATAAGGCTTTGCTCTATGTCCATTTGCTGTGAAGTGGCTCTGTGTGGCCTCATCTAGCAGCTCAAGACCTCCATAAGGAAAGACTTTGTTACTAGATACGGACCTGTCTATTTGGACTTGAGCTTGCCAGGGAAGATCTTGAGCCTTGAGTTATACAAGAGCACTTGCTGTCCTAGCTTGAACTCCTTCTTTATGATTTTCTTATCATGCCACCTCTTAACTCTTTCCTTGTATATCTTAGCACTCTCATAAGCTTCTAGCCTGAATTCATCCAGTTCATTCAGTTGTAGCAACCTTTTCTCTCCTGTAGCTTGGGAGTCAAGATTGAGGAGTTTAGTGGCCCAAAAAGCTCTGTGTTCAAGCTCTACAGGAAGGTGGCATGATTTTCCATACAATAGCTGAAAGGGTGACTTTCCAATGGGAGTTTTGAAAGCTGTCCTGTATGCCCAAAGTGCATCTTCTAGCTTCCTCGCCCAATCTTTTCTTGTGCTTCCCACTGTCTTTTCTAAGATCTTCTTCAACTCCCTATTTGCTAATTCAGCCTGGCCATTGGTTTGAGGGTGGTATGGTGTGGCTACTTTGTGGATCACTCCATATTTATGGAGGAGTTTCTCCATTTGTTTGCTGCAAAAGTGACCACCACCATCACTAACAAGACCCTTGGGTACTCCATATCTTGTGAAGATGTGCTTCTTAAGGAATTGGAGGACAATCTGTGCATCACAGGTGGTTGTGGCTATGGCTTCCACCCACTTTGAGACATACTCGACTGCAACCAAGATATATTTGAACGAGTAGGAAGGGGGAAAAGGTCCCATGAAATCAATGCCCCATAGGTCAAATAGCTCTACTTCCAAGATGAAATTTTGAGGCATCTCATTTCTTTTTATCAATCCTCCAGCTCTTTGACATTCGTTGCATTGGTGAACGAACTCTCTGGCATCCTTAAACATAGTTGGCCAATAAAACCCACTCTGTAGTACCTTTGCAGCTATTCTTTCTGGTCCAAAGTGTCCACCATATGCTGAGCCATGGCAATGCCACAATATGTCCTTCACTTCATTTTCAGGGACACACCTTCTAATCATTCCATCAGAACATCTCTTGAATAGGAAGGGTTCATCCCACAAGAATTTCCTTGCTTCATTGATCAGTTTCTTCGTTTGTTGCTTGAAAAATTCTTGAGGTATCTTCCTTCCTACCTTATAGTTTGCTATGTCCGCAAACCAAGGTGTTTGTTGAACTTGGAATAAGTGTTCATCAGGGAAGTTCTCATTTACTTGCTGTGGTTTATCTTGCTTAGCTTCTTGTGGCACTCTTGATAGGTGATCTGCTACTTGATTTTCACTTCCCTTTCTATCCCTAACTTCAATATCAAATTCTTGTAGCAGCAACACCCACCTAATAAGCCTTGGCTTTGAATCCTGTTTAGACATTAAATACTTGAGAGCAGAATGGTCAGTGTACACTATAACTTTTGAACCGATCAAGTATTGTCTAAACTTATCAAATGCATATACAATTGCTAACAGTTCTTTTTCAGTGGTGGTATAGTTTTTCTGTGTTTCATTCAACACCTTGCTAGCATAATATATGACATGATGCAATTTGTCTTTCTTTTGCCCCAGTACAGCACCAATAGCAAGGTTACTTGCATCGCACATAAGTTCAAAAGGTAAATTCCAATCAGGAGGTGTGATGATTGGTGCTGTAATGAGCTTTCTCTTGAGAGTTTCAAAGGCATGTTTACAAGTGTTATCAAAGATGAAGGGAGTATCATTCATTAGTAAGTTGCTCAATGGTTTTGCTATTTTTGAAAAATCTTTGATGAACCTTCTGTAGAACCCAGCATGCCCAAGAAAACTCCTTACTGCTTTCGCATTAACAGGTATAGGGAGTTTTTCAATAACTTCTATTTTAGCTTTATCAACTTCTATACCTTTACATGACACTTTATGCCCAAGAACTATTCTTTCCGGAACCATGAAATGGCATTTTTCCCAATTCAACACTAAATTAGTTTCTTGGCATCTTTTCAGAACAAGAGTTAAGTTATGCAAGCAAGTGTTAAATGAATTTCCGAAAACAGAAAAATCATCCATGAAGACTTCTAAGAATTTTTCCACCATATCAGAAAAGATGGAAAGCATGCACCTTTGAAAAGTGGCTGGTGCGTTGCACAGCCCAAAGGGCATCCTCCTATAGGCGAAAACTCCAAATGGGCATGTGAAGGATGTCTTCTCTTGATCCTTGGGGTCCACCACTATTTGATTGTATCCAGAGTACCCATCCAGGAAACAATAGTAAGCATGGCCCGCTAGTCTTTCTAACATTTGATCAATGAAGGGTAGAGGGAAATGATCTTTTCTTGTTGCATCATTCAACCTCCTGTAGTCTATACACATTCTCCACCCAGTCACTGTCCGAGTGGGGATCAATTCATTCTTCTCATTGGTGATGACTGTCATTCCTCCCTTTTTTGGCACAACTTGTACCGGACTCACCCAAGAACTGTCTGAGATTGGGAAAATTATCCCTGCATTCTATAGCTTCATCACTTCTTTTTGAACCACCTCTTTCATGGTTGGGTTGAGTCTTCTTTGAGGTTGAACCACAGGTTTTGATTCTCCCTCCAATAATATTTTGTGCATAAAAATAGCAGGGCTGATGCCTTTGATGTCCTCAATTGTCCACCCCCAAAGCTGTTTTGTGAGCTTTTAATACCTCAATCAACCTTGCTTCTTCATCTATGTTCAAGGAGGAATTTATGATCACTGGCAGTGCCTCGGCTTCCCCAAGAAACACGTACTTGAGGTGAGGAGGGAGAGGCTTCAACTCCTGTTTTGGTTTATCCTCTTTCTTGTCTTCCATAGATATTTCTACCACTTCCTCTTCTTGTTCTTCCTGATGCTCCAAATAGTCTTCTTCAAACATTTCTTCTACCAGCCCTTCTATCATATCCACATTCACGTAGTTCTCTTGCTCTGAGGGGTGTTGCATTGATTTGAAGACATTGATTACCATTTGTTCATTATGCACCCTGAGGGTCATTTCTCCCTTCTCCACGTCAATGTGGTTCTTGCTGTGGCTAGAAACGGTCTCCCCAAAATGATTGAGTTGTTTCCTTCCCCTTCTGTGTCTAAGATTACAAAGTCTGCAGGGAAGATAAACTTTCCAACCTTCACTAGTAAATTTTCTACAATTCCATTGGGTATCTTGATTGATCTATCGGCCATTACTAGTGACATCCTGGTGGGTTTGACTTCTTCTATAGCAAGCTTTCTCATCAGTGATAGAGGCATCAAGTTGATGCTGGCACCTAAATCACATAGAGCATTTTCCAATGTTATTTTGCCTATGGTGCATGAGACTACGAAACTCCCTGGGTCTTTGAGCTTTGGTGGGATACCCATCTGGATCACAGCGCTACATTCTTCAGTGAGCATAATGGTTTCCTTCTCAAGCCAACTTCTTTTCTTGTTAATGAGTTCCTTCAAGAACTTGGCATATAAGGGCATCTGTTCCAATGCTTCAGCCAAGGGAATATTGATTTCTAGCTTCTTGAAAGTCTCAAGGAACTTATGAAAGTGTTGGTCCTTAGTCTCTTTGTTGAACCTCTGAGGATATGGTAGTGGAGCTGTAATGCTCTTCTCCACTTGCTGCTGTCCCTGAATCACTTCCTTTGAACTATGTGGCCGGTTGTCTTTCTCTTTGAGCTTCTCTGGGGGCACTTCTTCTTGTTGTCATGTCTTCATTGCTAGCTTCCCCTTTCTCTGATGATTCTTTGTTGCTATCCAAAGGCTTCTTGGTTACCTCCTTGTTGTTGTCTATTAATGTTTTTCCACTCCGTAATTGTATAGCTTTGCACTCTTCTTTTGGATTAGGAATGGTGTCACTCGAAAGTGAGCTTGAAGGTTTCTCAACAGAAATCTGTTTGGAGATTTGCCCAATCTGCCTCTCTAAGCTCTTCATGGAAGCTTCATGGTTCTTGGTTGTCATTTCTTGGTGCTTCCACATCTTATCCATCAAGGTTTCCAAGTTAGTGATTCTTTGAGATTCTGGTGACACTTGTGGTGGGTTGTGAGGTGTGGATGGTGGATGGTAGGCATTTTGGTTGGTGGGTTGGTTATTGGATTGATAATGGTTGGGGTTGGAGTAGTTGTTTTGAGGTTTTCTGTAAGGGTTTTGGTTAGTTTGCTGCTGGTTGTGGTTTTGGTTGTTTCTTGAAGTGTTTTGGTTTGAGTTCCTCTGCCATGGTTGTTGGTTCTGGTTGTGATTATCTCCCCATCTGAGGTTCGGGTGGTTCTTCCAGGATGGATTGTATGTGTCTCCATACACTTCATTCTGTCCAGAGTTTTGGTTGTGCATGTACTGGACTTGTTCTTACTGCTGCTCCTCTTGAGTCTCTTCATTTTGCACCCATGTGGATGATGGTTGGCTTGTGTTAACTGCTGCAACTTGGAGGCTATTAATCCTCTTGGCCATTTGCTCAAATTGTTGTTGAATTTGCTGCTGCATCATCTTGTTTTGAGCCAAGATTGAGTCTACTCCTTCTAGCTCCATTACTCCTCTCCTTTGTGATGGTTGGCGGTTTCTTTGATGAGCAAAGAAATATTGATTGTTGGCCACCATGTCCACAAGATTCTGGGCTTCCTCAGCAGTTTTCATTAGTTGTAGTGAACCTCCAGCAGAATGATCTAATGCCTCCTGAGATTTCAATGTCAGGCCTTCATAGAAATTTTGCAGCACGTCCCATTCATTGAACATCTCTGGGGGACACTTTCTGATTAAGGCTTTGTACCTCTCCCATGCTTCATACAAGGATTCGGCATCTAATTGTGTGAATGTCTGCACCTCGGTTTTCAACCTGATGACTCTTTGGGGTGGATAGAATTTGGCTAGAAATTTAGTCACCAAGTCATCCCAACTAGTGATACTTCCTTGGGGAAAAGTTTCAAGCCATTGTGCGGCCTTGTCCCTTAATGAGAACGGGAACAGCAGAAGCTTGTAAGTTTCAGGATTCACGCCATTGGATTTGACAGTGTCACAAATCCTTAAGAAGGTAGATAGATGTTGATTTGGATCCTCCAATGGTTCTCCCCCAAATGAGCAGTTGTTCTGGACCAATGTGATGAGTTGTGGCTTCAGTTCAAAGTTATTTGCATTGACATTAGGGGTGAGAATGCTGCTTCCACAATGTCTAGCATTTGCAAAGGTGTAGGAGGCCAATACTCTCCTCTGTTGTGGGTGATTGTTAACTCCTCCTCCTGGATTAGATGTATCTCCTTCCATCTCGTGATATTCTTCCTCAGATTCTTCTTCTCCAACAATATTTTTCCCTCTTTCGGCTCTTCTTAACCTTCTAAGAGTTCTCTGGTCAACTTCAGATAAAACAGGAACGGATCTCCCTGTACCTGACATACAAACAAAACAAAAGAAACACCAGCAAAATCACTTCAATCTATTGCTAGAATGAAGTTTAGTTTAAGCAAACATTCGAACAGTTAGTGGGTTAGTCCACGATTAAAGAATCAGATAAGAAAAAGTGCTTGATCTAGATCTCCACTTCACGTAATCATTGTCAATCTAATCAATTCCCCGGCAACGGCGCCAAAAACTTGATGTACGGAAAACGATCCGACACAAAACTCACCGGCAAGTGCACCGGGTCGCATCAAGTAATAATAACTCACGTGAGTGAGGTCGATCCCACAGGGATTGAAGGATTGAGCAATTTTAGTTTAGTGGTTGATTTAGTCAAGCGAATCAAGTGTTGGTTGAGTGATTTGTGATTAACAGAAATCAAATTGCATGAAAAGTAAAGGGAGAGGGGTAGATTGCAGAAAATTAAAGAGAACGGAAAATAAAAGTGCTGAATCTTAAAGAACAAGGAATTAAATTGGCAGAAACTTAGAACGCAAGAAATGTAAATTGCAGAATCTTAAAGTGCAAGGAATGTAAATGGCTTGAATTATAAAGGGGAGTGGGAATTGGATTTGCAGAAAATAAAACAAGGAAATGTAAAATTGCAACAAGCAGAGGAATAGAAGAACACTTGGATTGAAACAGATCTAGAAACAAAATTGTAAATGAGCAAAGCAGGGAATGGGAAATGGGAAATTCGGACCTCAGGACCTAAGAGACTAGAAAACCAAGTCTAGATCTCAATGCCTTCCTAGATCCAACAAGAACAATTGCAAAGGAAATTGTAAATTGCAAAGAAAGTAGATGAAAAGCAATGAACTGAAACTGAAATTCAACTAACCAGAAAATCAAGCAAGATCCCAAGGTGAGATTGAAACAGAATTTCTTCAATTCTTCACCCAAAATCCAAGACAAGAAAAGTAAAGAGTGCTGGGCAAGAACAAGGAAGAAGAGAGATCAATTCTCCTCCCAAATTCTCTTGAATTTAACAACAATCTGAGAAAGCTATTATGCCAAAACAAAAAGGAAAAGCTCCCCAGAAAACTCTAAAACAAAAAAACTCTCTAAAACTTCAAATCCTAAGCTATTTATACACTTTCTTCAAATGATCATTAAGCCTTGAATTGGGCCTTTAGCCTTGATGGAATTGGGTTGATAGCAGCCTCTGTTGATTGCTCTTGGTGTTGGGAGGAAATCCATTAGTGAACCGGGCCATGAACCATTCATGTTTGAGCCAATGTTTGAGGCAAACGTTGACTCAAACGTTACTTGAGTAAGATTATGCAGCTAGGCCAAGATGCTGTCATCCACGTTTGGCTCAACGTTTGAGGTCAAACGTGAGCTCAAACGTGGACCTCCCTTCTTGCATGCTTCTTGGGGCTACTTTGTCCTCTTGTTGTGTTGCCAATTTTGTGCCCAATAGAGATTATTATATATGGTTGGAAAGCTCTGAATGTCAACTTTCTAACCCACTTGGAATCACCTCAATTGGACATCTACAACTCAAGTTATTCTTGTTTGAAGTATGCCCCTTCATGCTGTTTGGTGCCAACGTTTGACCTCACGTTTGAGTCAAACGTTGGCTCAAACGTTGCTGCCTCCAGGGATGGCAACTTTCTTCTTTTTGGAGCCAACATTTGACCTCACGTTTGAGTCAAACGTTGGCTCAAACGTTGCTGCCTCCAGGGATGCCATTTCTCTTCTCTTTGGCGCCAATGTTTGACCTCACGTTTGAGGCAAACGTTGGCGCAAACGTTGCCTTCCCAGGAGCTTCAATTCTCTTCTCTTTTGGAGCCAACGTTTGACCTCACGTTTGAGGCAAACGTTGGCGCAAACGTTGGCTTTTCCCAGGGTGTTCTTCAACTGCTACTCACGTTTGAGTTGACGTTTGAGGCAAACGTTAGCTCAAACGTGAATTCCATTTTCTCAAACCCATTCTTGCAACCTTCTTCCATAATGTTGGCACACCTTTTGTTTCCTTTCTTCACCTACAAGTAATCAAAACAACCAATCAAAGTATCACAAAATTCACAAGGTTTATAAATCAATTAATTATCAACTAAAGTTGGCTTGAACCTCATGATTTTGTATCAATTAAAAGGTGGTTGATTGATTTAAGGAAACCATGCAATTCCAATTCAAATGGCTAATTTATAATGCAAGAAAGTGCATAAAACTAAATGAAAACAAAAGAAAAAGGCTAGTGAAACTAGGCTAAGATGACTTGTCATCAACTTGCTGGTTAGTTGTATCGAAGTTGTGAATGAAAAACAATTTATTAAGACGTGCGTACAGAGTTTCTGGCGCCGTTGCCTGAGATCACAATTTCGTGCACCACTCACCAACTTCCTCTTCCCCATCACTCAAGTCATAACACGGAGGTTGTGAGAAGTCTACCTCCATGTCTCTCTCAAACTCAATGGGAAGAGGCTCATTAAGATCATCAAGGGGATTGATCAAGGAGGACAAAAAGTCATCAATGATGGAATCCTCATCTTGATCAATCTCCCTCAACTCCTCTTTTCTCTCCTCCGGTTCACATACTCCACTTTCTCCCTCTTGTTCCAATTTATGCTCTATCTCTTCTTCTTTCCCTTGTGGCTCCATGCTCTCCTCTTCACTACACCCTTCAATTGCTCCTTCACACTCTTCAAGAGGAGTGCCTTGATCGGATGAACGTAGCAAAACCAAGCGGTTCACCACTTCGGCTATAGTAGCCATGAATTGCCTTGTGTGCTTCAGAATCCTTCTTACTCTTGGAGAAAGGCTTGAAGGTCTTGTTGGTCTTGGGCCAAGGGTTGGGAAACTTCATATTGTGGTGAAAATTGAGGTTCATTGTTAGGGAGAAAGGTTGTATATGTGGGAGGTGGCTCATATTGGTAAGTATTTTGAGGTGGTATGTAAGAAGGTGTATGGTGGTGGTGATGTGGTGTTTGAAAATATGGTGATTGAAGGTTATGTTGGGGGTATAGGTCATAGGCATATGGGGGTGGAGGTTCATAATCAAAGTGAAATCCACCATATCCTTGGGTTGGGTATGTGCATTGGGAAAGGTATGGCTCATTGTAATATAAAGAAGGTGGCTCCTTCCAAAATTGATGCTTCAATCCCATGATGCAATCCAAAATTGAGGTTATCAAGCCCTACAAAATAAGCACAACTAAACTCCAAACCAAGAGGGTGATAACTCATAGAGAAAATTGAAAATAACAACTAAAGACATCAATTAACAAAATAAAAAAAATCCTAATTACCAACAAAAGCAAACAAGCAACCAAAAAGTATCTATTCACACTATGGACATATTTACAACAACTAAAATATAGCACTCATGATGCTAGCTCCCCGGCAACGGCGCCAAAATTTGACAATGACCAAAAGCATAGGTTTAGATTTTTCACACTAAAAATAGGATTGACATTGCAAGTATAGTCCAAACCCAACCATTGATCATCAATCAAATTATTATTCTAAAGATTGTCACAATTCAAATCAAATTAACCGAGAGTATTTAGACTCCCGGATTGTTCTCCCTAGGAACTAATACCGATAAGTGCACACAATTTTGGTTGTGGGAAACAAGGGGTGTTTTAAATAATAAGGAAGCAAACAAATAAAGAAATAAAAGAACAAGACAAAATTGCAATTAATAAAGCAATAAAGGAATAAAAGAACTATGTATGTAATATAAACAAGTAAAACTATAAAGTGATTAAAGAGTGGTTTAAAACATAAATGAACCCTTGACTTGGGATGAATTATGGAATCCCTTCCTTACCATAACCACAACTATGATAATTATCATGAGTTAATCTCACTTAGTTAACCTCTAACATCGAGGAGTAAGTCAAGCAAGCATAATTGACCTTAATCCATAAGTTCTAACCAACTTACCAAACTAGTTGATAAAAGGCTAGCTATAATGGAAACAAGAATCAACTAACTCCCCAAGAATTACCACTAAATGTTGGACATTATGGCTCTAGTAATTCATAAACTCATTTCCCCAAGCCAAGGGGTGGAAATCTACCCCATAACTAAGATTGGCATTTCATCAAACACATAGAGGGCATAAATATAAAACATGGTAAAATTGGGAAAATAGTAAAAGCTATAAACCATAAATGATAACAAGCAACCAAAGCAACTCAACAAACACAAAATAAGCAGCAACCATTAAATTCAACAACTAGAAATTCAAAATTGCAAAACTATGAGTATATTGACAAAGGAAATAAGAATGTAAGAAAGTGTAGAACAAGTAGTGTAATAAAAGAGGAATTAAAGAAATACTTACAATGAAATTGCAAAATCCAAAGCCAAAATTGAAGTATAAAATGCTACAAACCCTAATTAAACCTAAGAAAACTTGAGAGAAAACCTAAACTAAACTACCCTAAAACTACTCCTAAAAACTATTCTAAGATGGCTCTTGATAAACCCATATTTTATGATTCATCTTATGCTCAATTGAGTGTTTTTATCAATTCTTCACCCACTTATTCATGTAAATTGTATGTTTTTATTATTCCTTCCTTATTTTATGATATATGTGAAAACATGTTTCCTATGCTTTAAAAATATTAATTTTTATTATCTTTTATTACCATTCGATGTCGTGATCTGTGTGTTAAGTAATTTCAGGCTTTATAGGGCAGGAATGGCTTAAAGGACAGAAAGGAAACATACAAAAATAGAAGGAAAGCACAAAAATAGAGTTTTGAAGAAAAGGCAGCGACGCGCACGCGTGGACGACGCGCACGCGTGCCTAGCGCAAAATGGCGGCGACGCGTACGCGTGGACGACGCGGACGCGTGCCTTGAGCAGAACGTAAATGACGCGTACGCGTGACCCATGCACACGTGTGACAGACGCCACGTGCAAGAATCTGCAGAAAACACCCTAAGCGATTTCTGGGCCCCTTTTTGACCCAGAAACACAGAATAGAAGCCAGAGAATGTGGGAAATCAACAACAATTCAGATATAACATTCATTCACATAATTGTAGGTTTAGATGTAGTTTTTAGAGAGAGAGGCTCTCTCCTCTCTCTTAGGATTAGGATTTAGGATTTCTATTATGATTAGGCTACTTCTCTTCAATTACAGGTTCAATGTTCCTTTAATTTATTTTCTACTTTTATTTATTCTATTACTTTAATTGTTATTTATCTTTTCAATCTGACTTATGAACTTCATGTTAGAGTTGATTTCTTTATTTAATATAATTTGAGGTATTTCAGACTTATGATTGCTTTCTTTAATTTATGTTATTGATGCTTCTAATTAATCCAAATTGTTTTCATTCAAGTAGATTTTCTTCCCTTTTTGGCTTTGGTTGAGTAATTGGTGACACCTGAGTTATCAAACTCAGTAGTTGATTAAGAGTTAGAAACCGCTGATTGATTTGGATCGCTCTAAAGCTAGTCTTTCCACAGGAGTTGACTAGGACTTGAGGATCAAATTGATTGGTCTACTTGACTTTCCTTTATTTAGTAAGGGTTAACTAAGTGGGAGAAAAATCCAATTCTCATCACACCTGATAAGGATAACTAGGATGGGATTTCCAGTTCTCATACCTTACCAAGAGTTTTCTTTATAATTATTAATTTATTTTTCTTGTTATTTAAATTATTGGTTCCCTATTTCAAAAAACCCCAAAAATACTCAATTTCATAACCAATAATAAATCATACTTCCCTGCAATTTCTTGAGAAGACGACCCGAGGTTTGAATACTTCGGTTATAAATTTTATTGGGTTTTGTTACTTGTGACAAACAATTTTTTGTACGAAAGGATTCTCTGTTGGTTTAGAAACTATACTTACAACGCGATTATTTTTATAAAAATTCTTTACTAGCAAAAATCCAGTTCGTCAAAATGGCGCCGTTGCCGGGGAATTGCAACTGTGTGCCTTATTATTGGTTATTATAAATATTTTCTTTTACCTGTTTATTTGTTTTTATTTTTGTTTTTAATTTTTATTAGCTACTATGAGTTCTCACCCCATCGCTTTGAGTTTAGTTCTAATATTGTTGAAAGGAATGGAAGCTATAACAGGAAAATGCATCAAGGTCAAAACAATCAGAGATGGATAGAGCTACGAGGATCTGATCAACCCTTTAGGCAATAACACCTTCCAAAGTACCATGGACGACGACCATTCAACAATGCATGTCGAGACAATAGTTATGGTGGACCCCTTCGTGACAACCATCACCCACCAAATTACTATGATCAGGAGCTATTCCGAGGTGCATACCAAGATGATAGATATAGTGGACCCCCTTGTAGTTACTAACACGCGCCATCATATGCCCATAAACCACCTCCTCAACATAGCTATGAACCACCACACTCACAAGCCCCCTACCACCATTCACCTCCATATGAACCTAGCCCATATCCACCCCAATTCTAATCCAATTACTCCCAAGAACCACCATTTTCCTATGCACCATGTCCATATCCATCAACCCAAGAATCACGGGAGCGTCTCAAGGAAACAGTGGAAAAATTTCATGCAACCCTTCACCAACTGGAGCAAGCGATCAATCGATTACCTTCCAGACGTTCGGACACTCAAGGAACCCCCATGGCTTCATGTGGACAATCTAATGAAGAACGTAGCATGAAGAAGATACTAGAAACTCCGATGGACAGTAAGGAGCATGATTTTGTACTGGAACAAGTGGAGGAAGACGAATTTATCGAAGAAGAAGAAGAATTGGTTGAAGACTTAGGAGATGCTGAACCTCCATGGGAATCCAGAATTGTGGAGAGTTCCATCAAGAAATTTGCAATTGATGCTAAGGAGGATAGTGCACAACCCCCAAAGCAGGTATCTTATGAAGAACTGGACGGAACAACTCAAGAAGCGAGTTTCTTTGATAATGATAATCACAAGTCAAGTTCTCCTAGTAATGAACTTGCATCCGCAAGTGAATTCTTTGAGATTGAAAAATATTCCCCAAGTGAATACGAAGATGATGCAGAGGTAGACTTTTCTCAACCTCCAAGTTATAACTTGAGTGATGAGGAAGATATCGAAGACTTTGATCAAGACGTGGTTGCAGTTGAGGAAGTTTGCAAGGAAGTGAAGGAATTCACAGAAGAATACAAGGGAGTAGAGCTTGCAAAACCACTGGAAACACCTATTCCAAGGCCATTACCACCCAATACAAATTTCAAGTGGGTAAAATCCTTAGCCCTTATCTTTACTTTTCCACTTAAATTTGGTTTGTTTGAAACAGATGGCCAGCTTAGAGCTCTTTGTGGCTTTAAGAGTAAAAGAGAAATGGTCCATACTCAGAGCTGGTATGCAAGATTCAATGATGTTCCACGCTTCAATTTGAGGTACACGGATTGGTTTCGAGTTCAATTAAATGGGTTTCGGAAGATGTTTGGTCATCTTAATGAGAATACAAATTCCATACCGCCCGGCTGGACAAATGTAAATCGAAACAAAGGCAGATACAAAAACAAGGTTTGGGATCCTGGAATCTATTCTGACATTCAGTACCCCGGGAGTCTGAAAACCTGTTTGAACTTACTCAAGGGCTTTACGTGCCTTGTTTGGGACCCCGGAGGCTATTGGCATTCCAAACATTAGTGGAGATTTTTGGACGAATTCAAGCACAAGCCACCATAACAGGGAGCTCAGCAAATGTCCAACTTAAGGACTTTAACCAAAAGTGCTAGGTGGGAGACAACCCACCGTGGTATGATCGTTCCTTTTTTATTTTTAATTTTATTTCGTTTTGTTTTTTTAAGTTTTATTTTATTCTATTTTATTGAACCTGGAATTATTTATAACATCCATATTAGCACTGCATCTGGCATATTGCATACTGCATATTGCATAAAAAAAATGCACCCCACGCGTGCGTATGGACCACCCGTGGGCGTCGATTCGAAATCGACGTAACAATCCAACGCCCAGAAAGTTGGGCTGGAATCGTGCGGCTGGAATGCGTTAGGCACAAATTAGGCCATGCGAACGCGTCAACGACGCGAATGCGTCACTTTCACTTCACACACACCACGCAAAAGCGTGGGCGACGCGTACGCGTCGCGTAGTAATCATTGCCCCCTAAATGGAAGCAGAGAGTTGCGCCAAAATGACGCTGGAATTATGCGTTTAGCACAATTCTTTTGCCTCACGCGTACGCGTCACCTTCATTATCCCTCAATCACGCGATCGCGTCAACGACGCGTCCGTGTCATTGCCTTCCCTCCCTAATCACGCGTTCGCGTGACCCACGCGTCCGCATGGATTTAAATACACTTACCCCCTTTTACACGGAACCCTATCCCTTTCGCGTCCCAAACCCCCCCCCCCCTTTCCCCTCTGCACTCTCCCTCTTCCCCTCTGCCACCACCAACCAGCCACCACCACCCCAACCCACCTCGCCACGCCCCGCCACCGCGCCGCCCTCGCAAAACCCCCCCTCCTCCCTTCTCTCCTCCTTCTCCCCGTCTTCCCCTCCACTCCACTGCCCTCAACCCTCCACTGCCTCCCAGCCCCACCACTGAACCGCCAATACCGTCACGGCGCCCCCTGCCATCCCCCACGCCCCCAACCCTCCCCTCTTTGCCCCTTCTTCTCCTTTCCTCCCCCATAACCCCCTTTCATCTCCAACCACCAAACCGCCACCCTTCCTCCATCGAACCGCCACTGTGACTGCCTCCCAGTGCCGCCGGGTCACCACCACCACCATCTCTCTGATTCCATATTCTATACCTCCGCCCACCAGGTTCCGCCAAACGCCGATTCTGTTCCCAGTTTTTATTTAATTCTGCATATTTTCTTTTCGAATTATGTTCAAATTAGGATAGTTAGAGATGCATGATTATAGTGGATTTTAGGTGGTTAGGTAGCTAGGATGTGGTTAGTGGATTTAGGCCTGATAATTGCGCCGTTCTTATTACTTGTCTTATCTGTTTCATAACTTTCAAATTTGCTGTGATGATAATGCTATTCATATGCTGCTCTTTACTATTCCTTAATGCAGATTGAGTCTATTTCTTCTGAATTCATGAATTACTATTTGTTACTCTTTTCTGCACTACCTTATTATCATATGAACTATTTTTTCTGCTGTTTATTACCCGAGAATGTCCAATTTTTAGCCGAAATGCTGCCCAATTTTTTTCAGCAAATTGTTTCACACCTACCATTCATGAATTAGTTTTGGAAATTTCAAATTTTGCACTAAATGGTTTTAACCAAGGTAATTCATGAATGCACAGGCTAGCTTTCTTATTCTTTCTTATTCCCGTATTCATTAAATAACATTATTGATGATTCTACTTTAATTTTTCAATTCTTTTCTATGATTAATCATCAATAATCTACAATATTTACTTGAATTTGAGTTACTTGTCATTCAAATTTGTGTAATTTTAGTTAATTGGGAACCACAACACCATGCCACTGACTTTAACTTCATTTTAAACTCTTAACCACTTTTAACTTTCTAACTTTTTAGCTTTCAACTAACCACTTTAAAACCACTTCAAGGCATGATTACTGTTTTTCCTGATTAACAAGAATTCCGCATATCATAGATTTTGGATTGTGATTTTCATTCTCAAACTTTAACTTGAATACAATCCAAAATTTTACATCCATTTAACTAAATTCATGCTTATATTTCTCTTTTATTCCTCTTTTGCCACTCTATGCTTATATTCATAAAATCTTATTTGCTTACCTGTTTTTCTGCTTTAGTTCTTAAACTATATCCTGAAATTTTTGTTTTTCAGGATGTCTGACCCTAAAAGCAAAAGAAAGGGCAAGGCAGCCACAGGCAAAAGAAAAAGAGGAGAATCCTCTACTTCTATATTGGATATCCTCCATGATGATTTCTGGCGGGAAAAGAACTTTACCCCGCAGGAAAAGGCTGATCAATTGGTGCCTGCCACAGACCTAGTAAAGTTTGCCAATAGATACTGTGAGCTGAAGTATCCGGTCTTTGCATCTTCCAGGAACCTATACCTGAAAAAGACCCTGAAAATTCCAGAAGAACTCAAACAATACACCTCAGAACAAATTAAACAGAGAGGCTGGTTCTTCTTGGAAAGGAACTTGACTGAAGTCAACTCACCTGGGTCAGGGAATTCTACTGCAACTATTTCAAAATAACCCTGGATGTCGTACAACTTAGAGGCAAACAAATTCTGGTTACAGAGGAAGCAATTGAAGAAATCCTCAACTCCAGCCTAAATCAGATCAACCAGATGGTTACCAAAAGGCTGAAGAGGATATGAGATTCATGAGATTTGACTGGGACGCAGTGAAGAGGACCATAGCTATTGATCCCACTGTCCCCTGGGTTATGGGTAAGACAACAACAAACCCAAAGGGCATATAACTTATCTACCTGAACGATGAGGCTCGGCTTTGGCAACAGATTCTGAGTAACTACGTGATGCCGAGCACTCATGAGACTGAAGTGCCAGCTGCCATGATTACCCTCATCTGGTGTATGGGAGGGAAAGGACTTATATCTTTCCCACTTTATCCGGTATTACATGGCTAGATTCCATGTCAGAGGCACCCTCCCTTTCCCATATTTGAACACTCAATTGGGCCGCCGAGCTGAGGTGCCCTGGGAGCTCGCAGATGAGAAGCCAACCATCGCTGACTGCAAGAAGATCATCCCTCACAGCAGAAAGTTTCAGGCTTTAGGCTACAGACCTCCATTTTTCACTGTCTCTGCTGAGGCAGCCACATCTTCTGCTACCCCTTCAGCACCTACTGCCCCAGCCACCACCACTGCACCCTCCCCTGCTCCCGAGCCCATTTATCACCTCGTGCACCGACTCTTCGCACGCCTGGATCGTATGGAGCGTCGCAACAAGCGACGCTATGAGCACTTAAAGTTGATGATCTGATCCGACAGTGACATCCCCTCTGAGCCTGACACACCATCGGAGCCATCTGATGCGGAGGCGGACGATCATGAGGAGGAGGCACGTGCAGAGGCTAAGCAGGCAGGACCTGAGAAGGCTGCACCATGTCATGAAGAGCCCCATCAGATACAGCTAGTAGATCCAGAGGTCCCTCTACAGATGGAGCCTTCAGTTCAGCAGGCAGATCCTCCGACACTCATAGAGACTGCAGACCCTCTGGCCACCACCGAGACACCAGCAGCCCATCCTTCCGGAGATGACACTTCTTCACACCCAGCTTGATTGAGCATCGAGGATGCTATTATTTAAGTGTGGGGAGGTCGCCATCTCTGGCGAATCTTTTTGGTAAACCACTTTCGAACTCTTTTTATCCTATTTTGCTTATTTTCTGTATTTTATTTTATTTTATTTTTATCTTATTTATCCTTCAGTACTTGCACAGTTTCCTTTTACTGTATTTCTGTTTACTTTATTTTACACTTTGGTTTGTATATATCTTAGATATTTAGTTTAGTTTGCACTTTTAGCTTATTAAGTTGTGATATAGAAAATATGGATTAATTAGCTTAGTTTACCCTTTTAGCATATGATAATTTGTTTTAATTGAAAATAAAAAGAGTAAACTAGAAACTTTAGTATAACAGAATCACAACAATCCACATATATATATATATATATATATATATATATATATATATATATATATATATATATATATATATATATATATATATAGCAATAAATGTTGGTTAATTGAAAACATTTTTCAAGGAAAATACTAAATTTTATAAAAGCCATTCTAAGATTCACATTGAGTTAAAAGGAAACTCTTGATTTCTACTTGCATGACATACATAACTGATATATGGTTTTTAAGCCAAAGAACACACAACCCGTGAGTTTTTTAGCTTAATTGTATGGTTACATTTAACCATAAATTTCATTCCTGTGTGTTTTGCACTTCTTTTCTATGCTTGCAATCTTTACTTTGTTTCAATCTATATGTCCAATATAGAATGTAGATACATACCTGCATGTGATTGAGGCCATTATTTGTTGTTTACTCACTTATCCCAAATAAACCTACCCTTTTATGTCACCCTTGTTAGCCCCCTTGAGCCTTTTAATCCCCTTTTGTTCTATAACCACATCACTAACCTTAAGCAGAAAAACAAATTAAAAATCTCAAATTGAATCTTTGGTTAGCTTAAGATAGAGATTGTGCATCAACTAAGTGTGGGGAAATTTATGGGAACATGGGTTGATAGGAAAAAGGTATTAAGTTAATAAAATAATCAGAAATTTGGGAACATGCTCATGTGAAACCAAAATAATTAAAATACCATGTGCATTGAAAATATTGTGTTTATGTTTCAAAAAAAATCTCTTTTAATTAAACAAATAAATAAGGAGACAAAATCACCCCAATAATAAGTTTAGTAAAGGAATCAATGCACATGGAGGTAAAATCAAAATAAATTTAGTGCATGAGTATGTGACACAAAAGTGGGAAAATTATGGGAAGACTAGGATAATCTTTAAATTATATAGAGTATGTATATGTTAGGTGAGATCTTAGACTAATCAAGGATTCAATTTACAGCTCACTTAGCCCTGTATATATACCCTTACCTTTACCTTGGCCCCATTACAACCTTGAAAAGACCTCATGATGTTTGTATGTATGCATTAGATATTTTTTGAATGGTTAGATGAAGAAAAAAGTTTTAGAAAGCATGAATAGAAAAGAATAGAGTGATTAACCCCAAACACTGAGTGATTAGAGAGTAAACACAAAAATCCGTTGAGGGTTCAATAGCTCATCTTCATATATCCAAATTTAATTATTAATTATCTTGCAAGTTTGTGAAATCCTTTAAACTTAGCTCAATTGTGAAAGTGCTTTAACATGATTTAGGCTTGGCTATGCATATATGATTCTTTGAAAAATTTAACTCAATTTAGCCACATGTAAGCTCTATATATATAGGTGGATAATAATTAGAATTGTATGATTCATATAGGTAGCTTGCATTTAGAATAGATTGCATTGCATAAGATCCCACCATTCTACCTTCATTCTTTTCTCTTGGATTTAGCATGAGGACATGCTATTGTTTAAGTGTGGGGAGGTTGATAAACCCATATTTTATGATTCATCTTGTGCTCAATTGAGTGTTTTTATCAATTCTTCACCCACTTATTCATGTAAATTGCATGGTTTTACTATTCCTTCCTTATTTTATGATATATGTGAAAACATGTTTCTTATGCTTTAAAGATATTAATTTTTATTATCCTTTATTACCATTCGATGCCGTGATCTGTGTGTTAAGTAATTTCAGGCTTTATAAGGCAGGAATAGCTTAAAGGACAGAAAGGAAACATACAAAAATGGAGTTTTGAAGAAAAGGCAGCGACGCGCACGCGTGGACGACGCGGACGCGTGCCTAGCGCAAAATGGCGGCGACGCGTACGCGTGGACGACGCGGACGCGTGCCTTGAGCAGAATGCAAATGACGCGTATGCATGACTGACGCGTACGCGTGACTCACGCACACGCGTGACAGACGCCATGTGCAAGAATATGCAAAAAATGCCCTCGGTGATTTCTGGGCCCCTTTTTGACCCAGATCCAAGCCCAGAAACACAGAATAGAAGCCAGAGAATGTGGGAAATCAACAACAATTCAGATACAACATTCATTCACATAATTTTAGGTTTAGATGTAGTTTTTAGAGAGAGAGGCTCTCTCCTCTCTCTTAGGATTAGGATTTAGGATTTCTATTATGATTAGGCTACTTCTCTTCAATCACAGGTTCAATGTTCCTTTAATTTATTTTCTACTTTTATTTATTCTATTACTTTAATTGTTATTTATCTTTTCAATCTGACTTATGAACTTCATGTTAGAGTTGATTTCTTTATTTAATATAATTTGAGGTATTTCAGACTTATGATTGTTTCTTTAATTTATGTCATTGATGCTTCTAATTAATCCAAATTATTTTCATTCAAGTAGATTTTCTTCCCTTTTTGGCTTTGGTTGAGTAATTGGTGACACCTGAGTTATCAAACTTAACAGTTGATTAAGAGTTGGAAACTGCTGATTGATTTGGATCGCTCTAAAGCTAGTCTTTCCACAGGAGTTGACTAGGACTTGAGGATCAAATTGATTGGTACACTTGACTTTCCATTATTTAGTAAGGGTTAACTAAGTGGGAGCAAAATCCAATTCTCATCACACCTGATAAGGATAACTAGGATGGGATTTTCAGTTCTCATACCTTACCAAGAGTTTTCTTTATAATTATTAATTTATTTTTCTTGTTATTTAAATTACTGGTTCCCTATTTCAAAAAAACCCAAAAATACCCAATCTCATAACCAATAATAAATCATACTTCCCTGCAATTCCTTGAGAAGACGACCCGAGGTTTGAATACTTCGGTTTTAAATTTTATTAAGTTTTGTTACTTGTGACAAACAATTTTTTTTACGAAAGGATTCTCTGTTGATTTATAAACTATACTTACAACCCGATTATTTTTATAAAAATTCTTTACTAGCAAGAATCCAGTTCGTCAGCTCTCCTTGTTATGTGTTGATATGCCCTTAATATAGCCTCTCAACCAGCCTTCAGCACTTCAGAAATGGGCCTAGAGACCCCAAAACCGCGCAGCACGTGATTTTTTAATGGATGCATGTGCTGGTACCTGTGCGGACGCACAGGAGGTTGTGCGCACACACACCAGGCGATGCTTGATTGAACGCGCAATGCGGCCCACACGCACGCGTGGCTCTAATTCGATGGCTGTGCGTACGCACGTGTGCGTGGGCACGCACACTAGACTGAGCTCTTCTCCTTTGTTTTCTTCATGCTTTCTCCCAAATGCATGATCCTCTTCCATTCCCACCAAGCCATTCCTTCTTTATTCTTCTAAAACCACTCACAAATAATATCAAGTTATCGAATGGAAGGTAAATGAAATAAAATTAGTCAAAATAAGCACAAAAGAGCATATTTTTACATTTAGGCACAATCTAGAGAGAAACCACCAAAGTATGCTATTTTGGTGAATAAGTGTGAGTTTATGTGATGAAATCCATCCAATTATAGCCAAAATATATCATCAAATATGGATTCATCAACGGCATCGAATGGTAATAAGAGAGGATTAAAAATTAGCATTTTTAAGGTCTAAAAAGCATGTTTTGAACCATAACACACAATTAGAAAGAAATCTTAAAAACATGCAATTTATATGAATAAGTGTGACAAGGGTTGACAAAATTCACTCAATTCAATCCAAAATAAATCATAAAATTGTGGTTTATCACTTAGCTCTTTGGATTTGTTCGTTCCTTGTAGACTTGTGGTTCATCCTTTACAGCTTTGCTACAATTGGCTTCTTCGTGGCCGGTTCCACCACAATAGTAGCAGAAGTTTGGCATATGCTCATTCCACCCATTCCAACCCATCTTGTTGCTACCAATGTTTGCACCGCTTAGAAGAGGTTTGTTGATGTTTATACTTACTTTGGCTTTCAGGAATCTCATTAGATCTCTAGGATTTTCATAGACATCGCATTCATGGGCTTCTCCTAGTGTTTCTGCGATCTTCTTCTCAAGTTGAGCCATCTTGCAATGTTCTTGTAGGCCCCATATTTGCACTTTCTTCTCTCTTCCATCTCTTCACTAGTAGCCATGAGTTTTGGAACAGCCAGAGACTTCCTCCTTGTATTCCCTCTTCTATATCTTTGTTATTGTATATTATGATGGGTTCATTTTCTTCCTCTGTTTAATCAATGTTTGGGTCTATGTTTGTGTTTGACATATTGGTTTGTTAATGTAATGGTGAAAAGGCAGGACAATGCCAGCACAAGGCGATGGTTTCAACGATATTTATGGATGGTACACTACACTCTTAAGCCCTAGCAGAGAGCATGGAGAGCTTAGTTATCCAACTCAGATCGGACCGACCGGTTCGACTGAAAAACTGGTAAATCGGACCTTAATCCTGTCCAGATTAACATTTTAACTGGATAAGTAAGCGGACCGGTCAGACTCGGAAAACCCGGTCAAATCCGGTCTAAACCGAGATTCGAATCGGACCGGTCGAACCGCTGATATCAGCATCACTCCATTTCAAAATTTTAGAATACATGCCAAGCGCTTTGGGGGTCCGAACTTGGGTCTTTCAAGTTGCAAAGGAGCTTTAAGCCATTGAGACAAATTTTCCCTTTGTATTACGTAGTGTCTTTTAATAAAATATATTATTAATTATTAGACATATCTTAATTAATAATTTGTGTATTAATTTTTTTAGTCATGTAAATTTAAGATATTTTTTTATCTTTTTTACTCTAATAAATAGTGTTCATATTAATTTAATTTATTTTTTATTTTATACTTACTATTTTCAAAAATTAATTATTTTTTAATTATATATAATTATTAAAATAAAAATTAAACTTTGTTCAATTTGTTCAATATCTATAAATTAAAAAAGATAAGCAAAAAATGTTTATTAATTAATGACATATTTTTGTTATTGATAATTATATGACATCTATTAATATTAATATTTTTTAACATATATTTAAATAATATAATAGATACTAATTAATTAATGAATTAGAAAATAAGTTACTTTGATATAAAAAATTAAATTTTATATAATTATTTAATTATGACCAGGTTAACCGGTTGAACCTGTGACCTATCGGTTGAACCAGTAACCCAATGACCTGGCCGGATCGATTTTGATAACTATGATGGAGGATCGATTCTGATAACTATGATGGAGAGAGAGGATTTTTACATTAACATGTATTAGTGATGGTTGCGGTCTCCACCCTAATGAAAACCATAATGGATGACTTAATGTATGGGCTTGAGGCCTAAACAAAAGAACAGTAGACAACTATGGGCCAATGCTACATATTTAATATGAACTAAAATTGGCCCAATATTTGCTATGATAACCACTGGGGGCCCAGAAGTTAGCCCAAAGTTTTCAATAATATAACAACTCAAATCTTCTTTTTATACCACGTCCAAAAACAATCTTCTTTTTATTGAGCCAAAAAAGATCTTCTTTTGCAGGACCAAGAAAAATAAACTAATCTGTTGCTAGGAAACTTCTTATATAGTCTTCACTAAGAATTTACCTAAAAGATTTAGACTAAAATATCAAAATAATAAAAATATCTATTAAAGATTTAAAAATTTTACAAAGGTGACATTTTTGTCTCAGTGATATTTTGAGATTATTTTTCTCTCTCTAATGAATTTGTATCTCACTAAATCAGCTCAAGAGTATAAGTTGGGAAACCATGTTTCTTGATTACTAATAAATTACTTATCAGTTTGAAAATTTGTTAGAAAAGTAATTTCCAGAATTAATTAAGTGACAAGTTATGATAGAATCAACTCTTTAAAATTATTGAACACCAATATGATCATTTCCTCTAAGCCACTTAAATTTTAACACATTATTTGATTATTACATGCATCACTTCTTTTAATTTCTTCTTCTCCTTTTATTAGATGCATTATTGCATGTAGAATTGTGAATTTGATTATGAACCATCATCTTCTTCAGTTCTTCTTCCATAATTAATTAATTTGTAGCTTTTTAGTGAAGAAAGAATCGATCACATGCATGATTGATTGATATCATAGTGATGAATAAGTTTTTTCAGGCTTTTGTGAAAAGGACAACTGAAGTAATATAGCACTTGATCTCACCACCATGAATTTTATGATAATAATCAAAACTTAATTATTAATTATTGAATGGTAGCTTCTTAGTTACAGGTAATAAGATTCATTGCTTGGTAATACTAGTACTTACTAGAAGTTTTTTTGTCTACCATTCAATCATTAATTCTTGTTGACCAAACAATGAAATAAATCATCCATTTTGAGAGCCTGCGTATATTAGAACAATTTTAATGGAATGTTTTTAGAATATTACTTTTAATATTTTTAAGAAGCAAATTAATTTATAATTAAAATTTATATTAAAATTGATAAGTAAAATAAAACAATTCTTATTTTAGAGAAACAGTATTATTTTGATGAAAAATTAATAAAATTTTGATACTTATATAATTATTTTAATAAAATAATTAAAAATAATATAAAATTTTAATTAATGTAGACTACATATTAAAGTAATAAATCTTATTTTTAGTTTTAAATTATTATTTATAACATATAATTTCACAAATTAAAGGAGTAACTAATAATCAATATACTCATAAGTTATAACTCTATTAAGAAGCCAACAACTACTATAAATACATATAGATAGCCAAGTTGTAAAACAAATTAAGGTTATTGGCTTATGGAATTTTTGTTGTTTAATAATACTAATTAATTGCATACACAATTTAAGAATTCGGAGTTTCAAATTCATAAAACACGAGAAATTATATACATACATGGGAAGTTCAACACACGTACGTACCCTACCTTAGCAGAAAAAGATCTTAATGATGTGAATCCTTGCTAGTATTTTTCTTCAAGGAAGATTTTAAAGCAAGATAGATATGAAGTGTCTATCAAGAGGGTCCAATTTGATTATCGAGTAAGGATGTTTTATTTCTTTGAAAGACAAAATAATCCATCATTCTTTTGTACCTATCACATGATATAAGATCTTACTGCTTTTCAATTTTAAAACCAAATTGTTGCTAAGTTTTGTATTTCGGGTAAGAAAATGTGTGTGAAACATACAACTTTATGTAGTCAAATAAGACATCTATTATATTGTCAATGGTCACTCCTATATTTGGAACATTGTGAAAGAAAAAGAAAAAATAAAAGAGTACAGTGGTATCTCAAAATAAGTATTTAATAATTTTTTGTATTGGATAATTTAATTTCTAATTTCAAAAAAAAAAAATTACACATTGGTCACCGTTTTTAGAATAGATTAGACAAAGTTGTCTCTGGCAAATGAAATTAAAGGCAAATTTGGTAACATTTTAAAAAAATGACAAATTAATCATTATTTTTTCTAAATAGAGTATGATTGAGGAATTAAATTATTTGAAATTTTGAAAGATAGAACAACTAATTTATCTAATATTTTAAAAGACCAAGAACCAATTTATTCTTTTTATATTGGTCAAGCATTAATTCATACAATACAAAATTATTAAAGACCAATTTAATATTATTATTTCACTCATATCGAAACTTATACAAATATGTAGAATACATATATAAAGGGGAGAGTTTAAACAAAAAATGATTTGATAGATCAGAGAACACAAAAAAGCTAATTCTAAAAACGGAACATTTTGTTGGCGCTAAATTTGTATAAAAATTACCCTAATGTGTAGTCAAGCAATTAATTATAAGATGTGAAAATGATGTGTTTGGGGCAACGGTGGGATATGGAAGGCCACTAATGCTTGATTTCTTGGAGATATGAAAAGAGCCTTCCAATTAAGTTTTTTTGATTCTACAATATAATTTCTCTGGACAATATGCTTGTAACTGAGGATTCAAGCCATCTAGTTTTGCACTTGCATTAAGGGTAGCTATCATGGAAATTGAGAATATTTTCCTCCACTTGCATATTGCATCAACCAAGCTGCCACCACCACATGGGAACTCAATTTAGGTCAAATGCCTTGAGAACCTCCTCAGATAGATCTCAAGAGCTAGCTTTTCAATTTTTCTTATCTCTTTTTCAACTAATTATAATCACATACATTTTTCTATTTATAAATTGCAATAACCTCATCAAACCTTAGGCGATATCATACATATATATAATACCTGCCTTTTAATAATGCCATATTTATAATAAAAAAAATGTATGTAATGCTTTACAAAGTATTTGGACATCAAGTCTCATATAATCTAAACTTAAAAAAAAAGTGTATATTTTTACAAATAATAAAATGTTGTTTATGATGTGACATAATTTTCAGAGAAATTAATTTACTTTGCTCTATATTAATTTTTTGAGAAAATTCTACTCTCCTACGAGGAGAGAAGTTAAAACGACACCCCCTTCTCCTCTATTTATAAAATATACATTTTTCTCTCTTATAACTTTTAAAAAACCTCTTCTTTAATCTATTTTAATTTTTTTGTGTTAACTAATGTTAATTTTATCTATTTTTCATACAAAAATAAATTATTTTTTACAAAAATATCCTTTAGCAAAAATTTTATTTTTTTGTCATTAAATTTTGCTTACCAAAATATTTTTTAATAAATTATTTTTTATTGATTAAATTATATTTTTACCAAAATATTTTTTAAAAAAAAATTTAATAATTAAATTATTTTTTTCTAAGATACTCTTTAATAATTTTTTAATTATTAAATTATGATTTTACCAAAATTTTTGTTAACAATTATTTTTATATTTTACTATTAATTTTTCAATATCAATATATATTATTTTAACATTAAATAAAAAAATCTTGGTAAGACTATTTTTCGATATCAATATATATTAATTATTATACATATTAAAAGGGTAAAATTTTTTTTATTTAATGTTAAAATAATATATATTGGTATCGAAAAACTAATATATAGTAAAATATAAAAATTATTGTTAACGAAAATTTTAATAAAATCACAATTTAATAATTAAAAAATTTAAAAATTATTAAAGGATATCTTAGAAAAAAATAATTTAATTATTAATTTTTTAAAAATATTTTGGTACAAATGCAATTTAATCAATAAAAAAAATTTATTAAAGGATATTTTGGTAAATAAAATTTAATAATAAAAAGATAAAATTTTACTAAAGGATATTTTTGTAAAAAATAATTTATTTTTCTTAAAAAATGGATATAGTTAATATTAATTAACACAAAAAAATTAAAATAGATTTAAAAAAAAAATTTTTAAAAGTTATAAAAAAAGAGAATGTATATTTTATAAATAAAGAGGAAAAAAATGTCATTTTATCGTTAGAAAAGGAAAGTGAAATTTTTTCTAATTTTTTTTAGGCAAAAAAATTTGCAAACCTAAAGCCACGTGATCAGCCATACTTTATTTTGATTAACTAATCAAGTGTGGCCAAACACAAAGTAACGACGTATATATGAATTAAAGTAAGGTGATGACATATTTTTTCGGTTTATAAATTGCACGAATAAAGAAAAAGAATCAGTAGTTGTTGGTCAATTATGTTAAGTAGGGTCCTAATTAAAGTTATAAATACTGAAAATGGAGGTGACATTTACTAGAAACTCGGGCTAATTGAACCGTATGAGCTGTGACAACTGCTAATAAAAGGAAGAACCCACAAAAAAGAAAAGAAAGAAGTAAAAGGATAAAGGATAGAGACCAATATAAACTAAAAGAACAAGATAGATATCAACAAATTGATTATGGATTATTGCAATAAGGGTTTTTTTTTTTTCCCTTGTAACACACTTGGACGATAATTCAATCAATAATCAGGTTCTCCATGTCTTATCAAATAACAATATTTATTTTTGAACTAAACAAATAACAATACTTATTCATTCATGTATTAATGTATTACTAAATGAAATTATTTGAACGAATTTCTATTTATTATTTTAAAATTCTTTACAAACACAGACATTTAATTAAATAACTATATAAATCATTTTATATTATCAAAAATAGCAATTAATCCTTAAAAAATATTACTAAATCTTGTTATTATTATTTTATCTTGCTCAAAATGATCGATTTGAAATTTTGAATTATCTACATAAAAATCAGTCTCTTCTATCAATGTATATATAGTTCTGTAGTTATATAGTTATGAGTAATACTAAATAATTAAAATATTATAGATAATAAATAAAAATATATTATTAATAATATTTATATTTATAAAAAAGTGTAAATTATTATCTGAATGTAATTAATATAATTAATTTTTTTATAATTATATTCTTTTATTTAATTACATTAAAAGTCAATTCTAAATTTAATATGAATTAAATCTCAAAAAATCTCTTTTATTATTGTTATATTCATAATTCTATAAATTTTTTTAAATAAAAATTTTAAATTTTGATATCTTTAATTCTGAAAAAAAATCTCAAATCACCTCAATACATTTTATTAAAAAAAGATCTTATATTTGATTATTTCTATTTACTAAAAACATCCAAAATTATTGTTTTTAACCTACAAAATGAAAAAATAAATTAACACCAATTCATTAATTATAGATATTATGTGTTTAAAATTATAGATATTATACATATAAAATTATGAATGCTAAATTAAAAAATTTTAACAACTTCTACTATACAACTCATGTTTTATATATAGACTATTAAAAAATAAAAAATAAAAAAATAAATTTTTAAAAATAATTATTAATTTATTATATTAAAATCAATAAATAAGTATACATATAAACATTACATAAAAATATTAAAATAATTAAAATTATAATCTATCAGTACACATATGTAATAATAATTTGAAAAATACAATAAGATACATAGTTTAAAATTTGGTAATATTAATTATAAAAATGTATTAATTATGGATATTATATGTATGAAATTATGAATATTATGAGTATGAAATTATAGATGTTATTAATATGAAATTATAGATGTTATGTGTATGAACTTATGGATGTTATTAGTAAATTTGTCAATTGAATAAATTAATTTAAGTATTTGATATTTTTTTAAATTCAATTATGATAAAATTTAAAAATATTTGTGTTAAAAAATCATAATAAATTATTATTCAACCTTAAAAAATATGAAATAAATATTATGTAAATGAGACAACAAAATTAGTAATTATAAAAAAATTAATTAAAATTAATGACAATTAAAATTTAAATTATTCTAACCTTTATAATATTATGTAGGTACAATAAAATAATAAAAAATTTAGTAGTTATAAAAAAATTAATTAACATTAATAACATTTAAAGTATATTATTATGATTAATCTTTAATGTAATAGTATATACGAAGTCAAATTATAAATGATCTTACTAATATATAATGTTATATTCTAATAATTAAGATATAATATGATAAATTGAATAAAAAAAGAAATAAAAAATCAAAATATAAAAAAATTATATAAATAAAAATTAAAATAAAAAATTTTTAAGTTAGTTATAACTGAATTATTTTAGTTTTCAAACTTTTTCTTCTAGTTATATACTTCCATTTAAAGCGTTGAGCTAGAATTTATCCCTTAAATTCCAACGTGATGCGGAAATAGAGTTGAGTGTAGCTATATATCCTAATTCCTAATCCAAATATAAATGAAACCATATAATAAAGTGGGGCCCATTTTGATTAGTTTATTTATAAGAAATCAATGCCATCAGCATCAAGTTATGGAAGAATTGGGAACAATTACTAGTAGTTTATTACTTACCACATGAACCACACACAAAATTGAATCTATCTGGAACTACTGAACTAGTGGTGAACCCACAAACAAGAGTACACCCCCCACCAATAAATCCCACTATAAAAATAACAAACACGAATAGATCTATCCAACAATAAATTAACAAATATTTTTAAATTATATTTTATATTAATTAATTATCATTAATTAATAATTATTTAAATTTTATTTTTTAAAAAATATAATTAATAATTATTAATTACAATTATTTAAAGTTAATTGATTAAAAACTATTTATCTGATCTATATTTTTTTAAAAAATAAATATCAATAACATAATTTATATATGAAAAACTAAAACCATGAGTGAACGGTAGGAATATTTGCTCATCATTGTGGAAACATGAATCATTCATGGTGGCTACTCTGAAAATTTAATGATTATCATTATGTGAAGATATATCATTTTGACTATTGGATGATAGATTGTAGGGCTTGATTTTATTTGAAATAAAAGTGTTATCTTTATTTAAAGTATTACAAAATAAATAAGTTACACTTTTTAAACAAAGATCATCATAAAAAGATGTTTTTAGCATTTTCATGGGAGTAGTACCATCATGAATACCAATGCTTTTTCTTACTTGAAGACTTCACGATAAGATAATCACTTGTATCATTTTGCATATACAAAAACACTTCATTAGCTCAATTCATCAAAAATATCGATCACCGTATATATAAATAATTTCAAGGACAAAAAAAAGTAGAGAGTAGTTGAGCAACTTAGTGGACAAGAATCTTACAAAGTGAGATTTGAAAGAGTAAATATATCATATATGCAACATTAAATCTTATTTCTACAGTTAAAGAAAAAAAGAAAAATATTTTCAATATTCAATATTTAAACCCCGTGACCTTTTAAGTCATACGGCGGCCACCATACAATTGTGCCAAAACTCACCTAAATAAGAAAGAAAAGAAAAGGACCAAAAAAAAAAAAGCACCGTTTCTTTTTAGGTACATTGTAATGGTTAGATAGAGAAATCTATGCTTGCAGAAGATGAAGTAATAAACTATAGTTCTTCCTCCTCAGATGAGATTTGAATCTTCAACCTTGCGGACAAGATTCTCACAAAACTCAATCCACTTATATAATGCTAATAACTGATCATTTTATGGACTGAGTTTCTGCAATTTTAAGAAGCCGCCATTGAAACTAGCAGATTCAAACAAGGCCTTAGCAGTCATTTCCCTCTCAAACTTCCAAATATAATTCAACCCAACAAGCAACTCAGTTATGGCAGCCTCAGTTTTCTCCTTGTCTGCAAAGAACAATGTTTGCAACAGCAACACATTGGTCTTTGGCACCAAGTTATGCTGCTCAAAGCTCCTCTCACTCTGCCATCTGATCATGTTATGTGCCAACGGCGAAAGCCACCCCAATATCCTCCCTAAAGCATCCCTCCACTCTCCGGCCAGCGCCGGATCGCTCGCGCAAAAGCCAGCACTACCCTTCAACCTTGCCCTCAAACCACACCTTATGCTATTAGGCAACATGCTATACAAATCATCCCTTGCATCAGCACCAACTAGATGTGGAGATTTGATCATCTTTTCCATAACTATGATCAAATTTGCATAGTGCAAGGCTAAACCCTGAGAACCCAAAGTGTTAGGTTCTGGCTTCAAGAGCTTACAATATGATACTAAAAACAAACGCATACTATTATTACTACTTCCCATTTTACTCTCTTCTTTTTCTTCAAGTTTGGAACATTCTGATGACCCAGAATCTGAATCGTCACAAGGAGTACTAGGGTTTTGGTGATGATGATGATGATCTGAGGGGTGAACAGTGGCGTAACCTGATAAGCTACGAGACAAAGGTGGTACTGTTTGACCAACTCCAAACACAACCTTAACTCTTGCAAGAACAATGAAGCAAAACCTAACCATCAACGAAACAACGCTGTCGAAGTTTCTGCTCCACAAAGATCTTTCCTTTAGATCCTTCACCTCTTGTTTATGCCAGAAAATCTTCTGCTGAGTGTCGTAAACTTTCTGCTGATCCTTCAAACCCAAAACAAAAGAACCTTCGTTGTTGTTGTTGCTGTGATTCAATAAGAATTTCTTCAACCCATTCTCCAAAGCCAAAAGCTCTTCCATTTCGCGGTAGAGTGTTGCCGTGAAAGCCACGTAACGCTCCAATTTCTTGATCTTCGCTTCGGTCTCTTTTGGGCCTGATTGGGCCCACCCGTTCGGGTCGAGGCCTGAATCCGCGAACTCGCGAAAAGCCTGCCGGAATTCGCGGAGCTCCGGATCGCAGCACCGGTCTGCGAGACGGGCCACTGACTCGGCGGCGATGCGGAGAGACTCGGCGAACTCAGCGCAGGCGAGTCCGAGGAGGAACGACTCGTCGTCGGAGACGATCTTCCTGACGCCGTCGAGCGCGGCGACGGTGTCGTTTCGGAGGCGTAGGACGGCAGCGTCGGAGAGAGAGTGCCAGAGATGGAGAAGCTTCGAGATGGTTCCGGCGACCTCGAAGGCCAAAACGCCAACGTTTTGGTGCTTGGACTTGAATGATTGTTTTTTCTTGAGTAGCTTGGGTGGAATGGCGGTTTTGACCTTGACTAAGAGAGTCTCTAGAGCCATGGCCGGTGGAGAGTGAGTGGTTTGTTGTGGTGGGTGAATGGATTTGGAGGGATTTGAGTTAGTGGGAAGTTACGAGCACCATGTGTTTGTGAAAATGCATGAGAGAGAGAGAGAGAGAGATAATAATTAGACGAATGGGAAAGGGGGATGGGGATTGAAAATGGTGTGGGAGTGGGAGGGAGTTATTGCATATCTATCGTGGGGTGTTGTTTGATGAAGAGTGATATCAATAAACCAGAATGTGTTTTATGAAGAGAGAGAGAGAGAGAGAGAGAGGTCAGAGATGAGTGTGGTTGAAGTATTTAAACACAGACGAAGTGATTCGTTTGTGGCTTTAAAAGCGCGTTGAAGCTTCAATACTATTCATGATGCATAGTGAATTAGCGATAACTGATAATGATGGTGGCATGGAGCTTAATGTATGTGCTATGTTTGTTCTGTGATGCTGGTTTATGCAGCTCCTTTATTTTTTTTTCCCTGGGGCTTGCGATTTGTTTGTTTTGGGTTTTATAATTTTATTGTTTAGTTATTTTGTTTTAAATTTTTTTTTCGCATCTTTACGTTTACGATATTAATTAAAGAGTTTAGTTAATATTTGTTTTAAAAGATACAATTTTTCTTTTCGTTAGGAGTGATACTCGATTCAGCGATTTCTAAGTGAATATAAAAAAATGATGTCATTTGAGTTATAATTCGTTGACAAAGATACAATATTATTATCAGTAATGAAACCAGAAGTTTAATATTAAAAGCAAGGTTGCGAAAACCGGACCGGTTAATGAACCGGTAAGACAACTGGTTTACTGGTTCAATGGTCTGACCGGGGTTCAACCGGGGTTCAACCGGTTTAATTAAATATTAAATAAAATTATTAAAAATTAATATATGTAATGCTTGATCACTATCTAGTTGTTCTATCTTCAAAAATAAAAATTTCTAATTAGTAACAACTACAATTTACAAACACAAATTTACACAAATTAAATACATTTACAGTCAATGACTAAATATTGATTGTTGAAAAGAAAAGTGAACCTGAACAAAATCACTAAATGAAGTCAATCAAAATACAATGGTTCTCACAATGGTTCTCAACAAGCAACTAGAGAGGGCTAATTCCATAATTTCTAGCCTTGAAGATGCCCACAGAATTATGTTGTAGTTGCTGATCATTTTGTGGCTGTTCCATCTAAATTCAAAATGACAGCAATCTAGAATCCAGAAAAATATATCAATCCATATAACTCATACGACATTCATTCAACATAATTAACAGAGTAGAATTGAATTTAAATTTTAAACCCCAAAATTCAACAGAGCAGTATTCAACAGAGCAGAAATAAACAAAACTCAATATAGCCAAATCCAACATAGCAGAATTGAATTTATATACCGAAATTCAAAATAAACAAAATTGAAAAACAAAACAAGAATAATTAACAAAATAAAAAAAATTAATTGAAAAACAGAACAAGAACCGATGAAGCTGTCTGAGATTCTTGTCCAGCATTATGTTGTTGTTGTTGATCATTTTCTGACTGTTCCATCTAAATTCAGAATGCCAGCAACCCAGAATCCAGACCAATATATCAATTCATAGTTCAAAGTTCATACAATTTATAATTTTATATGCATTCAATAGAGCAGAATCGACAAAATAAAAAAAACTAAACAGAGCAGACTTGAAAAGATTCAAAAAAAAATAAAAATTGAAGAACAGAGCATAACATAATTTTTAATTTCAACATGCATCAATTTTATTCTCAAATCCAACATACAAGTAGACAACAAATTCATTCCACATTTGATTAATCATATAAAAAAAATAAAAGAACAGAAGCCAGAAAAAAAATTGAAACAGTATACACTGAACAGACGCCAGAAACCCGATCTTACCTCAAGAGAAGAACACCTCAAGAGAAGAACGAAGAAAAGCCAGAAAACAACACAGCACGAAGCCACGAACAGAAGCCACAAACCCAGAAGCCCTAAACCCAGAAATCCAGAAACCCAGAAGCGGAGAAACCTAGAAGCCAGAAACGGAGAAACCCAGAAACCCAGGTGCGCGAGCGTGGGCGACGGTGCGCGACGGTGCGCGGACGTCGGCGACGGTGCCCGAAGGTGGCCGAACGTCGGGTGTTCTTCACGGCGTCCTCTGATCCGTTGTATGCAGAAGCTGCTTCAATGTTGGAGAGTGGAGAATAGATTGGGAGTGGAGCTGATGGTTGGGAGTGGCGGTGGAGGGTTCTTCAATCTTCAGTTCTTCACTCTTCAGCCTTCACTTCTTCGAAGATTTTGGAGAAGGAGAATAGAGATTAGGGATTTTGGCTTTGGGTTTTCAATTTTGGGAGTGGCAGCCTCAGCAAGTCACGCGTTCAGCGTTCTTCATCCCCTTTTTCTTTTTTTTTTTTTAAAAGAAACGACGCCGTTTGACTAGTAGGGGAAAAAACCGGCACGTGTAAAAACCGGCCCGGTTCGCCCGGTTCACCGGTTAACCACCGGTTTGACCGGTTTTTTCGCCGGTTTTTTGCAGCACGGTTTTGTTCATGGACCGGACCGGTTACATGACCGGTTTCCGGTTAACCGGGTTGAACCGGCCGGTCCGGTCCGGTTTTCAGAACATTGATTAAAAGCTTAAATTCTTATAAATAATGTTAATTTTATAACATTTTAGCTTTGGCTTTTTATTATAATAAATTTATTTATTTCTAAAATTATTATATAAATTTATACAAAAAAAATATGCTTGATAAAAGACCTAAACATAAGTCATTAACAATTTATTAACAATTATATATATAAAAAGTTGATTAAATATCGAAATATGCACGGCTAGAAAAGGCGATCGAAATGGGTAGGTCATTTCACTCGAACTAGAGTGTGTTTGGCATACACGTTGGGGAGGAGAGAAGCACGTTTGAGCTTCTTGAAAGCTTCACTTTTATGTTTGGCCATTTTTATTTTCCTGAACGCAGAATTGATTCTGCTTCTGAACGCACGTTCAGGAGAAGCTAAAATTTGTAGCTTCTGCGTTTCACGTTCATGGTTGCTTTTTGTCTTTAAAAAATTAGGTGAAAAATTTATTTCTTTTTTACCAATCATACCCTTCATTTTCTTCTATAAAAAGAAAATCACTAACTATTACCTTCACAATAATTCTTTGTAATTTTTTCTACTTTTTCATAATTTTTAGTTACAATTTTTTTTTCATTAAAATAGTTCAAATTTATTTTAATCACTAGCAAATTGAATATTTTAATTTTTTTTATTATTTTTAATACTCATTTTTATATTTAAATTTTTATGTTTTTATTGTATTTTTTACTTATATTTTTTATTTATATGATAAATATTTTTATATTATTTGTGTAGTGTTCTGATTTCTCATGTTATATTTTTATAAGTTTTTTTTTTATTATTTACTATACTATTTTTATAGGTATATTTTTTATAAATTTTTTTTTATTTTTGTTTGGCTTTGTTCATATAATTATTTATTTATTTTATTTTATTTCTTTTATTCATATGACAAATGTTGTTGACTTTTTTTTAAGATATTTTTATTATTTTTTTTATATGAATTCTTTTTTTTTCTATCTTTTCTTGTATTATATTTATGTTGTGTATGAAATTTTTTTATTTTTTATTTGATTTTATTCGTATGAATTTTATTTACTTTTTATTGTATTTTTTTGTTCATATGATATATGTTGTTGATTTTATGGAATTTTTATTATTTCTTATATGTATGATTTTTTTCTATTCTTTGATGTACTCTATTTTTTTTGTATTATTTTTTTATTTTTTATTATGACTTTATAAAATTTGTAATTGTAATTATTATATACTACGTTTATTATCAAAATTTTGTATAATATAAATTATGATCATATAAAAAAGGACAAAATAAATAAAAAATTAATTATAAGTAACAATAAAGCCATAAATAATGAAATTTTATAGTCCAAAATAATACTAAATTAAAGAGTACTAATAGTACTAGAAAAATTATAGAATATTTTCTTTTTGTTTGATATTATAAAATTTATAGTACTCTCTTTCATATTTTTTTATTGTATTTATTTTATTTATATGATAAATATTTTTTATATTATTTTTGTTAGTGTTCTGATTTTGCATATATATAAAAAAACTATTTAAATTGATGTCTATTTTAGTAATTTTTCATCTAAAAAGTGATTTTGAGTAGTATAATCCAAACAACATTTGTTTTACTATAATCAATTTTGATATAAAGATTGCCAAACATAAATCACGTTAACCCAAACTTACTTTTTATCAAAATCAATTTTACAAAATCAATTATATGCAAACTCCCGTTTGCAAACTGTAATCCAAACACACACCTACTCACAAAATGAAATTGACTACTATGTCAGCTCGGCACCTGCAAAACAAAAACTTGGATATCTGACTTCGGATTGGCAGCTATGAAATGGAACCATCATGTTGACAAATGAGATAAGTGCATGCGAATTGGACCAACTCAGTTGGTGGTGCCAGCGACACCTCTGCAGTCAGTGACAAATTCAGAAAATTTTTTTCAGTGGGAAAAAATATATATAGTATAATAATAATTTTTATAATTATATTATATTATTATAAAATATGATTATTCCTCAAATTATTTAACTAACAAATTAAAATAATAAAATAATAATTTAAATAATAAATAATTTAAAATTCCATTCTTCTGGGTTTTATATTTTGAAAAGACTGAATACTCTTTTCACTGTCAATACAATCAAATGTCTCTCTTTCTATATATATCACTAAACAATCATTTAAAAATTCATCTCCCATACGGTTGCGAAGCCGACTCTTTATGATGTTCATAGCAGAAAAAATTCTTTCAACTGATGCAGTTGCTACAAGCAAAACTAAAGCTAACTTCAAAAGAAGAAACACTAATGGATAAACAATATTTTTTTGAGTCTCAACCAATTTCTGAGAAAGAGCACCAATCCCATTTAAGTTTGAGAATTGATCATCGAAACGCACATCTAGTATGAAGTTCTCAAGTTGACTATCAAGTGCCAAAAGTTGAGTAGAAGAAAATTCTAATGGATAGAATTGGGCTAATTGGATTAATTTCTCCTTATAAAACGCAAGAAATGAGTGTCTTGGATTCAGACAAGCTATACAAAGAAGAAATTCAGTATTCACTTCTGTAAAACGATTGTTGAGTTCTTGAAGTTGTCTATCAACTACTTGATAGAATATCTCAACTTGAAAATGATGCAAATTTGAGATCTTTTGAACTTTGCGTCTTGATCTTTCTTTTGACACAAATATATCATCCATTTTTGGAACAGTAATATTATATTTGTCACAAAACAATGAGACTTCATCAAGTAAAAGAGACCAACCATCATCTCTTATAGTTTGCAACCATTACTTAGACACTTTAATCAATGCCATAGCCTTTACAATGTTTTGATCATTTCTTTGTAACGCTTGAGATAATTCATTAGTAACTCCCAAGATATCTTTCATCAAGTGCAAGTTGAAAATGAATTCAAAGGATTGAATGACATTCAATAAATGACATGCTTCAGCTCTTTGTTCTGAATTATTTTCATCTTCCTCAATATATTCAAGTATTGACCACGGAAGGAAACAAAGAAATTAATCTAAGTATAGTTCCATAGTGTGAACCCCATCTAGTATCTACAGCTCTTTTTAAAGCTATTTCTTGATTCAAATCACGTCCACTAGCAATTTCTCCACTTTGTAATGCTTCAATTGTCTTAGTCATTTGACTATCACGAAGCATATCTCTTCATTTACACAAAACTCCAACAACATTGCACAAATTGGTTAACAAATTAAAAAGTAAAGCAATTTCAACTTATTTTTTTGCAACTGTAACAAGAGCTAATTGAAGTTGGTGAGCAAAGCAATGTACATAGAAAGCATAAGAATTTTCTTTTAATATCAAAGTTTTCAAACCATTAAATTCTCCTTGCATATTACTTGCACCATCATATTCTTGGCCATGTACTCTTGATAAACTTAAATTATATGTTTCTAATAATGACTCCAATGCTAATTTTAGCGATAAATTAAAGCATTAGTATTAGAAACATGAACAAGACCAAGAAAATGCTCCCTAACTTGCCCTTCTTTATTCACATACCTTAAACAAACTGACATTTGCTCCTTAATAGAAATGTCGCAGGCTTCATCAACCAAAACAGCAAACAATTCATCCCCAAGATCATTAACAATAACTTTTGTCGTTTCACTTGCAGCAGCTCTTACAATATCTTTTTGAATTGAGGGAGCTCTTAGTTTAAGATTTCCACGAGCATTTTTGAAAGCACGATCAATCTCTTCATTATATTGCGCAAGAAAGTTTAGAAGTTCCAAAAAAAATTTCTTGATTAACAGAATCATCTGTCTCATCATTACCACGAAAAGCCAATCCTTGTCGCAAAAAAAAATCTAATACAATCAATTGTGGTTGTCAAGTGAATTTGATAATTCTTTTTAGCTTGCTCAGATTGTTTTTCAATTGCAGCACTAATGTGTTGTTTTGGTTTTATAAATGCTTCACATTTTTTCCAAGCTTGATTATGAGCACTATCATGAATCCCAACATGAGTTTGTAATCTCTCCTTTTTTTTCCAATTTGAAAAGCCATTGGTTACAAAAGCATCGCCACATTCAGTCTCAGGTTTCATAAGATAACAAGGCAAAAAAAGCATCTTTTGGTATACTATACTCTAACCAATTGCCATAATCATCAAACCAATTAGGATTAAATCTTCGAAAAGAAGAACCACAAGCAGTTTGCAGAAAATCATGAGTCCTTGGTTGATAAGGACCTTTTTGCAAATATGCACATCTAACTTTGTCTCTGTCATTCGGATGATAACTTGAAATCCTGGATCTGCTATCAGACTCTCTACTTCGAATTCTAAAAACCTCCTCTTGTTAGAAGAGGTCAATGAATTGTTTTGGGATCCAATCTCCAATGATGAAGTTCTTTTGAAATATTTCTCCATTACTAATAGAATAAAATTATAAACCTAAATTAATTCACAATTCTATACAAATTGAGAAGTTCAGTATAAAATTATAAATACAAATTGATCAATTAATAAAATTAATGAAACCTATATTAGAACTCCATCAGAACACAATTACATTAGAACTCCATTAGAATTCCATCAGAACACAATTACATCAATCATCAGAACACAATTGTTAATTAACAAAGTAACAAACAATTACATTAGAATTCCATCAGAACACAATTACATCATAATAAATTCAATCACATCAGAACAAATAAATGAACTATATCAAATTGAATGAATTAATGAACTATATCAAATTAATAACAATGAAGCAAATGAGAACAAAAACTGAATGAAGCAACTAAGTGAACTAACTATATGAATTATGAACTATGTGCTAACTATTGATTATTATTCAGTCACATAAAAATATAACACTTCAATAAAACTTGAATCTCAATGAACATAATGGATTTGCTTAGTTTAATTGCTCATAATTTTTTGTCTCTAACTTAACAAAAAAACCAACACAATACCACCTAAGAGACTAAGACCTAACTAATGCCATGTTACACAAACCATTCCTTTATTCTGAATCTCCATTCGGCCATTCCCCACCCCAAAGCTTATTTATTCATAATATACATGTGCTATAATTAATTAGTTACAGGGTAGACTTGAGAATTGTTTGGTATTTACGACTCTTGATAGGTTAATTATTTGAGTTCCTAATTATGTACCAAGAGACAAGAGTCTAAGACTGAACTCCAGAAGAGGAATGCAGGTACGCAGCGGCACAACCACATAAATCGTAAGCAGTACCCAACGGCAGAACTAGCAGCACCCAGGACCCAGGCACGGAGGCATCCATCGGTAGAACCAGCGACACCCAGCGGTAGAACCATCGACACCCCGCACCCTGAACTGCTGAAGATAGAACCAGATCTAGACGCCGAAGGAACGGAAAGACAGAACCAGACGAGGATTGCATCTGTGAAGACCAAGGAAGAAGAAGAAGAAGAAGACCTCACCAGACGCGGGCACGCGACGATGGAAGGAGAAACCGACGGAACCGACGCGGGAGAAAGGCTGAACGGGATAGCGACAGAGAAACTGGCAGAATAGACGAGTAGCGGCAGACGACAGTAACTCTTGAGGGCTGGAGTCTGGAAACGGAAGTTAGAAGCTGGAGTAGAAGAACAAAATTAAAAAAAAAGAAGAAGAAGAAGAGTTAGCCGGTTAGGGATTTAGAGGGTAGGAAATGGGATCAAAATTAATTGGATGGTGAGTACAAATTAAACATTTCACTAAAAATTACTAATTAATTTGAATGAGTTTTTCACTCTTTAAATGCAAAAACAAACACACCTTCGGTGTTTGGATATTTCCTTTTGTTTTGTGAAAACTATTGTAGTTGTATTATTGATTGATATCCAAGTGGGTAAAGAGAACTTTTTCTATTGTGTTTGGATGCAAAAGAAACACTTTTACTTGGATGTTGTTACATTATTCATTTGGAATTGAGGGCCAATGTCATTATTGCCTCCTCACCTTTTGAAATTTTCTTGCAAAAGCTACTTGGTTTTTGTTCTCATTGATTTGTTTGTTTGTTTTTGTTAGTGAGATTTTATTAACTACCCTAACATTATGTCTTTGATTCTCTTTCCTATCTCTTTTAACATGGACCAGACATCCCCTAATTAAAATATGGAAACAGATGAATCTTGATTCTAGTGCAGCGATAATTAGCTGTAGAGAATGCTCAATCCTGTGGCGACATTCAAAAAAATTAAAAAAGTAAAATAATAATAATATTCAATAATGGGTCTTAACTGGTCCAAATATCCTTCATGATGAGATTCATTATATTGACTGATGATATTTGTTAAATCTTTGTAATTAGTGGTCTAAGTCCCACTTTATTACAACAAATTCAATTATTTAATATTGTGTTTCATCATTGATTATGTTGTTGGCATGAAAAGTCTTATATTTAGTTGTAGTTAGTAGAGAAAACATGGGAATTGACAATTGAGATTCTTTAATTATATGAACATTAATTAATAGTACCAGACCATACATATATACATAGCATAATAATGATTATCAGTTTGTGTTTATTATTAATCTACATTTTATACGGACATACATACAATAATATTCCTATAGCTAGGCATCCATGTGGCTGTATGTTATAATTTAAGACTTTTAGATTTGACATTTTAATTTTTAATAATATTTTTGGAATAAATACTTAAATTTGTATTTAACCAGTTTTATATTAAATATTTTGATTTCTAATAAATTTTTATTTTTTAGAAGTTATCGATAATCACTTTCATTAAATAAATTGGTTTAATCTTTCTATTGCTTTTAATTAAAATTTTAATATAAGATAATTAAGTTTCAAAAAATATTATTATATGACAAATTAATTTCTTTAAATATGATGAAAGGACCAGTCTAAGCTATCTAAGAGAGTAATTCTCAATGATTTTGGAGTGTTTATCTAAGCTATCTAAAATTCTTTTAACACCAATTTGAAATTTTTATTCAAATTTTATTACTTTAGAAGTTAGCAAGACAAATTAATTCCTTTACAAATGGACCATTTTATCATATAATGTTATTTTTGAGACTTAATTATCTTATAATAAAATTTATTATAAGAATTTATTTGTATAACAAAGTCATTAAAAATTTTATTAGAGAAAAATTAATCTGCGTGTGACAGAAATAATTTTCAAAAATTTTATGAGTGATAAAAATTATTAAAAATAAAATATCTAATTTAAATTTTGTTAGGACCAATTCGATGTTTATTCTAATTTTAATTTTCTTCTTCAAGTGTCAAAAAATATATATACATATATACTACAATAAATAAATATAGAGCAAAGCTAGGAACCAAAAGGGTATTAGCCAAAAATCAGCCAAATATTTTTGGGTGAATTCAAAATTTCTACGAGTTAATATATATGGATGTTTCTTCTGTTAAGTATCAGAATGTTTCTTTTTCATACTAAATGGATGTTCTTTTGTATATTTTTCGAATTTTTTTGTATTACAAATGTGAATGTCTCTATTTCTTTAATAATTTTATATATTTTTTTTAAATTTTATAGATATTTAATTATTTTTACTAAAATATAATTGAATATTTCTTTTGTTAAGTATTAGGATGTTTTTTTCATATTAAATAAATATTTTTTTTTAATTATGTAATTGTGTAGTTTGCAGTCTCTTTAATCATTAAAACGGTATCTAATATCCCAAAATGCAGAAAACAACATCTCCAACAAATCCCTAATTATAAACATGTGTGTTGAATACAGAAACTCCATCATCCACCATTCTTCTCAATGAAAATCGGAATCTTGATCTATTATAACAATGGGAGTAAGAACGGCAGCATCCGCATCACCTTGATTTCCATTCTGTTTATTACTATTTATTAGTTTAGTGCATGCCTTTCACACGTGCAAATGCTACTGTATTTAATTAAATACCTCCTTCATCACATCGGTTAGAGGTGTTGCTCGACGGATGATTATAATTCTCGAAGATGACCATCTGCGTTGGAGCTTGCAGAGGCGCGTGACGAGGGAATCGAAAGCGTTCTTGCGAGTGACGTCGCGGTTAAAGGTGAATAGGGTTTGAAGAGGGTGGTTGAGGAGGGAAGAGGAGAAGCTTGTGAGGCGTCGCGGAGAGCATGGAAGTCGCCGGCGCTTCCAGCAACATTGGTGAGAGAGAGATCTGTGTGTGATTGTTGAAGGTGGATAGGTTAATGTGAGAGAGAAGAGAAAGGCTTTTATAGGTTTTAATTAGGTTTACTTAATTAATTTTAAATTTTTTAAATTTTAAATTTAAAAAATTTAAAATTAATTATTAATATAAATTAATTAAGTTTTGTTTAATTTTTGGCTAGTCACTTTTTGGTTCCATATACTTTTCAATAAATATATTATAAAAACTACTAAGATTATAGAAAATATTTTGGGTATATACCAAAAAATGTAAATTAAACAAAATGTTCGAAACTCAAATAAAACGTGTGTGTAAATTAACAATTGTGCGATGGTTTCAACAACAATATAATCTTCATCCGTCATATGCTGCTATAATATTTAATAAACAAGATATATCATATATCATTTTTATTTTATTTATTTTTCAAACGGAAATTAAAAATCTAAGCTATTGATTATTCACTTTTATAGTTCTATTATCCTTCATGTCGACATGACAAAATCTAGGTTGTCCAATGTATACGCAATAATATATTGGCATAGAAAGTTTTGCTTCTCCTGAAGTTTTTGTTAGAATGATCTGCATTAGCCATTAGGCAAACTATTTTGGATGTATCAAATAATTATGTCTGTGACAAACAAGTGAAGCCAAATGCCAATTGCTATAAACGAAAAGCAATGACCAGCAATGTTTATAGTAGGTCAAATTTGACTTGCAACATATTACAATAAAACCAGATATATAAAGGAGGTAAGATATATTTTGTTGAGTTGATTATTGAATCACAATAATTTAGACATCTTCTATATCAAATTTTATCGAATATTTTATATTTTTATTTTTCTTATATTTTTATTTTTATTTTTATTCTTTCTATTTTTAACCATGATGATCTACCTCTTTTTGCTTCCTGCCTCCCCTTCTAACCTTCTTTCTTCTTCTCTCTTTTCGACAGAAGCAATGACAATAGAGACAATAGAGACAATAGAACAGAATAAAGCACGACGACAATGGCATGGAGAAAGACTCCAATAGTAGCAATTTAATAAATTTATATTTTACGATTATTTATTATTTGAAAAAAACAAAATTTTATCCACTTATCTTATATTCATTTTTTAAAATAGCATGTCTTTATGAATTTAATTGTTAAAAATATATTTTTTATATTTTAAATTATCAAATTTAATTCACTTTTATACTATTCGATGTCTTGATATATTTGTTTTTCAAGGGTTAAAAGGCAAAGATAACTTGAAAGGATGAAGAAAAAAGTATGCAAAAGTAGATAATTTATGAAGAAACGAAGATTGGGCATTTTTTAGATTGTGTGTACGCATGGCTTGTACGTATGCACGACTCGTAGTACGTGACTCACTTAAGTTAACACGTGGCTCACGATTTTAAGCCTATTTTGAACTCAATTCAACTCATTTTTAAAGCATTTGAAACAAGAATTTAAAGGGTATTAATCATGTTTTAGGTCAATTCTAGAAAAAGAAGCTCCAGGTTTTCTTTAGGATTTTAGGATTTTTAGTAGTTTTTAGTTTAATTTCTCCTTAAATTTTGTTTTAGTCTTGTTTTAGTTTAGTTTTTTTTATTTATTTTCTTGTTCTATCGTCTTAATTTCCTTAATTTTACTTGTTAGCTTTTTAATTTTTTTTTAATTTTAGTTTATGAACTCTCTTGTTGAATTTTTAAATTCCTTTAATGCAATTGATGTTTTTTATGTTTATTGTTGCTTATTTGAATTGTTGTTATTGTTTTCTTGTTTTGGTTAGTTATAGATATTATTGATTTATGCAATTTTTGATGCTTTGTTTATATGCTTTCTAAGTGTTTGATGAAATGCTTCTTCTAGCTTTAGAGTAGAATTTTATATTCTTGGCTTGGGATTGAGATCTCGGTATACAAAGTGAGGATTAACAATTTTGGGAGCTCATTGCTTGTTTGGATTGTCATGAAAGCTTGGTGCACTTATATGAAAATTTTGAAGAGTACTTGAAGTCCAAGCATTGTGGAGGTACCAAGCTGAGTTCAAACACAAGTCTCTATGACAGGAGCTCACCAAATATCCAATTAAAGGACTTTAAATAAAAAGTTTTAGGTGGGAGACATCCCACCATGGTAATCTCTTCTAGTTTTTTCTTTTGTATATAGTTGATTAATAGTTTAAATTTTCTTTTTAAGTAGATTTATTAGATTTTTTTGATGGATTAGCTTGTTTAAAAATATTTGAAATTGTTTTGGTGACTTGTTGGGTGATTGAAAGGCTTAATTTGGTACAAAAATGGCAAAAACCAGGGCTAGATTCCGTGCGTACGCATCTTCCGTGAACACTCTCATGTTGTGCGTACACGTATCTTGTGTGTATGCATCACCCTAAATTTTTACCAATTTATGCATACGCATCACTCGTGTGTACACATGACTACCAAACTTTTCCAAAACAGTGGCAAGTTCTAGGTGTACACAAGACATGTGTGCATACTTTTTCCCACTTTTTATTTTTAAAAATAAAACTTCTCGTGCGTATGCACAACCCGTTGTGCGTACGCACCAAAGATAAGAACCCCTCTAACTAGTGCGTACATACAGTTTTGTGTGTACACACTATCTCCAAATTCTGCTTAAGTTGTGTGTCGCATGGTAGATGCGTACACACGAATTCAAATGTGAAGCCCCCTTATGTGAATCCTATTCACACAACACACGCATAGCCCAACACACGAATTCAAATGTGAAGCCCCCTTATGTGAATCCTATTCACACAACACACGCATAGCCCACCCCTTTCTTCTTCTTCCATCCTCTTCATCATCCCCAACCTCTATCTCTACATCACTCACTATGGCGAGTCCATTGCCACCGGCCACAACCATCTCTTTTTCTTCCACTTCTTCTTTATTTTTTTCTTCCCTACTCACTATCGTGATGCGGCCTTTTCCATTCGTTACTACTGCGCCGCCACCACCGGCGTCCACGTCATTACCGCCGTGCCTTCAGCTCCTTCTTCCTCTTTCCCCTGTGATTCCATCATTGCCTCACATTCTGTATCCATTTCATCTCCCGCTTTTCTTCTGTAGCTGCACCCAGAAACAGAGCACCCCTGTTTCTCCATTATTTCGGTGAGCTCCCTGTGTAATACTCTACCACGCAGAATTTTATGCTTAAACCATAAAACAGAGGTGGTGTGGTATTATGACCTCTAAAATAAAAAAAATATATATAGATAGTAAATTGAAAGGATATGATATATATACGAGGAGCCTTGAAGAATAGGTAAAACAAAATCGCGAAATTAAAAGCGTAACGCTAAAAAATAACGTAACTTGCGTACCAAGAAAGCTATGGTTCACTAACATATATATATAAAAGACAAGAGTAGAGGGTCAAGAGTACAAAATAACAAGCTCCTAACTTAGCCTGTGAAGCTAAGGCTAGCGGGAGAATATTTAGAAATATATATATATGTAATCCAAAGTCCAAAATACATATATAAAACCCTAGTTCTCCATAAACCTCTAAGAAGTACAAAATAAAACAAGTTTGGAGAGTTATATACATATGACCATATATAAACTATACATCAAAATAAAGTCCCAAAATCTACTTCGCTGCAGAACTCCATACGCCTAGCGAGGTGCCTCTCGACCTGCATATGAAAAACAACAATATCTTATGGGATGAGAACCAGGGGTTCTCAGTATGGTAAAGGTGCCGCATACATAAGATATAAGGTCCTGGGAAAGCCATTGGCAATCCTAGAATGCCGACACTCAGATTATAAAAATTAAAGGGCTAAAATAAAAACCATAAATGGCTAGTCTTCTAAGGATTCCTAAACCTAACTAAAACTTAACTAGAACACTAAATCCCTCCACCTTTTCTCCGTTCCTCCATCTCTGGTGAATTTGCACAGACAGACAAGCAGACAATGGCAAACACAGGTAGAATACAAGTAATACAGATAACAAGTATAACAATTAGCATATTGTAATCAATTAGGCATTTCTAGTTAATCAAGCAAGCAATTCAAACAATATGCACATGATGTGTGCCTATCCTATGGCTGATGAGTCTCATCTGTTGGTTGTCAAGCCAACCCGACAAGTCCGGTTGCTAAACCCTGGACTGTCCCCCGATGCACATCCCTAAGAGTCTATGCATAGCTTTTTCTCATTTATATATAATTGCTCAATGGGGGAACCTTCTCGGGAATTTATAAGTACCCGGTAATCTCTTACGTTCTTAGGGTCAACAGAGTATCGAGTATCAACCTAGAACACGTGGTGGCAAGCCACGGTACTTTACCCAAAGAAACTCGTATCTCAGATAAAATTGAGTGTATAAGCCTCATAAACATTCATAATCATTGCACAATTAATTATTAAAGCCTTGGAACCACATACACTCCAGGTATTTACATTTCCATATATAATTCATCAATCTTCCAACCATGCTTCATCCCAAGTTACCACCATTTTCCTAACTTCATTCTATTATTAGGTTTACTAACAAGATCTAAGGCCAAAGGAATGAAAATAGAGGTTTAGAGATTTGAAATTAAGCTTTAAAACACAAAAAATTATGTTTGCTGAAACAGGGGCCATGCGTACGCGTAGGCGTGCGTTTTACCATGCTTGCGTACGCTAGCACCTTGCTCGTGTACGCGAGATACCCAACCTGAATAGATTGGTCGCGTCGTGTGCAGGTAGTCGCATATGCAACCCCTCAAAAACCACTGCTCGTGTACGCAAGATGCCTAACCCGGATAGGTTGGTCGCATCGCGTGCAGTGGTCGCGGACGCAAGCTCTGCAGAATGGCAAAAATGCTAAATGCTACAGAATTTTTAATTTTGCACTCCGAATTTTCGATGGCCATAACTTTTTCGTTTTAAAATATTTTTCATCCGTTCTTCAAATGCCGTAAACTTCACGGACCCAAATACCCAATTTTCATATGAAACAAGTTTGGAACAATTTGAGAGTCCGGAAGCCGAGTTATGGCTCGCCGATGTTCGGCCAAAAATCAAATTTACACAAAAACTTCAACCTCGATTTTCATTCAAAAATCAAACTCAAACCCAACCTGCTATAAACATATTCATCGCAGCAACATACCATAGCATACTAATATAACACTAAAATCTCCACATCATTCCACGATCAACCATACCTTAATATTATACAATTTCACACCTAAATTTCTTACTTTAATCTACAAGATTATCAACAATCCATCATATATGCATAATCAATATCATCAACTTGTCAATCATTATTCAATCACCACATAGCATTCTATTTCCACTATAACCATGATCACGAACAGATACTCAACTCATATCATCAATTATTATCACAAGTGCTAAGCATTCAACATACTTAATCATTCCAACCTATCCTAAGGTCCTCTAGCCTAAGTTTTCACAAGACATTATATATTAAATATGAGAAACATAAACTATACCTTGATCGATTTCCTCGTATATCCCAAGACAACCCAGTTAGGTGAAATTGGAAGCCTTCAACTCCAAAATTCCGCAACCAAGATCCAAACCAAGCTTCTTATTTATATATTTACACACCTAATTCACATAATTATATATACATACCCAAAATTCAATTCCCAACATACTCAATCAAGGAATTAGCTAGGGTTTCAGAAATCTCACCTTACCCAAACGCCAAATAAGCAAGAGTGAATATTTTCCTCAAGATAATTGGACCCTATAACATTAAAGAACCAAAATCTCAACACCAATCTATATGATTTTCAAAAATTTGGGGGAAAGAGAGGCTGAGAATGTAAATGGAAGTTCCTTACCAATTTATGTACCGGGATTTTTAAATCTCGATGCCATAGACATGTGGCCGCAAACGGTACGGCGATCGGAGTTCGGAGCGAAAAGTTATGGAGGATTTAATCAAGGCCAAGAGTTGGAACCCTTCTCTTCTCTTCCCTTGGATTGTTTCAGCGTTCCTTTGCTGAATGAAGAAGAAGAGGGACTCTCTTCATTCAGTTTTTGGGCCAATGGGTTGGGCCTTGGGCCCATTTTAAGATGATTCGACCGGTTCGGCCCAATCTTGGGCCAAATTCTTTAAAATTAGTGTCAAAATTCTTATTTTAATTAGCTCTATCTTATTAAACTATAAAATTCACATTCCTAATTTCTTTTACTAAAAATTAATTTATTGATTAATTATTTACTAATTTTACGGGGTTTATATCCTGCCAACCTAACAAAGAATTTTACCCTCAAAATTCAGATTTAGTTACCTGAAAAGAGGTATGGATAGTCCTTCCGCATATCCGATTTGAGCTCCTAAGTATGTTCTTCGATACCAGCCCGAATCCAAGCCACCTTAACCAGTGATACGTCCTTTCCACGCAAACGTTTGATGCTGGTGTCGTTAATCCCGACTGGGATCACTGGAAGTGTTAGATCTTCTCGTACTTGAACCGATTCGGGTTCCAGCACATGACTTGCGTCAGGAGTATACTTCCGAAGCTGTGACACGTAAAACACGTCGTGCAAGTTCGAAAGATACGGTGGTAAGGCAATCCTATAGGCTACCGGCCCAATCCTCTTCAGAATTTCAAATGGACCGATGTAACGGGGATTCAGTTTCTTCGTCTTGATTGCTGTACCCACTCCAGTTGTCGGAGTAACCTTCAGAAACACATGGTATCCTTCCTCAAATTCTAGAGGCTTCCTCCTTTGATCAGCGTAGCTCTACTGACGGCTTTGAGTGATAAGCATTCGGCTTCAAATTTTCTTTATCTGCTCAGTGGTTTCAGATATCATTTCAGGCCCCAACAAGCTTTTCTCTCCAGCCTCATACCAGCATAGCAGAGATTGGTACTTTTTTCCATACAGAGCCTCATACAGAGCCATTCTGATGCTTGCATGGTAGCAATTGTTATATGCAAACTCCACTAGTGGCACGTATCGATCCCAGCTCGCCGGCTGGTCTAAAACACAAGCCCTCAGCATATCCTCCAAGGTTTGAATTATTCTCTCTAACTGACCATCTGTTTGAGGGTGATATGCAGTGCTTAAACTTAGCTGAGTTCCAAATGCTCGCTAGAAAGCCCCCCAGAACCTTGATGTAAATCGAGGATCTCAGTCGGATATAATGGTGGAAGACACGCCATGCAATCTCACAATCTCCTTAATATACAAACGTGCTAGCTCCTCCAATGTACAACTCATTCGAATGGGGAGGAAGTGAGCCGACTTTGTCAGTCGATCAACAATCACCCAGACGACATCATACGAGGAGCCTTGAAGAATAGGTAAAGCAAAATCACAAAATTAAAAGTGTAACACTAAAAAACAACGTAACTTGTGTACCAAGAAAGCTATAGTTCACTAACATATATATACAAAAGACAAAAGTAGAAGGTCAAGAGTACAAAATAACAAGCTCCTAACTCAGCCTGCGAAGCTAAGGCTAGCCGGAGATTATTTACATACATATATATGTAACCCAAAGTTCAAAATACATATATAAAACCCTAGTTCTCCATAAACCTCTAAGAGGTACAAAATAAAACAAGTTGTTTGGAGAGTTATATATATATGACCATATATAAACTATACATCAAAATAAAATCATGAAATCCACTTCACTACAGAACTCTAGACACCTAGCGTGGTGCCTCTCGACTTGCATCTGAAAAACAACAATATCGTACGGGATGAGTACCAGGGGTTCTCAGTATGGTAAAGGTGCCGCATACATAAGATATAAGGTCCTGGAAAAGTTAGAGATAATCCTAGAATGCCGACACTCAGATTATAAAACTTAAAGGGCTAAAATAGAAACCATAAATGGGTGGTCTTTTAAGGATTCCTAAACCTAACTAAAACTTAACCAGAACACTAAGTTTCTCCACCTTTTCTTCATTCCTCCATCTCCGAAGAATTTGCACAGACAGACAAGCAGACAATGGAAAACACAGGTAGAATACAAGTAGTACAGATAGCAAGTATAACAATTAGCATATTATAATCAATTAGGCATTCCCAATTAATGCGCAAGCAAGCAATTCAAACAATATGCACATGATGTATGCCTGTCCCATGGCTGATGAGTCTCATCTGTCGGTTATTAAGTCAACCCGACAAGTCCGGTTGCTAAACACTGGACTATCTCCCGATGCGCATCCCCAAGAGTCTATGCATAGCTTTTTCTCATTTATATATAATTTCTCAATAGGGAAACCTTCCCCGGAATTTATAAGTGCCCGGTCACCTCTTACATCGTAGGGTTATCGAGTATCAACCTAGAACGTGTGGTGGTAAGCCACAGTACTTTACCCTGGAAAACTCTTATCTCAGTTAAAATTGAGTGTATAAGCCTCATAAACATTAATAATCATTGCACAATTAATCATTAAGGCCATGGCACCACCTACAGTCCAAGTATTTACTTTTCCATATATAATTCATCAATCTTCCAACCTTGCTTCACACCCAAGTTACCACCATTTTCCTAACTTCATCCTATTATTAGGCTTACTAACAAGATCTAGGGCCAAAGGAATGAGAATAGAGGTTTAGAGGTTTTGAATATAAGCTTTAAAAAACAAAAATCTATGTTTGCTGAAATAGGGGCCATGCGAATGCATGGGCGTGCGTTTTTCCATGCTCGCGTATGCGAGATTTCCAACCTGAATAGATTGGTCGTGTCGCGTGCAGGTGGTCGCGTACTGGTGCGTGGAATTGAACTCCGAACAACTAAACCGGCAAGTGCACCGGATCGTCCAAATAATACCTCAGGTGAGTGAGGGTCGAATCCCACGAGGATTGTCGGATTGAGCAAGCAATGGTTATCTTGTAAATTTTAGTCAGGCGAATAGAAAAGATGGTTGTTTGTTTGAAAGCATAAACAAAATAATAAAGAACAAAATACCAGATTGATGTAAAGAAAGCAATGATAATGATTTAGTTAAGGCTTCGGAGATGCTTTATCTTTCCGGATTAACTTTTCTTGCTGTCTACTTCAATAACGAATGATTTATTCAATGGCAGCCATAAATGATTAACTCATGTCCTCTTATCAAATTAATCTCTTTTAAACGACAGCAATCCACCATATCCGAGTAACTCATGTCCTTTCATCAAGTTAACTCATGGCTTCTCATTGTAGTCGAAGATAAAGCTCTAAGCAATCCACTCCCCTTCACGATCCTACTCAAAATGCCACAGACAAGGTCGGATCTTCCGAATCAGAGAGTGCTGCTTCTCTAACTCAAGCCTTAGCGCCACAGAGACCTTAGTAACCCATGGTCAATGGGATTTCATGTCACGTATCCAAAGTTGCCCAGGTACTCTCTTGGAATTCGCAATGCATTCTCTAGCTTTAGTTCAATGCTATCCAGGTCAGGATTCGCACAAAACCAATGTAGAACAAGGATGAATGTCACGGTTCACCCCCAATTCATTGAGATTGAAGAACAAAAACGCATAAGAGAATAGAATCAGACATATTGAAATAGAAACAGTAATATTATTAATCCATGAGAATCAACAGAGCTTCTAACCCTAACTTAGGAGGTTTAGTCACTTATAGCTTACATAAAGATAATAGTAAAACGTGCAAAAGGGCAAAAGTCCCTAACAAGGGTGAACTCTTGTCTATATATACTAATCTAATGACTAAGGATTACAAAAGTAAGATAAACTGGACTCTTGGTGCAAAAATCCACTTCTTAGGCCCACTTGGTGAGTGTTTGGGCTAAGCTTGGGGTGACTCCACGTGCTTAGAATCCTCTTGGGGTGTTGGATGCCAGGCTTGCTCCCTTTTGGGCGTCCAAACGCCATCTTGGTCCTTCTAGGGCGTCCAAACGCCAGGCAGGGGTCACTTGGGTGTTCAACGCCCATTTTGGGCCTTCATTTCCAAAGATAAGTATAAACCATTATATAGTGCTGGAAAGCCCTGAATGTTATCTTTCCAACGCCATTCAGAGCGCATGAATTGGACCTCTGTAGCTCTAGAAATGCTCGTTTGAATGCACGGAGGTCAGAATCTGACAGCATTTGCAGTCCTTTCTCTGTCTCTAAATCAGACTTTTCCAAAACTTGCCAGAATCACCCAAAAATCACCTAAAAACATAAGAAAAGCACCAAAACTCAAAGTAGTATCCAAAAAGTGATTTTTTCACTAAAACCTATCAAAACTTAATAAAATTTAACAAAACATAACTAAAAACTCTATGAAAATAATGCCAAAAAGCGTATAAAATATCCGCTCATCAGAACATCAAACTTAAACGTTGCTTGTCCACAAGAAACAAAAAACAAGTAGGATTAAAAAGAAGAGAAGGAGACAATAAATTTCAGAGTTTTCAATGAAGCTCAGTTTCAATTGATGAGCGGGGCTAGTAGCGATTTACTTCTGAATAGTTTTGGCATCTTACTTTCCTTTGAAGCTCAGAAGTATTGACATCTTTAGGAACTCAGAATCCAGAAGATATTGATTTTCTTAGTTCTGATTTTCTTGATTCTTGAACACGGCTTCTTTTTGAGACTGGCTGTGACCCTAAACTTTTTGTTTTCCAGTATTACCACCAGATACATAAATGCCACAGGCAGTTAACTGGGTGAACCTAATTGGATTGTGATTCAGCTTTGCTAGAATCCCAGACAGTGGTACCCAGAGTTCTTAGGCACACTCTTTTGCTTTTGAAATTGGTGCACGAATTGTGAATCACACTTTTCACAACTAGTACCACTAAACAGCAAGTGCACTGGGTCGTCCAAGTAATACCTTACGTGAGTAAGGGTCGAATCCCACGGAGATTGTTGGTTTGAAGCAATCTATGGTTATCTTGCAATTCTTAGTCAGGAAGTCAATTGTGTTTATCAGTTGAATTGCGAATAAACAAGAGAGCATGGGTTAAAGATTACTTGTTATGCAGTAATGGAGAATATGTTGGAGTTTTGGAGATGCTTTGTCTTCTGAATCTCTGCTTTCCTCTGTCCTCTGATTCACGCACGCACGTCCTTATATGGCAAGCTGTGTGTTGGGGCATCACCGTTGTCAATGGTTACATCCCCTCCTCTTGTGAAAATGGTCCAAATGCTCTGTCACAGCACGACTAATCATCTGAGGTTCCCGATCATGCTGGAATAGGATTCACCCTCCTTTTGCGTCTGTCACTACGCCCAGCACTTGCGAGTTTGAAGCTCGTCACAGTCATTCAATCCCTGAATCCTACTCGGAATACCACAGACAAGGTTTAGACTTTCCGGATTCTCATGAATGCCGCCATCAATCTAGCTTATACCACGGAGATTCTGATTAAGGAATCTAAGAGATATTCATTCAATCTGATGTAGAACGGAGGTGATTTTCAGAAACACGTTCGTGGATTGAGAAAGGTGATGAGTGTCACTGATCATCACCTTCTCCATAGTTAGGCGCGAATGGATATCTTAGATAGGAACACGCATGTTTGAATAGAAAACAGAAATACTTGCATTAATTCATTGAGACACAGCAGAGCTCCTCACCCCCAACAATGGAGTTTAGAGACTCATGCCATCAAAGAGTATAAAGTTCAGATCTAAAATGTCACGAGATACAAAATAAGTCTCTAAAAGTTCTTTAAATACTAAACTAGTAGCCTAGGTTTACAAAAAGTGAGTAGACTATGACAGATGGTGCAGAGATCCACTTCTGGAGCCCACTTGGTGTGTGCTGGGGCTGAGACTTAAGCAATTCACGTGCATAAGGCTGTTTTGGGCGTTCAACGCCAGTTTTGGATCCATTTCTGGCGTTGAACTCCAACTTTTAATCCTTTTCTGGTGCTGGACGCTAGAATTGGGCAAAGAACTGGCGTTGAAAGCCAGTTTACGTCATCTATCCTTGAGCAAAGTATGGACTATTATATATTGCTGGAAAGCCCTGGATGTCTACTTTCCAACGCAATTGAAAGCGCATCATTTCGAGTTCTGTAGTTCCAGAAAATCCACTTTGAGTGCAGGGAGGTCAGAATCCAACAACATCAGCAGTCCTTTTTCAGCCTGAATCAGATTTTAGCTCAGCTCCCTCAATTTCAGCCAGAAAAATACCTGAAATTACAGAAAAATACACAACTCATAGTAAAGTCCAGAAATATAAATTTTCCCTAAAAACTAATGGAAACAAACTAAAAACTCACTAAAACATACTAAAAACTATATGAAATTAACCCCAAAAAGCGTATAAAATATCCGCTCATCACAACACCAAACTTAAACTGTTGCTTGTCCTCAAGAAACTAGACAAATAAAATAGAAGACTAATAGGTTGAGAAGCAATAATATCTCAGAGTTTTGAGTGAAGCTCAGATTCTAATTAGATGAGCGGGACTAGTAGCTTTTTGCTTCCGAACAGTTTTGGCATCTCACTTTATCCATTGAAGCTCAGAGTGATTGGCATCTATAGGAACTTAGAATTCAGATAGTGTTATTGATTCTCCTATTTCAGTATGATGATTCTTGAACGTAGCTATTTCATGAGTCTTGGCCGTGGCCCTAAGCACTTTGTTTTCCAGTATTACCACCGGATACATAAATGCCACAGACACATAATTGGGTGAACCTTTTAGATTGTGACTCAGCTTTGCTAAAGTCCCCAATTAGAGGTGTCCAGAGTTCTTAAGCACACTCTTCTTTCTGCTTTGGACCTTGACTTTAACCGCTCAGTCTCAAGTTTTCACTTGACACCTTCACGCCACAAGCACATGGTTAGGGACAGCTTGGTTTAGCCGCTTAGGCCAGGATTCTATTCCCTTAGGCCCTCCTATCCACTGATGCTCAAAGCCTTGGGATCGTTTTTATTACCCTTGCCTTTTGGTTTTAAGGGTTATTGTCTTTTTTTTTGCTGCTTTTTCTTGCTTCAAGAATCATTTTTATGATTTTTCAGATTATCAATAACATGTCTCATGTTCATCATTCTTTCAAGAGCCAACATTTTTAACAGTCTTAAACAACAAATTCAAAAGACATATGCACTGTTCAAGCATTCATTCAGAAGACAGAAAGTATTGCCACCACATGTAACTAATTAGAATTTCTCTTTAAAAACTCGAAATTTTATTGCCTCTTATTTAAAAGATCTACTATTTTATTCATGTTTGCTGATGATGAGAAAAATAAACTATGGCTTAATTGGAGATAAAATCAAAATAGATACTAATTACTACTATATGACTCCTAAGGTGAACTTCTATAATGACACTATCACAGAGTTAAAGTAGAAATTAGAATTTAACAACCTTTGTTCTGGGAAGTGGATGTTCCTCTGATCTGTGGGGTGCTTGGTCCTTCAAGAGATAACTTCTGGCGCTTCAATTCCCTTAAGTCATGCCCTTGCTCCTCTTGTTCTTTAAACATATAGGTAAGAATTTGACTGTGTTCCTTCTGTTCTTTTATTATTTGTTCCATAGCTTCCCATATCTTGGTAACAGACGTCTCAAGATACTCCCAGTATTCAGATTGAGGGATTTCTGGGAGAAATTCCTGTGTTTTCTTCTTGGTGGGATCATCCTGTGCTTGTTGTTTTTCCATTGATGCTTTGGTGATTGGTTTCTCAATTGAGATATACTCAATTATTCCCATCCTTACTCCAGCGTCCTTGCAGAGCAGAGAAATCACGCTTGGATAAGCCAACCTGGTCTCTTTAGAATTTTTGTTAGCAATTTTGTAGAGTTCAGCTGAGATTAGCTGATGAACTTCCACTTCTTTTTCCATCATGATGCAATGGATCATCACTGCTCTTTTAACAGTTACTTCAGAACGGTTGCTAGTGGGCAACAGAGAATGCCCAATGAAGTCCAGCCATCCTCTGGCGACTGGTTTGAGATCTTCTCTCTTGAGTTGATTTGGGACACCCTTTGTGTTGGTGGTCCACCTGGCTCCAGGGATACATATGTCCTCTAGAATCTTATCCAGGCCCTTGTCTGTTCTCATCATTCTCCTGTTGAAGGAGTCTGGATCATCTTTCAGCTGAGGTAGCTTTAAGATCTCCCTGATCCTGTCAGGGTGGGTATGAACAATCTTTCCTCTGACCACGGTCCGATAGTCATAGAAAGCAGTCCCAGATAGTTTCTGCTTGTCAGTTTGCCACATATTAGCATAGAACTCCTGAACCATGTTCCTCCCTACTTTCGTTTCAGGATTAGCTAGGACTTCCCAGTTTCTGATTCGAATTTGCTCCTGGATCTCCGGATATTCATCTTCTTTCAGATCGAATCTAACTTCCGGGATCACTGATCTCAGACCCATTATTTTGTTATAATGGTCTGAATGTTCTTTAGATAAGAACTTCTCTTGATTCTAAAGTGGTTTTGGAACGCTCTCTTTCTTGCCTCTTGGAGTGGGTTGTTTTCCTTTAGGAGCCATGATCTTAGTGATCGCGGATAAACACACCAAACTTAGAGGTTTGCTTGTCCTCAAGCAAAAGAAAAGAAAGGAGATGGATAGAAAGAGAGCTAGGTGCAATTGTTGATGGAAGGGGAGGGAGGCCGAACCCAAATTTAAAGGGAGGGAGGGTGGGTTTTCGAAAAAAGAGATAAAGATATGATAAAAAAGATTGATTTGGAAAAGATAAGATAGAAGATATGATAAGAGAGGATATAGTTTAAAATTGAAAAGATATGAAAGATTTTTGAAAAAGATAGATCTAGATTTTGAAAAAGATAAAGTGGAGATTTAGAAAAAGATATTGATGAGTTGAAAAGATAGATTTGTTTTAAAAAAGGATTTGAAAAGAGTTGGATTGAATTTGCAAAGAGGCTTGGTGCTTATGGATTAAGATACATTTGATATTTTTAAAGAGGGATTTTCGAAATCAAGGTTCTTAACATGTTTATGCAAGAAATCATGAATTAAAAACATGGAATTTTAAAATTAGAATGAAAAAATATGAAGAAGAATGATTTTTACCTCCTCCCCACTATCCTGGTGTTTGAACGCCCAAACACTGCCTGTTTTGGGCGTTCAACGCCCAAATGCTGCTCTCCTGGGCATTCAACGCCCAGTTGTTGCCCTTTTCTGGCGTTGAACGCCAGATTGCTATCCTTACTGGCGTTCAGCACCCACTGGCTGCCCCTTTTGGGCGCTGAACGCCCAAAATAGGCTCTTACTGGCGTTTTCTTGCCAGTGAGCTCTTTTTCTCTGTTTTGTGTGCAGATTCCTTCTGTAACCCTGTGAACTTATGCAATTGATTCTTTACCTTGTTATCAATAAACTCTATATAAATAAATAAAAATAAAAATAGGGCAAAATGCTTAGAGGATTGATGCCCCATGGCTGGGTTGCCTTCCAGCAAGCGCTTCTTTATTGTCTTTAGCTGGACCTTGCCGAGCTTTTAATCTAGCTTCAGCCTTGAGCACTCTTGCTCAACGTTGCCTTCAAGATAGTGCTTGATTCTCTGTCCATTGACAATGAACTTCTTATCAGAATCAATATCCTGAAGCTCCACATAACCATATGGTGATACACTTGTAATCACATATGGTCCCCTCCACCGAGATTTCAGTTTCCCGAGGAATAGCTTGAGCCTAGAGTTGAACAACAGAACCTTTTGTCCTGGTTCAAAGATTATAGATGACAGCTTTCTATCATGCCACTTTTTTGATTTCTCTTTATAAAGTTTGGCATTTTCGAAAGCTGTGAATCTAAATTCCTCTAGCTCATTTAGCTGGAGCAATCTTTTTTCTCCTGCTAATTTGGCATCAAAGTTTAGGAATCTGGTTGCCCAATAGGCTTTATGTTCCAGTTCCACGGGCAGGTGACATGCCTTACCATACATAAGTTGGTATGGAGAGGTCCCTATAGGGGTCTTGAATGCTGTTCTGTAAGCCCACAGAGCATCATCCAAGCTCCGTGCCCAATCCTTTCTCCGGGTACTTACTGTCTGTTCTAGGATTCTCTTTAATTCTCTGTTAGAGACTTCAGCTTTCCCATTAGTTTGTGGATGATATGGAGTAGCCACCTTATGGCGAATTCCATATCGAACCATGGCAGAGTAAAGCTGTTTATTGCAGAAGTGAGTGCCCCCATCACTGATTAGTACTCTAGGGACACCAAACCTGCTAAAGATATATTTCTGGAGGAACTTCAGCATTGTTTTAGTATCATTGGTGAGTGTGGCAATGGCCTCAACCCATTTTGATACATAGTCAACTGCCACCAGAATATAAGTGTTTGAGTATGATGGTGGGAAAGGTCCCATGAAGTCAATTTCCCATACATCAAACAACTCAATTTCCAAGATTTCTTGTTGAGGCATGGCGTAACCATGAGGCAGATTACCAGCTCTTTGGCAACTGTCACAGTTACGTACAAACTCTCGGGAATCTTTATAGAGTGTGGGCCAATAGAAGCCACATTGGAGGACCTTGGTGGCTGTTCGCTCACCTCCGAAATGGCCTCCATATTGAGATCCATGGCAATGCCATAGGATCCTCTGTGCTTCTTCTCTAGGCACACACCTACGGATTATTCCGTCTGCACATCTCTTAAAGAGATAGGGTTCATCCCACAAGTAGTACTTTGCATCAGTAATTAATTTCTTTTTTTGTATCCCGTTGTACTCCTTGGGTATGAACCTTGCAGCTTTATAGTTTGCAATATCGGCAAACCATGGTGTTTCCTGAATGTCAAATAAATGCTCATCCAGAAAAGTCTCAGAGATCTCAAGAGAGGGGAGGGGCGTCCCTTCTACTGGCTCTATCCGGGACAGATGATCAGCCACTTGGTTCTCTGTCCTTTTTCTGTCTCTTATTTCTATATCAAACTCTTGCAGAAGCAACACCCACTGATGAGCCTGGGTTTTGAATCCTGCTTTGTGAGTAAATATTTAAGAGCAGCATGATCAGTATACACAATCACTTTTGATCCTACTAAGTATGATCTGAACTTGTCAATGGCGTAAACCACTGCAAGTAATTCTTTTTCTGTGGTTGTGTAATTCTTCTGAGTATTATTTAGAATGCGACTAGCGTAATAAATGACGTGCAGAAGCTTGTCATGCCTCTGTCCCAACACTGCACCAATGGCGTGATCACTGGCATCACACATTAGCTCAAATGGTAATGTCCAGTCTGGTGCAGAAATAACTGGTGCTGTGACCAGCTTAGCTTTCAGCATTTCAAACGCCTGCAGGCACTCTGTGTCAAACACAAAAGGCATGTCAACAGCTGGCAGATTGCTTAGAAGTTTTGCAATTTTTGAAAAATCCTTTATAAACCTCCTATAGAATCCTGCATGCCCCAGAAAGCTTCTGATTGCCTTAACATTGGCAGGTGGTGGTAATTTTTCAATTACCTCTATTTTTGCTTGATCCACCTCTATTCCCTTGTTTGAGATTTTATGCCCAAGAACAATCCCTTCAGTCACCATGAAGTGACACTTTTCCCAGTTTAAAACTAGGTTGGTCTCTTGGCATCTTTTCAGAACAAGTTTCAGGAGATCAAGACAGGAGCTGAATGAGTCTCCATATACTGAGAAGTCATCCATGAAGACTTCCAGAAATTTTTCCACCATATAAGAGAAAATAGAGAGCATGCATCTCTAGAAGGTTGCAGGCGCATTACACAGCCCAAATGGCATCCTTCTATAAGCAAACACTCCAGATGGACATGTGAATGCTGTTTTCTCTTGATCCTGAGGATCTACTGCAATCTGGTTATAGCCTGAGTAGCCATCCAAAAAGCAGTAATAATCATGACCTGCTAGTCTTTCTAGCATCTGGTCTATGAATGGTAAAGGAAAATGATCCTTTCTGGTGGCTGTATTGAGCCTTCTGTAGTCAATACACATGCGCCATCCTGTAACTGTTCTTGTAGGAACCAGTTCATTTTTTTCATTATGAATCACTGTCATGCCTCCCTTTTTTGGGACGACTTGGACAGGGCTCACCCAAGGGCTATCAGAAATAGGATAAATAATCCCAGCCTCTAGTAATTTGGTGACCTCTTTCTGCACCACTTCCTTCATGGCTGGATTTAGCCGTCTCTGTGGTTGAACCACTGGTTTAGCATTATCCTCCAATAAGATTTTGTGCATGCATCTAGCTGGGCTTATGCCTTTAAGGTCACCTATGGACCACCCAAGAGCTGTCTTGTGTGTCCTTAGCACTTGAATAAGTGCTTCCTCTTCCTGTGAATTTAAGGCAGAGCTTATGATCACTGGAAAAGTGTCACCTTCTCCCAGAAATGCATATTTCAAGGATGGTGGTAATGGCTTGAGCTCGGGTTTAGGAGGTTTTTCTTCTTCCAGAAGAAATTTCAGAGGCTCTTTCATGTCCTCTGAATCCTCTAAATCAGGCTGAACATCTTTAAAGATGTTTTCCAACTCTGATTCGAGACTCTCAGCCATGTTGATCTCTTCTACCAAAGAGTCAATAAGATCAACTTTCATGCAGTCTTTTGATGTGTCAGGATGCTGCATGGCTTTAACAGCGTTCAACTTAAACTCATCATCATTGACTCTCAGGGTTATTTCCCCCTGTTGGACGTCAATGAGGGATCGTCCAGTTGCTAGGAAGGGTCTTCCTAGAATGAGAGTAGCACTCTTGTGCTCTTCCATTTCCAGCACAACAAAGTCAGTGGGAAAGGCGAATGGCCCAACTCTGACAATCATGTCTTCAATCATGCCTGATGGATATTTAGTGGAGCCATCAGCAAGTTGGAGACATATCCGGGTTGGTTTAACTTCTTCAGTTAAGCCAAGCTTTCTGATAGTGGATGCAGGTATTAGGTTGATGCTTGCCCCAAGATCGCATAAAGCTGTCTTGGTGCATTGACCTTCTAATATGCATGGTATCAGAAAACTCCCAGGGTCTTTAAGCTTTTCAGGGAAGCTCTTCAAAATGACTGCACTGCATTCTTCAGTGAGGAGAACTCTTTCTGTTTCTCTCCAATCCTTTTTATGACTCAAGATCTCTTTCATAAACTTGGCATAAGAAGGTATTTGCTCAAGTTCTTCTGCAAATGGAATCTTTATTTCAAGAGTTCTGAGATAATCTGCAAAGCGAGCAAATTGCTTATCCTGCTCCTCTTTCTGGAGTTTTTGAGGATAAGGTATCTTGGCTTTATATTCTTCAACCTTAGTTGCTATAGGTTTATTGCCTACAGAAGTGGTTGAAGAAGCCTTTTTAGAGGGGTTGCTATCAGCATTTGTGTGTGTCTGATCCCTTACTGGCAATTGAGTGCCAGAGTTAGAAACTGGAGTGACGTTAGATGCCAACTCCTTGTCTGTTCCTAGCGTCTGAACGCCAGAACTGTGCCCATTTCGGGCGTTCAGCGCCAGATCTTGCCCATTTTGGGCGTTCAACGCCAGATCCTTGCCTATTTCTGGCGTTGAACGCCAGTCCTGCCGTGTTTCTGGCGTTGAACGCCAGTCCTGAGCATGGTCTGGGCGTTCAGCGCCAGCATTCCACCAAATTTCTGGCGTTTTAGTTCCAGAATTACTTTTCCCTGGGCTCTTACTGTCCTCAGGTGAATTTTGGGTGGTTTGCTCATTTCTTAGCTTTTTGCTGCATTGAGGTGGGGTATTTAATGTTTTCCCACTTCTTAATTGAACTGCTTGGCATTCTTCTGTTATTTGCCTTGACAGCTGCTGCTTTGTTTGCTTAAACTGTTCTTCCATATGTATATTAGCCATCCTTGTCTCTTGTAGTCTCTCTTTGAATTCGGCTAACTGCTTTGTTAGAAAGTCCAATTGCTGATTGAATTCAGCAGCTTGTTTTACAGGACTAAGTTCAGCAGTTGCTGTTTTAACCTCTTCTTTCATGGAAGGGTCACTGCTTAGGTACAGATGCTGATTCCTGGCAACTGTATCAATGAGCTCTTGAGCCTCTTCAATTGTCTTTCTCATGTGGATAGATCCACCATCTGAGTAATCTAGAGACATCTGAGCTCCTTCAGCAAGTCCATAATAGAAGATGTCTAACTGAACCCACTCTGAAAACATTTCAGAAGGGCATTTTTGTAGCATCTCTCTGTATCTCTCCCAGGCATCATAAAGAGATTCACTATCTCCTTGTTTAAAGCCTTGGATGTCCAGCCTTAGCTGTGTCATCCATTTTGGGGAAAAGTATTGATTCAGGAATTTTTCTGTCAGCTGTTTCCATGTCCTTATGCTGGCCTTAGGTTGGTTATTCAACCACCTCTTAGCTTGATCTTTTACAGCAAATGGAAACAGTAATAGTCTGTAGACATCCTGATCTATTTCTTTATCATGTACTGTGTCAGCAATCTGTAGAAACTGTGCCAAAAACTCTGTAGGTTCTTCCTGTGGAAAACCGGAATACTGGAAACTTTGCTGCACCATGATAATGAGCTGAGGATTCAACTCAAAGCTACTGACTCCAATGGAAGGTATGCTGATGCTACTCCCATATGAAGCAGTAGAGGGGTTAGAATATGACCCCAGAGTCCTCCTGGACTGTTCATTTTTGCTTAGATCCATGATGGAGAAAGGGAGATGATGTCAAATAAAAAAAATTATTTATTTATTTATTTATTTACTTATTTAGAAAATAAATAAAATAAAAAAATAAAGAGAAAAAAATAGGTGAATATTTTCGAAAAAAATTGAGGAGAGAGAAAGTGGTTAGGAAGTTTTGAAAAAGGTATGATTTGGAAAAGATTTTAAATTTTGAAAAAAAAATCTGAATTTTTAGAAATTAATTTTCGAAAATTTGTTTTATAAATATAGAGAAAAGATATTTTTGAATTTAGTGAGGAAAGAGAAAAACAATAAAATAGCACAAGATTTAAAAATTTTTTTTTGATCTAATGCTCCTAGTTTTCGGAATTTTTGGAGAGAAAACACCAAGGGACACCAAACTTAAAGTTTGGCACAAAATTTAATAGAGAAAATATTATTTTTGAAAAAGATTTTAAAAAGAGTGTACCAAACTGCCACGGACTTAGACCAACGCTCTAGCCAATTGGGCAATAAATGTAACACTTGTTTTGAAGAAGGATATTTTTAACCAAGAGCAATAATAAGAGACTCTAAACCAAAAAGAAAAATTTTCCTAATATAAGCAACAAAATAAGCCGTCAGTTGTTCAAACTCAAACAATCCCCGGCAACGGCGCCAAAAACTTGGTGCACGAATTGTGAATCACACTTTTCACAACTAGTACCACTAACCAGCAAGTGCACTGGGTCGTCCAAGTAATACCTTACGTGAGTAAGGGTCGAATCCCACGGAGATTGTTGGTTTGAAGAAATCTATGGTTATCTTGCAATTCTTAGTCAGGAAGTCAATTGTGTTTATCAGTTGAATTGCGAATAAACAAGAGAGCATGGGTTAAAGATTACTTGTTATCAGTAATGGAGAATATGTTGGAGTTTTGGAGATGCTTTGTCTTCTGAATCTCTGCTTTCTTCTGTCCTCTGATTCACGCACGCACGTCCTTCTATGGCAAGCTGTGTGTTGGGGCATCACCGTTGTCAATGGTTACATCCCCTCCTCTTGTGAAAATGGTCCAAATGCTCTGTCACAGCACGGCTAATCATCTGAGGTTCCCGATCATGCTGGAATAGGATTCACCCTCCTTTTGCGTCTGTCACTACGCCCAGCACTCGCGAGTTTGAAGCTCGTCACAGTCATTCAATCCCTAAATCTTACTCGGAATACCACAGACAAGGTTTAGACTTTCCGGATTCTCATGAATGCCGCCATCAATCTAGCTTATACCACGGAGATTCTGATTAAGGAATCTAAGAGATATTCATTCAACCTGATGTAGAACGGAGGTGATTGTCAGACACACGTTCGTGGATTGAGAAAGGTGATGAGTGTCACTGATCATCACCTTCTCCATAGTTAGGCGCGAATGGATATCTTAGATAGGAACACGCATGTTTGAATAGAAAATAGAAATACTTGCATTAATTCATTGAGACACAGCAGAGCTCCTCACCCCAACAATGGAATTTAGAGACTCATGCCGTCAAAGAGTATAAAGTTCAGATCTAAAATGTCATGAGATACAAAATAAGTCTCTAAAAGTTCTTTAAATACTAAACTAGTAGCCTAGGTTTACAAAAAGTGAGTAGACTATGACAGATGGTGCAGAGATCCACTTCTGGGGCCCACTTGGTGTGTGCTGGGGCTGAGACTTAAGTAATTCATGTGCATAAGGCTGTTTTGGGCGTTCAACGCCAGTTTTGGATCCATTTCTGGCGTTGAACTCCAACTTTTAATCCTTTTCTGGCGCTGGACGCCAGAATTGGGCAGAGAACTGGCGTTGAACGCCAGTTTACGTCATCTATCCTTGAGCAAAGTATGGACTATTATATATTGCTGGAAAGCCCTGGATGTCTACTTTCCAACGCAATTGGAAGCGTGTCGTTTCAAGTTCTGTAGCTCCAGAAAATCCACTTTGAGTGCAGGGAGGTCAGAATCCAACAACATCAGCAGTCCTTTTTCAGCCTGAATCAGATTTTAGCTCAGCTCCCTCAATTTCAGCCAGAAAAATACCTAAAATTATAGAAAAACACACAACTCATAGTAAAGTCCAGAAATATGAATTTTCCCTAAAAACTAATGGAAACAAACTAAAAACTCACTAAAACATACTAAAAACTATATGAAATTAACCCCAAAAAGCGTATAAAATATCCGCTCATCAGGGATCATGACTTTAACTGCTCAGTCTCAAGCTTTTCACTTGACACCTTCATACCACAAGCATTTAGTTAGGAGAAGCAACTCATTTGAACTTTTTAGGCTACGATTTTGTTTCTTTAGACCCTCCTAACCATTGATGCTCAAAGCCTTGGATCCTTGCTCTTGCCTTTTGGTTTTAAGAGATTTTGGCTTTTTCTCTCTTTTTTTTTCTGTTTTTTTCTTTCTCCTTTTCTTTCTTATTCTTTTTGCTGCTTTTTTTTGCTTCAAGAATCAATTTTTTTTAATTTTTCAGATCACCAGTGATACTTTTCCTTCCTCATCATTCTTGCAAGAGCCAACACACTTTATTCCAATATCAAATTTGCACTATTAATTCATGCATTCAGAAAGTAAAAGCAAGGCCACCACATCAAACAATTAGACTAATCTTATTATATAACTCGAGTTTATGTATCTCACTTTTTCTTTTTCAAATAAATTTTTCTTTTAAGTATGGTGAGAGATACATGGGATATTTCATAGCTTAAGACAAGATAAAAAGATGATCATGCACTTAGAAATAGGAAACAGACAATAGGATAAAACACATTGGAAAAACAGAAAATATAACATAAAAATAACATAAGCAAGGGGGTAATGGGACGTGACCACCTTAGTGATGGCGGCTACTGCTCCCTCTAGTTGATCCAATGGAGCATTTAAGCTCCTCTATATCTTGTCCTTGTCTTAGTTGCTCTTCCCTCAAGGCTCTTTGATCTTCTCTTATTTCATGAAGGATGGTGGACTGCTCTTGGTGTTCCAACCTCAGTTGATCCACGTTGGAACTCAATTCCCCTAGAGAGGTGTTCAGTTGGTCCCAATAGTCTCTAGGAGGTAGATACATCCCTTAAGGCATTGACGAAGCCCAAATGAACGGGTTTGGATTTTCACACTAAAAGTAGAATTTGCCCGTTGCAAGTATAGTCCAAACCCAACAATTGAACATCAATCAAATAATAAATTCAATACAAAATAATCGAGAGTAATTCAACCTCGGGTCGTCTTTCTTAGGAGTTGCAATGAAATGTACAATTATTGGCTATGAGAGAGAGCATGGGGAATTGGGAAACCAAGAGAGCAAGAAATGTAAATGGTAAGAAAGTAAATGATTATGCAATGAATGTAAATGGCAACTCTTGACAAGAATTGGAGAATTTAGGTTTTCTATCCTAGTTGTGGACCACAAACATGGCAATTGTGTTGAATCAATCCAAATCAATCAATCCTCCTTGAGAATTAGTCAAAATAGTGTAATTGATCTCAATCTATAAGTCCTAGTCAACTCACTAATTACTTTGTGAAAGACTAGCGTCAATGGAAACCAAATCAATTAACTAATCTCACACAATGCGTAATGGACATCCACAACTCAATTCCACCCAAACACCCAATTTCTTAACCAAGCGTGTGAAACCTAAACATGCAAGAAATTAAACATCAAAACAATAAAAGTCCAAGTAATAAAACTTTAAATGCAAGAAACCTCTTGGCAAGTAATTGAGGACTAAGGCTACCTATCCTAGTCATTGACCACAAACACATGATGATTATGAAGAGTTAATCCTACTTAGTCAACCTTACATCGAAGATAAGTCAAATAGGCATAGTTAATTTCAATCCCTAAGTCCTATGTCAACACTAAGGGGTCACATAGAGTCAAGGGAGACCAAATAAACTAACTACTCTAATATATCAAACAAGAATGGACATCAATGACTCAAGGATCACCAAAGTCAACAATTTCAAGCCAAGAGTGGAGAAAAACTAAACAAAAACTAAGCCAAGAATTTTATCAAATACTTGGTGTGCATGAAAATAAAATAATATTAAAATGCATTAAAATAAATTCTAAAGCTACCAAAGCAAGAAGATAAGAATAACAACTAAAGAGAACAATAAATGACATGGAAACATAAATTTGCATTAAATGTAAATTAAAATAACAAGAGTGTCATAAAACATAAAAATGACAAAATAAAGTAAATAACAAGAGAAATGAAAAAGAGCAAAGAAGTAATAACAATAAATGACAAGGAAAAGTAAATAGAAGCAAGAATTAAAAGTAGAAATTACAAGAAATTAAACTAAATAACCCTAATTCTAGAGAGAGGGGGAGCTTCTCTCTCTAGAATGCAACCTACATAATGCTAAACTAACCCTAATTTCTCCCCCCTTCACATGGAGTGAGGCCTTCCTTCATATAGCGCTCAATCAGCTTCAGAAAGTCCCAAATTGGGCCCTAGAGGTCCAGAAATCACCACCAGCAATTTGCAATAAATGAGTCACGCGCTGGGACGTGTGCGGACGCACAGGTGTGTGCGTGCGCACACATGCTGATTTTCTTCTTGTGCGTACGCACAGGTTGTTGTGCGCACGCACACTTTAATGTGTGCTTCTCCTTTGTTTTCTTCATTCTTTCTCCCTTTGCACACGTTTCCTTCCACTTTTGCCTTGCCAAACTTACCTCTAGGACCTAAAATCACTCAACAAACATGTCATGGCATCGAATAGCATAAAAGTGGGATAAAAGTTATTAAATTAAGCACAAAATAGCATGTTTTCACAATTAGGCTCAATTTAGGGAGAGAACACAAAAGTATGCTATTTGGATGAACAAATGTGGGTTTATGTTATAAAATCCACTCAAGTCAAACCAAAATATACCGAAAAATATGGACTCATCAGGCATCTCAGGGATTTTTGAGGACAATTGCACAGGCTCTTGTGTAGGCTCACTTACATGCTCCATCCTTCTTTTAGTGATAGGCTTGTCCTCCTCAATGGGGACATCTCCTTCTATGACAATCCCAGCTGAATTGCATAAGTGATAAATAAGATGTGGGAATGCCAGCCTCGCTTGGGTGGAGGGCTTTTCTGCCACCTTGTACAGCTCTTGAGGTATCACCTCATGTACCTCCACCTCATTCCCAAGCATAATGCAGTGAATCATTATTGCTCGGTCTATAGTAACCTCAGAACGGTTACTTGTTGGAATGATCGAGAGTTGTATGAATTTCATCCATCCTCTAGCTATAGACTTGAGGTCAAGCCTTCTTAGTTGGGAAGGCTTGCCTTGCGCATCCCTCCTCCATCGTGCTCCTTCCACACAAATGTCTGTAAGCACTTGGTCCAACCTTTGGTCAGTATTGACCCTTCTAGTGTAAAAGTGTGGGTCTCCTAGCATTTGTGATAATTTGAGTGCCACTTTTACACTCTCCAGACTGAAATCCAAGAGTCTCTCTTGAACCATGGTGTTTCAGTTATGAGGGAAGGAAAATGGGTGGGAAATGGTTTGAATTTGAAATGGGTGAGGTTGGTGGGAATTAATGGTTGGGAGTGATGAAGGGTTTTGGGAAGAGAAAAAGGTGATGGGGATGTGATTGGTTGAGGGTGTATGGAGAAGAGAGTGTGTGGGGAAGAGGGAAAGTGAGAAAGATAAGAAGGTGGGGTAAGTAGAGATTCTGTGGGTCCCACTGGTCCTGAGAGGCTAGGGAATTTGAGTTCTCTGCCCCCTTGTAGGTGTTGAACGCCCAGCCTTGCTCCGTGTCTGGCATTTAATGCCAGCTTTTGCTCCCCATAGGGCGTTTGAACACCCAAGGACTCCCTTCCTCCTGGCGTTCAACGCCAGGTCTCTGCTCCCTGTAGGGCGTTGATGCTTGACCCTAGGTCACATAGAGCATTTTCAAAGGTCATAGTACCTATGGTGCAAGGAATCAGAAAGCATCCAAGATCTGGAAGCTTCTGAGGTAGCTCTTGCTGAACCAAAGCATGGAGTTTTTTGCTAAGCAGTGGAGGTTCTTCCTCCAGAGGCTTTGTACCAAATAGCTTGGTATTCAGCTTCATTAGAGCTCCAAGGAAACGAGCAACTTACTCTTCCCTGGTGTCTTCTGTAATACCCGGTCTAACCGAAATTTAGTAAATAATAAGTTAAATAGGAGCGAATATGGTTAGAAGATTTGGCAATTGGAATTTGATAATTTAAATATGATATTTGGATTCAGTGAATTTTTCCGAGTCGGAAAATATAGTTTTCTGCGTAAAAGTGCGCAGTGGAATTTTGACCGGCAATACCGGCTGAGATCTGTCTGGTACTACAACTGAGGAAATTGATTATGGGTAAATAAGATTAAGAAATGAGGAATTATAATTAGGGAAGGTAGAAATATTTAAAGTGCGATTTAGAGCGCTAATCTTAAAGGTTTTGGCCCAAAATTGGGCCAATGGGCAAAAATAAGTGAACCGGGCCTAAGTGGGCCCAAGACCCAACATATATAAACATTAGTTGTGAGCATTTCAGCTCATTTTACCCTAAAAAGAAGGGTTGGGGCGCTGATTTGAGAAGAGAGAAAACCTAACTCTCTTTGATCTTCAAACCACCATAACTTGAGCTACGGAGCTTCGATTGACGAGCCGTTTGTGGCCACGCGTTACTCTTCTTATCCTCTACAATTATATCTAAGTTTGGTGGTGAGTATTTCATTCATCTCTGCCCAGTTTTCGAAATTCCCCACTATTACACGTTTTTGGGTAGTTAGTGTTGAAATCTTGTGATTTTGGGTGTTTAGGGATACTCCAACATGGATTCTAAGTGGGTTCTATCCCTACTTCATATGGGCTGAGGTAAGAAGTGCTCAAACCCTTGTGATTTGTCATTTTTATGAGCCCTAGGTTGATGTATGTATGTGACATTGGTTATGTTAGTGTATTTGGTGATGTTGGTGCACAATTGGGAGATTGGTATTGCTTGAGGAGCTTTGGTAAGGCTTGGAGCTAAGGTTGGTGAAGAATTCCAAAGAAGAGGCTCAATTGGTTTGGCTACAAGAGGTACGGTTTAAGTTTCATTTAAATACCGTGTGTTGTGATGAGAATTCCTAGGCTAGATGCCCCTAGGATTAAGTTTGGATTGTGTAAATGGTTGGTGCTAATATGCATAGTTGATATGTAATGTGAATTAATGATTGGGTTGAGAATTGTGTGACCTTGTATGCTTGGTGTATTGAGAATTTGATGTACTGGGTAATGAGTATTGATTTGTGGTTTATGCATTTAAATTGTGAAAATTGGGCCGGAGGCCGTGAATTTTGGGCCGGAGGCCGGAAAGAGGTAAGAAAGGTAAGTCGATGTGTGCATTGTATGATGGCACAAGTGATTGGATGAATTTCAGATAATGAATATATGAATGATTAGGTTGGTTATTGAATAATAAGGTTTGAGAAGTTGAAGTGTGGAATTTGGTAATTTTGGGTAAAATTATGTAGACGAGGTATGTTTGGTTCGGTTGAGATATATTATGTGATCATATATGTGATTATGATTATTGATGCCTTGATGGTATGATGATGCATTAGAGATATGTATGTTGTGATATATGCTTGTGGAATGATTAAGGTTGATTTGTGGGTGAAATCACGTGATAGTGAGTATGATATTGATTACGTATAATGATGGTTGATTGCAAATGGTATTATTGGAAATTGGGATGAGGAAGGATGTATGACATGATATTGTGTTTGTCCTTTAGCCATTTGATTGAGAAGTGTTAAAATGGTTAGATGTGGTTTTGGGAATTTTTGGTAAAGTGTCAATGTGTGAGTTGAGGATGGCTTGATGTGGATTTTGGTACATTTTGATTGATTTCAAAAAGGGTTGAAATTGGCATGTTTTGGTTGATTTTGAAAAGAGTTGAAAATGGCTTGTTTTGAAAATGGCACCTAGTGGTTTTGTATGAAAACATGGTTTTTGGGCATACTTTGACGGGACATAACTTGGACTACGGATCTCTGTTTTGTGCCAAATCTGTTTAGAAATGAAATTGGATCTGGGATGTCCATGCCGTTTGAAGAACGAGTGAAAAATGATTTAAAATGAGAAAGTTATGTCCGTCGGAAGATTGGGGGTTGAATCTGTAAATTCTGCAGCTTTTAACTTAGAAAATTTTTAGCAGAATGACCCTCCAGCGTAGGCGCACTTGGCGCGTACGCGTCGTTCTTCAAGAAGGCACTATCCACGCGTGCGCGTGGTGTGCGCGGGCGCATCGATGCGCTGCACTAAATGCCCAGCTATTTTCCCGAGAGTTGTGCCAGTTTTGTGCCTGGGGCGCAAGAGCACCCACGCGTACGCGTGGCTGACGCTTGCACGTCGTTTGGGTATTTTTCAACCCGCGCGTCCGCGCGTATGACGCTTGCGCGTCGATGAGTTTTGTGGCCATCCACGCGTGCGCTGGAGTGCGCGTACGCGTGGCCCTGTTTTCATGCCAAAGTTGATTTTTGAGTTTTAAAAGCCAAATCTCATACTTCTAAGCCTCCGATCTCACCTCTTATGTATTAAATCATTCTGATATGCCTAGCAATGAGCTAGGGGATGTGGTAACTTGCGAGTGAAGCAAGGGGAAAAGTTATGATCAATGATGATCAAAGATGATTATATGAGATATGGAGGATGACGGTGGAAGTACCGTGTATGCCATGAGCCGGAGGGCTATATTTATTGATAAATGGCCCGTTCTTGATTGGACCATGAGCCGGATGGCTGAGTTATTGCCGGGTTACGGCAAAGCCATTATTGTTTATGGCTGAGTATAAATGCATATATGATTAATGAATGAATATGTTAAATGGATAATAATGAAAAAATATTGAAATGTGATGTGCGACCCCGGGTAGTAGGCAGTGGTGTTGTCCACTTGCTCCGGGTATGAGACGGGAAAGGAGGATTATGATAAACGAGTTTAATCGTGGGGTTTTGAATAAATGTGTATTTGTGATACCTGGGTAGTAGCAAGGGTCGTGGTTCGTCCCGCTTGCTCCGGGTCATTGTCTGAGGATTGATAATAATGAAGGGTGATTATGAATAAATGTTTATTTGTGATACTTGGGTAGTAGCAAGGGTTGTGGTTCGTCCCACTTGCTCCAAGTTAATGTTTGAGATTTGGTAACAATGAATGTTGATAATATGAATTGAGATTGAATGAATATATGTTTGAGATGCCTGGGCAGTAGCAAGGGTTGTGGTTCGTCCCACTTGCTCCGGGCCAATGCTTGAGATACCTGGGTAGTAGCAAGGGTTGTGGTTCGTCCCACTTGCTCCAGGTCAGAGATTGCGACGCCTGGGTAGTAGCGGCAGTAGTGGTGAATCCACTCGCTCCAGGTTGAGCTTTTAGACACCCGCCTGGGTAGTAGCCGCAGTAGTGATTATTTCACTGGCTCTGGGTTGAGCGGGCAGTAGTAAGGGGGTTGTAGCTCAAACCTACTTGCTCCGCAAGGGGTGTTTCTGTCCAATGGTTAGCTACCAGGACATGTCGGGTTGGCTATATAACCGACAGATGATATCATCAGCCATAGGGTAGGCATTCATCATTTGCATATGTTTGAATTGTTTGGGTTTGCCATTTGTCTTGGATTTCTACATCATATATGCCATGTTACCTGACTATATGCTACTTGTTCTACTTGTATCATGTTTGTGTATTACTTGCCTGTATTGCTTGTGTTTGTACAACTGAGAGACCCCTCATGCTGGTGTCGGTGGGTGTGAGGGCTGTTCTTGATGGGATGAATTGATGATGCGATTGCATGATGATGTATTGATATAGAACTACTGAGGCAGAACAACTGGTGATGGTTTTGCTTATGATTCTGAGTCTGATTCGTGGAAGAGTCAGGGAGTTGGGAAACATGTGAAACATGAATTGAATTTAGCACTCCCTTATGACAGTTGCCTATTCATGGATTAGCGAGAACCTAGGATGAATAATTGGTGAAGAAGTTTAGGATGCTTAGTGAGTTTTTGTTGCAGTACATTGAATTTATTTGGCACTTTTACCGTACTGGGAACCCATGGGCCCGGGGTTCTCATTCCGTATATATCTCTTGTTTTTCAGATACAAGTCCAGGTGCTTAGAAGTGAGTTGTGGGTCGTCTGAGAGACGGCGAAGATCTTTATTTCCTCTACTTTGTGTTTTGATTAGAATCTCTCCACCTTTGTTTTGGAAAGTTTATATTATGTATTGAACTCTTTGAATTTGCCTATAGAGGCTCTCATGTTTCCTTCGGGAGAGATTAGGATATACTGTTGTCAACTAATTTCATAATGTACTCTAGCCGACCTAAACTTCGCGGGTCGCGACTAGTAGCTATTTACTTATGTTATATATATCTATATGTTATCTATCTCTTAATCTCCTCTACGCCTTGTCCGTATATTGTTTTCGGCTTCACGGTTTATCTTTTGTTGTCGAAACGTGAGAGATACGTCTTCGCGATTTTATTTCTACTCTTTTCAGGCTTCTCGATTAATACTCCTTTCGAAATTACCTATATTTATTTATTAAAAATCCACCCGAGAGTCGTACCACCGTAATATCATTGACTTATGACTCGAGCATAAGGATTTGAATATTAGGGTGTTACATCTTCATCCTCACTTGAGGATGAGTAGTCATCAGAACTCATGCACTGCAGAAGTGAATTCAAAGGAACCTCAATTGTTTTGATGGTTTCCTTTGGTTCTGAGCTAGAGGGTTCTTAAGTGGGATTCAGGCACTCAAAGGGTGTGCTTGTGTTGGCATTCAATGCCAGCTCTGTCAGCTTAATGGGCGTTGAACGCCCTTGCTGTTCACTCTGATTGGCATTAAACGCCAGTCCCTCTAGCTTTCTGGACATTGAACGCCCAGCAGGGATGTCCTTGCTGGCGTTCAACGCCAGCTTCCCTGGGCCGGTGGGCGTTGAACGCTCAGTGAGGGGTTCCTCACTGGCATTCAGTGCCAGAATGGCTGCCTGGTGATGACAAGTCATCTTAGCCTATTTTAACTAGCCTTTTTCTTTTGTTTTTAATTGAATTATGCACTTTCTTGAGCCATAAGCAAGCCAATTGGGTAAATTTTCATGTTTTCTTTGATTTAATCAACCATGTATGAATTCATGCTATTTCATGAGGTTTTATGCTAAAATTGTCACATATTATGAAAGAATGAATATCTCATGATTTTGAGCATAGCTTTGATGTGTTTGGTTGATTAATGATAGGTGAAGAAAGCTTGGAGAAAGGTTGAAGCAAAGAGGAATGGCTAGGAGTGAAGAGAGGAATAAGTGAAATTGAACCTGGAGGCATGAAGTTAGCCCCAACGTTAGCCCCCTAACTTGGAGGCTAACGTTGGGCATGAAGATTACTCCCTGGGCTCCCCACGTTTGAGCCAACGTTAGCCCCCTAACTTGGAGGCTAACGTTGGCACATGAATTCCTCCCTGGCCATCCAACGTTTGCGCCAACGTTAGCCCCCTAACTTGGAGGCTAACGTTGGCACATGAAGACATAAGGGAGAGGGGCCAACGTTTGCGCCAACGTTAGCCCCCTAACTTGGAGGCTAACGTTGGCGCCACACACCACAAGGCATACAAGGGGTATACTTCCAACAAGAATAACTTGAGCTACAGAGCTCCAAATGAGGTGATTCAAGAAGCATTGGAAAGTAGGAATCAAGAGCTTTCCAAGCATATATGGCACTGCATGGTGGACACTAAAATTGAGGGAGAAAACTGCCCCGCAATGTGCATAAACGAACATGGTGGCAACCTGCAGTGAGGCCAACTGACCTCTGCACCTTCAAAGGAGTATAACTCGAGCTGTAGAGCTCCAAATAATGTTCTCCCAACGGCATAGGAAAGTAGACATCCAGGGCTTTCCATCAATGTATAATAGTATGGGGTGGACAATATATTTGAGCCTCCAAAACTGGCGTTTTCGCCAACGTTTGAGGGCTAACGTCACCTCAAACGCTGCACACCAAAGCCAGCGACCATGCCCTCTTCAAATGATCATAACTTGAGTTGTAGATGTCCAATTGAAGTGATTCCAAGTGGGTTAGAAAGCTGACATTCAGAGCTTTCCAACCATATATGATAGTCTATATTGGGCATAAAATTGGCAACATGACAAGAGGACAAAGTTGGCGCCATAAATGTGCATAAGGGAGGCCAACGTCTATACCAGCAGATTGTGTTTGCTGATGTGAAAAGTTGGAGCCAAAGTTAGACCCCTAACTTTGGCTCAAACTTTAGGTCCAACTTTGGCTAACCTCAAACCCGGTTCAATTGGTTCACTTTGGTTCTTCTTCAAACTCCAAGAGCAATCAACCAAGGCCTCTTTCAACCCAATTCCACCAAGAGCAAAGGCCCATGATCATCACTCAAAGGCACAAGAGATAGTTAGAATAAGAATTTTATTTTAATTGTAATTTGTTTTGAATTTCATTTTGTAAAGCCTATATAAGGCATCATTTTCATATTGGTGAGGGGGCTGGCTCCAGAAGGGAGCACGAGGATTCAAGAGCTCTCTTTAAATTTTCTTTTCTTTGTTTTTGAATCTTGGGTTGAGAATTGAAGAAATTCTGTTTCAATCTCACCTTGAGAATTCTCTTTGTTTACTTGTCAGCATAATTTCAGTGAATTGTGATTTGAATCAAAACTCTCTTTACTGCTTTCTTCTCTATTTTCTTCTGCAATTATTCTCTGTTGGATCAAGGAAGGAATTGAGATCTAGACTTGGTCTCTAGTCTCATCCAACCCCTGAGATCTTCAACCTCTCATTTAGATTTTGCAATTGAGCCAAGTTGCTCTCTGTTTTGATTTTAAAGTGATTTTCCAAATCTGTTGAATCTACTGCTTTCTTTTAATTTCCAGCACCCACTCCCTTTTAATTTCATGCAATTTACATTTCTTGCAATTTAAGATTCTTGCAATTTACATTTCTTGCTCTTTAAGTTTCAATGCATTTTACTTTCTGCACTTTAATTTTCCTTGTCATTTACATTCTGTTGGCTTCAATTGTCACTCAAATCACTCAATGTTAGCTTGACTAAACTAATCACCCACTAAAGTTGCTTGATCCATCAATCCCTGTGGGATCGACCTCACTCCCGTGAGTTTTTATTACTTGATACGACCCGGTACACTTGCCGGTTAGATTTGTGTGTTTTGGGAGAAATTTATTTTTCACCAAAATACTCATCACCTGGTTGGGCGTTAAACCCCTCACTGGCGTTCAATGCTGGAAAGCCTTCCTATTTGGGCATTGAACACCCAGCCAGTGCTCTGAATGCCAGTTTTTCTGCCAGGATGGCCATTAAACGCCCAGTGAGGGCTTCCTCACTGGCGTTTAACACCAGGCTTGCTGCCATTGTGGGTGTTGAAAGCCCAATGAAGGCTTCTTCACTGGCGTTCAACACCTTCCCATTCTCCTCCAATTCGGCCTCAACCTCCATGGTTATGGCCTTCCACTCTTCTCTAGGATTAACCTCAGTATTACTGGGAAGAGTTTCAGGGGGAATCTCAGGGGTCCTCTTGCTCAGTTGACCAACTTGTACCTCTAAGTTTCTAATGGAGGACCTTGTTTCATTAATGAAACTCTGAGTGGTCTTAGTGAGGCTGAAGACTAGAGTGGCTAAGTCAGAAAGGCTCTACTTAGAGGTCTCCATATTCCCTTGAGAAGATGGGAATGGTGGTCTGTTATTGAACCTATTCTGGTTCCTACCACCTTGGTTATTATTGAAACCTTGCTAAGGTTTCTGTTGATCCTTCCATGAAAGGTTAGGATGATTCCTCCATGAAGGGTTGTAAGTGTTTTCATAGGGTTCTCCCACGTAATTCACCTCCTCCATGGTGGGTTGATTAGGATCAAAAGCTTCTTCTTCAAGAGAAGCTTCTTGATTATTGCCAGGTGCAGTTTGCATCCCAGTTAGATGTTGGGAGATCATGTTGACCTATTGTGTCAAGATCTTATTCTGAGCCATGATGGCATTCAGAGTCTCAACTTCATGAACTCCTTTCTTCTGAGAGATTCCATGGTTTACAGGGTCTCTTTCAGAAAGTGTACATGAACTGGTTGTTAGCAACCATTTCAATGAGTTCTCTGGCTCCTGCAGGTGTGTTCTTCAAGTGGAGGGATTGATAAACCACTATTTTATGGTTTATCTTATGCTCAATTGAGTGGTTTATATCAAATCTTTACCCACTTATTCATATGATTTGCATGATTTTACGTTTTCCTTCCTAATTATGTGCTTTGATTGAAAACATGTTACTTTGGTCTTAAATTTATTATGTTTAATCCTCTCTTATTACCATTCGATGCCTTGATATGTGTGTTAAGTGTTTTCAGAGATTATAGGGTAGGAATGACTTAGAGGATGGAAAGGAAGCATGCAAAAGTGGAAGGAATACAAGAAATTGAAGGAACTGCTAAAGCTGTCCAGCCTGACCTCTTGGTACTAAATCGACCATAACTTGAGCTACAGAGGTCCAAATGATGCGGTTCTAGTTACGTTGGAAAGCTAACATTTGGGGATTTGCAACAATATATAATTTGTCATAGCTGCCCTGAAGCCAAGCGACGCGCACGCGTGGATCACGAGGACGCGTGACCTGGAAAAAACCCAATCCGCGTAAACGCGTGGACGACGCTTCCGCGTGACTTTGCAGCGACCTGTACGTACCAGAAATTGCTAAGGGCGATTTCTGGGCTGTTTTGATCCAGTTTTCGGCCTAGAAAACACAGATTAGAGGCTATAAAGTGGGGGAATCAATCCATTCATTAAGACAACATATCATACTTTCAAATACACAATTTTAGGTTTAGATGTAGCTTTTAGAGAGAGAGGCTCTCTCCTCTCCCTTAGGATTTAGGATTTAGATTTAGATTTTTAGGATTAGGATTCCTCTCAGTTTATGGTTATCTTTTCAGTTACAGGTTCAATGTTTCTTTAATTTATTTTCTACTTTTATTTATTCTATTACTTTAATTGTTATTTATCTTTTCAATTTGGCTTGTGAACTTCATGTTAGAGTTGATTTCTTTATTTAATATAATTTGAGGTATTTCAGATTTAAGATTTCTTTCTTTTATTTATGTTACTGCTACTTTCAATCCTTAGGCATTTTTATTCGAGTAGATTTTCCCCTTTTGGCTTTGGTTAAGTAATTGGCAACACTTGAGTTGTCAAACTCAGCTGTTGATTGATTATTGGAAATTGCTGATTAATTTGGATCTCTCTAAAGCTAGTCTTTCCATAGGAGTTGACTAGGACTTGAGGAATCAGATTGATTAGTCCACTTGACTTTCCTTTATTTAGTAAGGGTTAACTAAGTGGGAGCAATAACAATTCTCATCACACTTGATAAGGATAACTAGGATAGGATTTTCAGTTCTCATACCTTGCCAAGAGATTCTTTATAATTATCAATTTATTTTTCTTGCCATTTAAATTAATTGTTCCTTATTTCAAAAACCAAAAAATATACAATTTCTGTAACCAATAATAAATCATACTTCCCTGCAATTCCTTGAGAAGATGACCCGAGGTTTGAATACTTCGGTTATAAATTTTATTGGGTTTTGTTACTTGTGACAAACAATTTTTTTTGTACGAAAGGATTCTTTGCTGGTTTAGAAACTATACTTACAACGCGATTATATTTTTATAAAATTTCTTTACTGACAGAAATCCAATCGTCAAAATGGCGCCGTTGCCGGGGAATTGCAAACGTGTGCCTTATTATTGGTTATTGTAAATATTTGCTTTTTGCTTGTTTATTTGTTTTTATTTTTTCTTTTTCGTAAATTAAGAGGTTATTGGTTTCTATTTAGTTAATAAAATTTTTGAAAATAATGTTCCTTGTTCTTTCTTGATCTTCAAGTTGTTCTTCGTGTTCATCTTGACCTTCAAGTTGTTCTTGGTTATTTTCTTTGTTTTGATCTAAAAATTTTAAGTTTGGTGTCATTTTATTGTTTTTCTCTTTCCTCATTAAATTCAAAAATATATTTTCTCTTTATTTTAATTGATTTTTTCGAAAATTACAAAAAAAAATTCAGATTTTTATTTTAAAATTTTTATCTTATCTTATCTTAGTTTTAAATTTCAAAATTCAAATCTTTTTCAAAAATCATATCTTTTTCAAAATCTTATCTTATCTTATTTCAAAATCAAATTTCAAATTTCAATATTTTAATTCCAAAATTCAAAATTCAAATTTCAAAATTTAAATTTAAAAATTTTAAAAATCAAACCTTTTCAAAATTTAAACCTTTTTCAAATCTATATCTTATATTGTTGTCAGTGTTTCTAGTTTTAGGAGTTATTTTCATTAATTTTTTATTAGTTTTTGTTTTTATTTACTTTTGCTACTATGAATTCTCACACCTCTGGTTTCAAGTTTGGTTCTAATGTTGTTGGAAGGAATGGAAGCTATAACAGGAACATGCATCAAGGTCAGAACAATCAAAGTTGGAAGGAGCCATGAGGATCTGATCAACCCTTTCGGCAACAACACCTTCCAAGATACCATGGACAATGACCATCCTACAATGCATGCCCAGACATTAGATATGATGGACCCCTTCGTGACAACCAACATCCACCAAATTTCTATGGTCAAGAGCCATTCCAAGGTGCGTACCAAGATGATAGATATGGTGGACCCCCTTGTAGTTACCAACAAGCCCTATCATATGCTTATGAACCACCTCCCCAACACACCTTTGAACCACCATACTCACAAGCCCCTTTACACCATTCACCTCCATATGACCTAACCCATATCCACCCCAACCTCAACTGGATGACAACACCCGTGGTGTTATTCACCAAGGGCAAACAGAGCTTCATACCACACTTACCTCTATCACTAGTCTCATCTCTACTCTTCAAGCACTTATATCCCGCATGGACCAATCCTCCACCTTGAATACTCAGCCCTCAAGCTCTGGTGCACCACCACCCTTTATGAAAGAACATCCATGCACCACCACCCTTGAGAAAAATTGTCATGAAGTGGAAGACATCAAGGAGGAGTTTGATTTTGTACTAGAACAATTGGAGGAAGCCGTAATTATTGAAGAGGAAAAAACGGTTGAAGATTTAGGAAATGCTGAACCTCCATGGGAAAGTCAAGTCCTAGAGCCTCCTTCCAAGACGTTTGAAATTGATGTTGAGGAGGGTGTACAACCTCCAAGACATATCATGGTTGAAGACTTTGAAGGGGATGATCAAGAGATGGATTCAATCATTAATGAATTCTTATCTACATTTGAATCCTCTCCCATTGGACTAGATATGGAGATCAAAGAAGAAGAAGCACAACCTCCCATGCCCTTGGTGAACAATGAAGAAGAGATTGAATTGGAAGAAAGCTACCAAGAGGAAGAGGTTGAAATTGAAGAAGCTTGCAAAGAGGTGGAAGTTGCCAAGGGAGAGCACAAGGGAATGGAGCTTGAAATCACCATCCCAAAGCTGTTGGAGACCTCTCCCCCAAAGCCATTACCATCCAATACAACATTCAAGTGGATAAAATTCTTATCCTTGCCCTTTACTTTCCCACTTGAATATGGTTTACTTGAGACAGATGGCCAGCTTAGAGCTCTCTGTGGCGTTAAGAGTAAGAGGAAAATGGTTAGTGGTTGGAGATGTCATGCAAGGTTCAATATGGTGGAAAGCTCAAAGTTTAAATGCAAAGGTTGGTGTAAAGCTCAACTGAACGGGTATAGGAAGCTGTTTGGATGCCTTAGTGAGAATTCAGATTGCTCACCACCCGGATAGAATCATGATGATCAACTTGAAGACGGGCGTAGAATCAAGATTTGGGATCCAGGAATATATGAGGATCAATTTTGGGAGCTCAAAACTTGTGAAGAACTCCATCAAAGCTTGAGAAATTCACTTGGTATTGATAGAGCTTATTGGAGGTCCAAGCATTTGTGGAAATTTCAAGACGAGTTCAAGCACAAGCCACCATGACAAGGAGCTCACCAAATGTCCAACTTAAGGACTTTAACTAAAAGTACTAGGTGGGAGACAACCCACCATGGTATAATCGTTCAGTTTCAGTCTTAGTTTTATTTTACTTTATTCTATTTTTATTTTTGTTAATGACTCTTCTCATAATCTCTGCATATAGCTGCATATAGCCTGCATTTGCATTTGCATACTGCACAAAAAAAAAAAAAAAAACGCACGCGACGCGTAAGCGTCGCTGACGCGTCCGCGTCATAGTTGCGTTAGGAAAAAAAGAGAATTGAACAGAAAGTCACACAAAAGCGTGGCTGGAGGCGTGCCTTAGGCACAAATATGCCTACGCAACTGCGTCGCTGACGCGTCCGCGTCATTTTGAAAATTAGCCTCCCTACGCGTCCGTGTCACCCACGTGAATGCGTGCCCCTAAAAATCGACGTAAAAAGGTGTATGGCAGCAAGTTGTGATGGAGTGGGGCTGGAATGATGCTGGAAGCACAACCCCTATCACGCGATCGCGTACTCTACGCGGCCGCGTCGTTTTTCAAAATATGCCATCCACGCGATCGCGTCACCCACGCGCATGCGTCACCCTAAATTTTGGCAATGAGAGTATGAAACAGAGAGTTGTGCGTACGCGAGGCTGCACTCACGCCAATGGCACAAATCATTCCACGCAAATGAATCTCTGACGGGTCCGCGTCACTTGAAAATATCACAAAACACGCGATCGCGTGCCCCACACGTCCGCATCGCATGCGACACACAGTTTATCCAGATCAGCGCCAGAATTCCTATCTTTTATTCTCCAATCCTACTTATCTTTCTATTATCACTCTTTCTTCTTTCTTCTATCTTTTCTTATTCTTTTTTCCTCCTTTCTTACTTTCTTCTTCTTCTTCATCTCTTTAACTTCTCATCCTTCTTCACTTTCATTCTATTTTACTTAATTTATCTGCATACTTTCATTCATTGCATTTTAATTTTGTGCATATTTTTATTTGTTTTCTAAATTTATTATTTTTTCCATTGTTAAATTTTTTTATTCAATTGTTATGTCTTTTCTAGTATTATTTTGGTGCTTAGTGACTTGTTTTCCACTATTGGGTAATATTATTTAAGTCAATGTTGATCTTTTCTGATACTTGTATTCCTTTTGCATTGACACAAGCTTATACTATCTAGCATTACCACACTCTCTTCCCCTTTGTTGCAATTTTTGCACTATTGATATGCCGTTTGCTTCTACTGCCTTCTCTCTTGCATGTTGTAGCTACCATGTAATTGAGATCCTCATTATTTGGTATTAATCAACCCATGTTTTATTTGTTTTCTATCTTTGTTCTTGGGTTACTTTTCTTCCCTTTTTCTTTCAGGATGGCCACCAGGAAGGAAAATGGAAAACTTTTACATGGGGCAACAGACAAGTCCATCTGCACAATCTATGGAGAAAAGTGTCAGTTGGAGCAACCCGTCCACCTGCACATCTCAGCATGCACCGAGGACGGTGCAATCTTTAAGTGTGGGGAGGTCGATACCGATCTCCGTGGGTTAGTCATTTCCTTCTCAAACACCAATGTTTTATTTTCTTTATTTGTTCATCGTTGCATTTGCATGTTTGATTGCATATTTGTTTGATTTTGTGCATATTCTACCACTGCTTGGTTAAATTAATATTTTCTTTTTCAAGAAACTTTTTATAACATTTCACTAATTTGATTTAAAATTTTTGATAAACTTGTTTGAAGGAATATTATACTGGAACATGGTTTAGAGCTCGAACACACAAAACCTGTGAGATTTTGAGCCTATTTGATTGGTTGCATCTTATCAACCAATATTTTATTTTTAGTGTGTATTTTTCTCTCTAAAATTATGATCTTTGTCTTGCTTAATTCTATATTTATATGGTTTGATGTATGCATGCACTTATATGATTGAGGCCTTTGTTTCACTGAGCTTATATACCCATATGGCCTTACCCTTTTATTTCCCTTTGCAAACCAATGTTGAGCTTATTATACCCCTTTGTTCTTTACTTTAGCACATCATTAACTCTAAGCAAAAAACAATAATTTCCTTAATTTGAATCCTTGGTTAGCTTAGACTAGTGAGAATGCTTATGATTTAAGTGTGGGGAAATTGGGTTTGGAAACGTTTGGTTTTGGAAATTAAATATGTTAAACTTCTTTATGAAAATGTGAAAGAAATGTTTAGGACATGTTCATGCATTCAATAATTTAATCATATGCCTTGAGAAAAAAAAGAAAAAAAAAATATATATATATATAAAGAAAAAAAAGGGAGAAAAAGAAAAGAAAAAGAGCAAATAAGTAAAAGGGGACAAAATATCCCAAAGTAAGTGGTTAAAGCAATGCATATGTACTATACTCAAAATTAGAATGCATGAATATGTGGAAAACATGGTTAATGGATAGTTAGATGTGGTATTATGATTACATGGATTGTCTAAAGATAGGTGGAAAGTTTAAGTTAATTAAGGATTTCGATTTTAGTCCACTTGGCCAAATACAATCCTACCTTGACCCTAACCCCATTACAACCCTTAAAAGACCTCTTGATATGTGTATTTGTGTATCAAATTTGTGTTGATTGTTAGATGAAGAGCAAGCCTTAGAAAGCAAGATTAGTAGAGAATTGAGAGATTGAACCTTAAACACTTGAGTGATTAGAGTGTATACACTTCCGGTGAGGGTTCAATGCTCGATTCCTTGTTCTCGGCTTTCATAAGCTATTTTCTTCTGCAAAGTTTACTTGTACTTTATTTTGTGATTTGAATTAGTGAAATCCAGTTCATATTTGTTCTTAAAAGATTTGTTTATTTTTAACCAAGTAGGTTGAAACATTTTGCATGTAGTTGTATTCATATAGATAGGTTGCATTTCATACTTTCTTACTTTTCCCATTCATTCTTTATAGCTTCTCTTGAGCTTAGCATGAGGACATGCTAATGTTTAAGTGTGGAGAGATTGATAAACCACTATTTTATAACTTATCTTATGCTCAATTGAGTGGTTTATATCAATTCTTTACCCACTTATTCATATGATTTGCATGATTTTATGTTTTCCTTCCTAATTATGTGCTTTGATTGAAAACATGTTCCTTTGGTCTTAAATTTATTATGTTTAATCCTCTCTTATTACCATTCGATGCCTTGATATGTGTGTTAAGTGTTTTTAGAGATTATAGGGTAGGAATGACTTAGAGGATGGAAAAGAAGCATGCAAAAGTGGAAGGAATACAAGAAACTGAAGGAACTGCTAAAGCTGTCCAGCCTGACCTCTTGGTACTAAATCAACCATAACTTGAGCTACAGAGGTCCAAATGATGCGGTTTCAGTTGCGTTGGAAAGCTAACATCTGGGGCTTCGCAATGATATATATATATATTTTTCCATAGCTGCCTTAAAGCCAGGCGACGCGCACGCGTGGATCACGAGGACGCGTGACCTGAAAAAAACCCAATCCGCGTGAACGCGTGGACGACGCTTTCGCGTGACTTTGCAGCGACCTGTATGTACCAGAAATTGCTGGGGGCGATTTCTGAGCTGTTTTCGACCCATTTTTTGGCCTAGAAAACACAGATTAGAGGCTATAAAGTGGGGGAATCAATCCATTCATTAAGACAACATATCATACTTTTAAATACACAATTTTAGGTTTAGATATAGCTTTTAGAGAGAGAGAGGCTCTCTCCTCTCTCTTAAAATTTAGGATTTAGATTTAGATTTTTAGGATTAGGATTCCTCTCAGTTTATGGTTATCTTTTCAATCAAAGGTTCAATGTTTCTTTAATTTATTTTCTACTTTTATTTATTCTATTACTTTAATTGTTATTTATCTTTTCAATTTGGCTTATGAACTTCATGTTAGAGTTGATTTCTTTATTTAATATAATTTGAGGTATTTCAGATTTAAGATTTCTTTCTTTTATTTATGTTACTGCTACTTCCAATCTGAAGGCATTTTTATTCGAGTAGATTTTCCCCTTTTGGATTTGGTTAAGTAATTGGTAACACTTGAGTTGTCAAACTCAGCTGTTGATTGATTATTGGAAATTGCTGATTAATTTGGATCCCTCTAAAGCTAGTCTTTCCATAGGAGTTGACTAGGACTTGAGGAATCAGATTGATTAGTCCACTTGACTTTCCTTTATTTAGTAAGGGTTAACTAAGTGGGAGAAATAATAATTCTCATCACACTTGATAAGGATAACTAGGATAGGATTTCCAGTTCTCATACCTTGCCAAGAGATTCTTTATAATTATCAATTTATTTTTCTTGCCATTTAAATTAATTGTTCCTTATTTCAAAAACCAAAAAATATACAATTTCTATAACCAATAATAAATCATACTTCCCTGCAATTCCTTGAGAAGACGACCCGAGGTTTGAATACTTCGGTTATAAATTTTATTGGGTTTTGTTGTAACACCCTACCATACAGAGACTTATGCTTAAGTCATAATTCAGAGATGGCAAGGTATTACGACCTCTAAAACAAAAATTTAGTACGTATAGTAGTATGAATGATTGATTATAACTAGGAGCCTTGTAAAAAAAAAGGGGTAAACAAAAACCGCAACTCGAAAGCGCAACACTCCGGTCACTAACACAACGAGCAAAGGATAAGCTAACGCAAGATCATATATATAAAGAGTATCAAAAATAGGAATATCAAGACTCAAAATCCGGCTGCGAAGGTAACCGGTTCGAGCATAGCAATATATACATATAATAAAATAAGGAAAACCCCAAGGAAAACCCAAAGGGACACAAATACCGAAAACCTAATCTCCAAAATCCCCTCTAGAAGGAGTCATCACAGTTTGTATTATTTAATGGAGATAAAAGTATCTAAACAAGATATATAAATTAAGATAGAGTCCCGAGAACAAGAATCTTCGCTAATCCAGAAGTCCCCAGCATGCCTCAACGAGAAGCCTCGCGTCCTGCATCTGAAAACCACAAAATCCGCATGGGTGAGAACCAGAGGTCCCCAGTACGGTAACAGCTTCCACATATATAATACATAATAATAGAGGAAAGCCGGAGGCAATCCTAGAACTTCCTCCAGAAAATATCAAAGCTTATAAACAAGCTAAACCGTAAGCGGCAACTAACTAAAGATTCTTCAGTCTAACTAATACTTCCCTTTCTACTTCCTTCAGACCTCCCAACAACCAGCAGGAGTATAATATAGCAAACACAGTTATATCAGACAAGAGATTTACAAATAGGAACAAATAAGGCATTTAGGCAATTAGCAAGTAATATGCAGTCAAATAGGCAATCTCAAACAATTCATGTAGTATGCTTATGATGCATGCCTGTCCCTAGTGGCTGATGATATCATCTGTCGGTTATAGAGCCAACCCGACAAGTCCTGGTAGCTAGCCATTGGACTGTCCCTCTGTCGTGCATCCCCAACTCGAGTTATACTCATCATAAACTTGATCATAATCATGATCCATATCCATCACCCTCACTGGTGAATATTTATCCATCACCATCACTGGTGAATATTTATGGGGGCGAGCTCATCCGGGCCTTTCACAGTGCCCGGCCACACTTACGACATAGGGTCAAAAGAGCTTCGAGTCTCAACCTGGAGCACATGGTGGCTAGCCATTGCTACTACCCAGGGAAACCCTCATCTCCAATGGTGGAAGTGCAAACCTTCACAATTCAATCAACATCATATATGCATTTATACTTGGCCATAAACATGGCTCCGCCGTAACACGGCAATAATCTAGCCATCCGGCTCACTGTTAAATCCATAACCAGCCAATTCATTAACAATTACGGCCCTTCGGCCCATGGCACAACAAGCACTTCCACCGCCATTCTCCGCATCTCACATAATCATCTTTGATCCTCAATGATCATTCATTTTTCCCTTGCTTCACTCGCAAGTTACCACATTCACTAGCCCTTTTTCTCATGCTAGGCATATCATAATGATTTAAGACATAAGTGGTGAGATCGGAGGCTTAGAAGTATGAAATTTGGCTTTTAAAACTCAAAAATTAACTTTGGGATGAAAACATGTCCACGCATACGCGCACTCCACGCGCACGCGTGGATGGCGCTTTCTCGAAGAACGGCGCGTACGCACCAAGTGCGCCTACGCGCGAGGGGTCATTCTGCTAAAAATTTTCTAAGTTAAAAGCTGCAGAATTTACAGATTCAAACCCCAATCTTCCGACGGACATAACTTCCTCATTTTAAATCGTTTTTCACCCGTTCTTCGAACGGCATGGACATCCCGGATCCAATTTCATTTCTAAACAGATTTGGCACAAATCAGAGATCCGTAGTCCAAGTTATGTCCCGTCAAAGTATGCCCAAAAACCATGTTTTCATACAAAACCACAAGGTGCCATTTTCAAAACAAGCCACTTTCAACTCTTTTCAAAATCAATCAAACATGCCAATTTCAACCCTTCTCTTTGAAATCATTCAAAATGTACCAAAATCAACAACAAGCCATCCTCAACTCACACATTGACACTTTACCAAGGTTTCCAAAACCACATCCAACCATTTTAACACTTCTCAATCAAATGGCTAAAGGACAAACACAATATCATGTCATACATCCTTCCTCATCCCAATTTCCAATAATACCATTTCCAATTAACCATCATTATACATAATCAATATCATACTCACCATCAACATGGTACCACCCATCAATTCAACCTCAATCATCCATCAAGCATATATCACAACATGCATTTCTCATATTTCACACAATCAAGGCATCAATATTCATAATCATATATATGAACACATCATATATTTCAACCATTCAACAACACCAACAATTCAATGCCTATCTTAGGGCCTCTAGCCTAAGTATTTTCTACCACATTACATATTAGATACGGGAAACCAAAACCATACCTTAGCCGATTCCCCAAGCTCAACCGGAGCACTTCCAAATCACTTGTCCACAAGCTCTCAAGGTATCAACACCTCCAAGAACAGATTTTATCACACAAAACCCTCTTCCAAGCTTTCCAAAATCACCAATCAAGCTCCAATATTCACATATACACAACCTAAGCCACAATCATCATACCCATACACAACATCTCAATACCCAAACATCATAGAACAACAAATTATACTAGGGTTGAGAATCTTACCACACCCAAGGTCCAAGGAGACAAGATTAACCTTCTCCTTCAAGAGAGTTGGGTCCTATAACATCAAAGAACCCAAAATCTCAACATTTTTGCTCATGAAACTCGAAATCAAGGGCTGGAATTTCGAACAGTAAAACGTGGCTTACCTCAAGATTGATTGTATGGGTTTTGTAGAGCTCTCCGCGGTGAACGCGTGGCCGCAAACGGAGCGGCAATCGGAGCTCTAGATCAAACGTTATGGTGGTTTGAAGATCAAGTGAGAGAAGGAAGTTGAGAGAGTGTTCTTCCCCCTTCCATCTCAATTTTCAGCGTGTTTTGGTGTTGTGTGAGGAGAGAGAGTGCTGAAAACTAGGGTTTTGGTTTAGTTATGTTGGGCCAAGGGCCCACTTTGGGTCCGGTTGGTCCGGTTTGGCCCATTCGGTCCAATCTTGGTCCGATTTCTATAAAATTGGTACCGAAATTCTCGTCTCAATTTCCTCTATCACATTTAGCTATAAAAATAACATTTTTGGCTTTCTAGAATAAATTCTCATTTATGGGTTAATTAACCATTAATTAACCGGGTCTTACATTTGTTACTTGTGACAAACAATTTTTTTGTACGAAAGGATTCTTTGCTGGTTTAGAAACTATACTTACAACGCGATTATATTTTTATAAAATTTCTTTACTGACAGAAATCTAAACGTCAGGGATCCACCTGCAGAGCTATCCAAGGAAATCTTGGATATCTTAGACAGGCCATCATAGAACACGCCTATGAGGGGCCATTCTGAGAGCATGTCAGGAGGACATCTCCTTATCAGTTGCTTGTTTATTTCCTAAGCTTCATAGAGGGATTCACCTTCTCTTTGTCTGAAGGTTTGAACTTCCACTCTAATCTTGCTCATCCTTTGAGGAGGAAAGAACTTAGCCAGAAAAGCATTAACTAGCTTTCCCCAAGAGTCAAAACTCTCTCTAGGCTAGGCATCCAACCAGAATTTAGCTCTGTCTCTTAAAGCAAAGGGAAAGAGCATAATCTTGTAGACTTCAGGATTAACTCCATTAGTCTTTACAGCATCACAGATCTGTAAGAATTCTGCCAAGAACTGATGTGGATCTTCCAATGGAAATCCATAGAATTTTCAGTTCTGCTGCAAAAGAGAGACTAACTGAGGCTTAAGCTCAAAATTGTTAGCTCCAATGACAGGTATAGCAATGTTTCTGCCATAAAAGTCAGAGGTAGGCATGATGAAGTCACCAAGAACCTTTCTAGGCTCCTCTTGTGGTTCGGCCATCTCCCCTGTTTCTTGTTCAAAACTTTCTGAAAGGTCTCTTTCGAAGTGTTGTGCTTTAGCTTTCTATAAACGCCTCTTTAGAGTCTTCTCAGGTTTAGGATCAGGAGTCAAGAGGGGTTCTTTATCCCTGTTCCTGGTCATAAATAAGAAGAAAAGAAAAGAAAGAAAAGAAAGAGACTTCCAATAGACAAGAAGCTCATCCTTAAAGTCAGAAGTAAAGAAAGAAGAAGAAGATAAAAAAATAAAAATAAAAATAAACAAAAGAAGTAGAAGAAAAATACCTTGAAAATAGTAGTAAATAAAAGAAGATAGAAGAAAAGAGAAGAGAAAAGAAGAAAGCTTTTTATGCCACTCGGATCAAAGAGCTTCCACTTAGATGTGAAGAAGAAGAGAAAGAAGATAAAGAAGTTGAGGTAGACCAAGAGAAGGAAGTAGAGCTCGAATAAATAGAGATGAGAGGAGAAGAAGTATAAATAGAAAAAGTAAATAAGAAATAAAATATTTTTTTATTTTTATTTTATTTATTTAATTATTTAAATTTTGAAAATTATAGTTAATAATTTAAAAATATTTTAAAATTTAAATGTTTATTTTTGAAAAACTAAAGGGAGAGAAGAGAGAGAAATTTTCAAAATTTAAGAGAGAAGAGTGTTAGTTAGGTAGTTTTGAAAAAGAAGAGAGAGAGAAGAAGATATTATTTTCGAAAATTAAGGAAGAGAATAGTTAGTTAGGAGGTCTTAAAAAAGAAGAGAGAGAAGAAGAAAATATGATTTTTGAAAATTGAGAAAAGAAAAAGTTAGTTAGGTGGTTTTGAAAAAGAGGAGAGAGAAGATAAGATATTAATTGAGAAAAGATAAAAATAAAAAATAAAAATAAAAGATAAAATGAGAAAAGATTTGAATTTTAAAAATAAGATAAGATAAGAAATTAAAAAGTTTTTGAAAAAGATATGATTTGAATTTTGAAAAAGATAAGATAAGATTTTTAAATTTTGAAAAAGATATGATAAGTTTTGAAAAAGATATGATTTTTAATTTTGAAAAATTTTGATTTTTGAAAACTTGACAACTAAAATATGATAAGATAAAATTTTAAAAATTAAAATCTGAATTTTTATTGTAATTTTCGAAAATTATTGTTAGAATTAAGTTAGAAAAGATATATTTTTTTATTTTTTTGAATTTTATGATAAAAGATAAAAACACAAAAAAGACACAAGACTTAAAATTTTTAGATCTAGCACCCTTGTTTTTCGAAAATTTTGGAGAGAAACACCAATGGACACCAAACTTAAAAATTTTAAGATCAAGACATATACAAGACTCAAGAACACTTTGAATACTAACAAGAACACAAAGAATAGAATTTAAAGACTCAAAGAACACAAAAACATAAAAAGAACACCAAACTTAAAATTTTTAGAAAACTAAAGCAAAATTTTCAAAAAACACAAGAAAAATAATAAGGAAACACCAAACTCAAAAACTTGACACAAGATTTCAACAAAGAAAATATTTTTTGAAAAAAGTTTTAGAAGGAAAGACTCATAAAAATTGAAAAACACAACAAGAATAAAAACAAAAGACTCAAAATAAGAACAAAGATCAAACAAGAAAAATAAAAATATTTTTGAAAAAGTTTTTATGGTTTTCGAAAATTTGAAGAAGAGTAAAATAAAAGACTCAAAGACTCAAACCAAGAACACTAACAAAGACTCAAACAGAGAAAAGACAAGTAGTTTAAAATAGGGTAGGAAGAAGTTTTAAATTTTTTTTGAATTGAAAAAGCAGGAAACAAGAACATTGAAGACTCAATACCAAGAACAAAAATTGAACAAAGAAAAGAAAAATATTTTTGAAAAAGATTTTTAAAATTAAGAAAAAGAAAACAAAAATAAAAGACTCAAACAAAAATACAAATTACCTGATCTAGGGAGCAAGACAATCTGGCAGTTTGTCCAAACTCAACAATCCCCGGCAACGGCGCCAAAAACTTGGTACGCATATATGCAAACCCCACACTGTTCGTACAGTAGCAGTACCAGGAAGTGCACTGGGTCGTCCAAGTAATACCTAAACGAGTTAGGGTCAATCCCACGAGGATTGTGGTTTGAAGCAAGCTATGGTTATCTTGCAGGTCTTAGTCAGGCGAAATCAAAAGGTTATTGGATTATCAGTGATATAAACATAACATTTCTCAGAAGTTGTGTAAACTATGATAGGAATAGGGTTAAGGATTGGAGTTGCGTTCTCTTTCTGAATTAACTCTGGTACTACTGCTCTCTTTGCTTGTGAGTGATTTCTTCAATGGAAGGTTGTATGTGATTGACACTGGTTTGAGCAGCTGCCAATATTCCTCCAGATCTGAACCCCAGGTTTAGCGTGGATCCATCTCTACTTGAGGGTGAAGCACGTACAGTCCATTCTCCTTTATGATCCTACTCAAAATGCCACAGACAAGGTCAGATCTTCTGGATAAGAGAACGCTGCACCTTTCGGTTCTAGCCTCTACCACAGAGACCTTAATCTCCCTGAAAATCGGCTGAACTGATGTCTCGAGAAGTCCCCAACAAAGTCGTGGATTAGCCGTCTGAGAGATGTATATTCAAGCTGTTGGCCGTCTTTGTCCGGTGAAAGACGTATTCTGACCCAAGTAGACGCCGGTGTTTTTCAGGCACGTTCATCTTAATGTGATGAATAGAGCTAATTGGTTAGATCATCCTATTCACCATGATGAAGTACGAATATACATCTTAAAATTAATCAAACACGGATCGAAGAGAAACAGTAGTACTTTTATTAATTCATAGGACTCAGCAGGGCTCCTCCCCTCAACCTAGGAGGTTTAGAAACTCATACTGAAGTAAAAACACAATGTAAAACGTGTATGGTATGCGAATGGTGATTAAAGGTTCTGAATTACATAGATAAAATCCCTTAAATACTAAATAGATTACTAGTAAGGGTAAAACAGTCTATTTAGTTCTAAAATCCACTTCTGGGGCCCACTCAGTGAGTGTTTGGGCTGAGCTTTGATGGGATCCATGTGCTATGAGGTATCTTGGGCGTGGAACACCAGCTAGGGGGTCTTCTTTGGGTGTTTGTACATTGGTCTTTGCTCTTTGGGAGCTGGACGCCTGGAAGAGGGCAGTTAGCTGGCATTGAACGCCAGTTTTGAGCCTGCTAATCTGAAGTAAAGTATGAACTATTACATATTTCTGGTAATCTCTATAAGTCATCTTTTCATAGCCGTTGAGATTGCTCCATTTGGACTTCTGTAGCTCCAAAAAAGCTCTTCCGAATCCAGGTAGGTCAGATCCGGACAGCATCTGCAGTGCTTTCTCTGTCTCTGAATCAGACTTTTGCTCCAGCTCCTCAATTTTAGCCAGAAAATATCTGAAATTGTACAAAAACACAAAAACTCATAGTAAAATCCAAAAACGTGATTTTAACACTAAAACCTATAAAAACTTAATAAAAACTAAATAAAAACTACTAAAAACTATATGAAAGTGATGCCAAAAAGTGTATAAAATATCCGCTCATCAGGTTTCTCTCAGAAGTGTACATGAATTTGTTATTTGCAACCATGTCAATGAGTTCCTGTGCCTCTTCAGGCATTTTCTTCAAGTGGAGTGATCCACCGACAGGGTGGTCCAATGCCATCTTGGACATCTCAGAAAGACCATCATAGAAGATATCTAGCATGGTCCAGTCTAAAATCATGTTAGGAGGGAACCTTCTGATTAGTTGCTTGTACCTCTCCCAGGCTTCATAGAGGGATTCACCTTCTTTCTGTCTGAAGGTTTGAACTTCCACCCTAAGCTTGCTCAGCTTTTAAGGTGGAAAGAACTTGGTCAAGAATGCATTGACCACCTTTTCCCAAGAGTCTAGGCTTTTCTTAGCCTAAGAATCTAGCCAGAGCCTAGCTCTGTCCCTTACAGTAAAGGGAAAAAGCATAAGCTTGTAAATCTCTGGATCTACTCCATTAGTCTTGACAGTATCACAGATCTGCAAGAAATCAGAGATGAATCTGTTGGGATCTTCCTGTGGAAGTCTGTGAAATTGGTAGTTTTGTTGAACTTGAGTGGCCAGTTGAGGCTTTAGCTCAAAGTTGTTTGCACCAATGACAGGTATAGAGATGCTCGTCTATAGAAGTCAGAAGTGGGTACAATAAAGTCACCTAGGACCTTCTTTGTGTCTTCTCTGTCATTAGGATTGGCTGCCATGTCTGTATTATCAGCTTCTTATTCGAAGAGCTCTATGTGGTTTCCTCCGGAGTGTTGTGCTTTAGCTTGTTGTAACCGTTTTTTCAGAGTCCTCTCAAGTTCAGGATCAGGATCAAAGAGAGGTTCTTTATCCCTGTTCCTGCTCATAAACAAGAAAAAGAATCCAAAGAGATGGAGAGCAAGGGGTATCTATGTCAGAGTATAGAGATCCCTTTGTTAGAGAGTGAGATAAGGAGAAAATAAAATAGAAGTGTCTTTTAATAAGGATAGTTTTCGAAAATTAATATAGAGAGAAGAAGTGATATTTTCGAAAAAGAAGAGAGAGAAAGAGGTTAGGATTTTTGAAAATAGAGAAGGAAAGAGAGATGAAATTTTCAAAAAGGAAGAAAGAGAAAGTAGTTAGGAGGTTTTGAAAAAGAGGAAAGAGAAAGGAGATAGAAAGAGAATAAGATAAAATAAGTAACTAATCAACCAACAAGAATTGAAAATAAAAGATTTGATTGTGAAATTCAATTTTTAAAGAAAGTAGAGATTTAAAATTTAAAAGTTTTAAATTTAAAAAGAAGATAAAATAAGTAAGTTTTAAAATTTAAAAAGAAAGATAAGATAAAGATTTAAAAAGATTAGGAAAGATAAGATTTAAAAATTAAAAATTTTGAAAATCAAACTTTAAAAGATAGTAAAGACTTGAAAAGATAAGAATTTAAAATTTAAAATTTTAAAAGAAGATAAGATAGGAAGGATTTAAAGTAAAAAGATATGATAAAGATTTAAAAAAGATTTGAAAAGATAAGATTTGAAATTTGAAAATATTTGAATTTGAAATTTGAATTTTTAAATTTTGAATTTTGAATTTTAAAACCTTGAATTAAAATTGAATTTGAATTAAGATACGATAGAATTTTAAATTTTAAAGAAAGATAAATAAAAGATAAGATAAAGATTTGAAAAAGATAAGATATGAAATTTAAAATTTAAACTTTACTAACAAGAAAACACCAAACTTAAAATTTTTAAATCAAGGTAAGAAAAGATAGCTAAGAATTCGAAAATTTTGAATAAAGATAAAAGAAATATTTTTTTGGATTTTCGAATTTTAAAGAAAAAGAAAAACAACTAAGAGACACCAAACTTAAAAATTTAAGATCAAATGACCCTAACTTTCGAAAATTAAAGGAAAAATAACTAAAAGACACCAAACTTAAAATATTTTTAAATCAAACAAAGAAAAATATCAAGAACAATTCGAACACTCAAGAACAATTTTCGAAAAAAGACTCAAGAAAAGAAAACAGAAGAGACACCAAACTTAAAGATTGACACAAGACTCAAACAAAAGACAAAGATTACTAAAGAAAAGAAAAGGTTTTTGAAAAATTTTTGAAAAAGAAAACAAAAGACACAAACAAAAGACCAAATAAACCTTAAAGAATACCTAATTTAAGCATCAAGATAGTCCAGTAGTTTGTCAATCTCGAACAATCCCCGGCAACAGCGCCAAAAACTTTGTTCCCGGAATTGAACTCCGCACAACTGAACCGGCAAGTGTACCGGGTCATCCAAGTAACACCTTAGGTGAGTGAGGACCGAATCTCACGAGGATTGTTGGATTGAGCATGCAATGGTTATCTTGTAAATCTTAGTCAGGCGATTAGAAATGATGGTTGTTTGTTTGAAAGCATAAACAAAATAATAAAGAACAAAATACCAGATTGATGTAATGAAAGCAATGATAATGATTTAATTAAGGCTTCAGAGATGCTTTATCTTTCCGGATTAACTTTTCTTACTGTCTACTTCAATAACGAATGATTCATTCAATGGCAGTCGTAAGTGATTAACTCATGTCCTCTCGTCAAGTTAATCTCTTCTAAACCACAACAATCCACCATATCCGAGTAACTCATGTCCTCTCATCAAGATAACTCATGGGTTCTCAATGTAGCCGAAGATGAAGCTCTAAGCAATCTACTCCTCTTCACGATCCTACTCAAAATGCCAAAAACAAGGTCAGATCTTCCGGATCAGAGAGTGATGCTTTTCTGACTCTAGCCTTAGCGCCACAGAGACCTTAGTAACCCAGGGTTAATGGGATTTCATGTCACGTATCCAAAGTTTCCCAGGTACTCTCTTGAAATCTGCAATGCATTCTCTATCTTTAGTACAATGCTATCCGGATCAGGACTAGCACATAACCCATGTAGAACAAGGATGAATGTCACGGTTCACCCCTAATTCATTGAGATTGAAGAACGAAAACGCATAAGAGAATAGAATCAGACATATTGAAATAGAAACAGTAATATTATTAATCCAAGAGAATCAGCAGAGCTCCTAACCCTAACTTAGGAGGTTTAGTTGCTCATAGCTTACAGAAAGATAATAGTAAAATGTGCAAAAGGGAAAAAGTCCCTAACAAGGGTGAACTCTTGTCTATATATACTAATCTAATGACTAAGGATTACAAAAGTAAGATAAACTGGACTCTTGGTGCGAAAATCCACTTCTTAGGCCCACTTGGTGAGTATTTGGGCTGAGTTTGGGGTGACTCCACGTGCTTAGACTCCTCTTGGGGTGTTGGACGCCAGGCTTGCTCCCTTTTGGGCCTCCAAATGCCATCTTGGTTCTTCTGGGGCGTCCAAACGCTAGGCAGGGGTCAGTTGGGAGTTCAACACCCATTTTGGGCCTTTATTTCCAAAGATAAGTATAAACAATTATATAGTGCTGGAAAGCCTTGGATGTTAGCTTTCCAACACCTTTAGAGCGCGTCAATTGGACCTCTGTAGCTCCAAAAATGCTCGTTTAAATGCACGGAGGTCAGAATCTAACAGCATCTGCAGTCCTTTCTCTGTCTCTGAATCAGACTTTTCCAAAACTTGCCAGAATTACCCAAAAATCACCTAAAGACATAGGAAAAACACCAAAACTCAAAGTAGCATCCAAAAAGTGATTTTTTCACTAAAACCTATTAAAACTTAATAAAATTTAACAAAACATAACTAAAAACTCTATGACAATAATGCCAAAAAGCGTATAAAATATCTGCTCATCTCATACTAAACCCCTCAAAAACCACTGCTTGTGTATGCAAGATGCCTAACCCGAATAGGTTGGTTGCATCACGTGCAGTGATCGCGTACGCAAGCTCTGCAGAATGGCAAAAATGCTAAATGCTGCAGAATTTTTAATTTTGCACTCCGAACTTCCGACGGCCATAACTTTTTTGTTTTAAAATATTTTTTATTTGTTTTTCAAACATCGTAAACTACACAAACCCAATTTTCATATGAAAGAAGTTTGGAACAATTTGGGAGTTCAGAAGCCGAGTTATGGCTCACCGAAGTTCGGCCAAAAACTCAAATTTACACAAAAACTTCAACCTCTATTTTCATTCGAAAATCAAACTCAAACCCAACCTCCTATACACATATTCAGCACAGCATCATACCATAGCATACTAACATAGCATTAAAATCTCCACATTATTCCACAATCAACCATACCTCAATATTATACAATTTCACACCTAAATTTCTTACTTTAATCAACAAGATTATCAACAATCCATCATATATGCATAATCAATATCATAAACTTGTCAATCATTATTCAATCACCACATAGTATTCTATTTCCACTATAACCATGATCACCAACACATACTCAACTCATATCATCAATCATTATCACAAGTGCTAAGCATTCAACATACTTAATCATTTCAACCTATCCTAAGGTCCTCTAGCCTAAGTTTTCACAAGACATTATATATTAAATACGAGAAATCTAAACCATACCTTGTCCGATTTCCTTGTATATCCTAAGACAAGCCACTTAGGCAAAAATGCAAGCCTTCAACTACAAAATTCTGCAACCAAGATCCAAACCAAGCTTCTAATTTATATATTTACACACCTAATACACATAATCATATATACATACCCAAAATACAATTCCCAACATACTCAATTAAGGAATTAGCTTGGGTTCTAGAAATCTCACTTTACCCGAACACCAAATAAGCAAGAGTGAATATTTTCCTCAAGCTAATCGGACCCTATAACATCAAAGAACCAAAATCTCAATACCACTTTATATAATTTTCAAAAATTTGGGGGAAAGAGAGGCTGAGAATATAAATGAAAGTTCCTTATCAATTTATATACCAGGCTTTGTAGAGCTCGACGCTGATGACAAGTCATCCTAGCCTATTTTAGCTAGTCTTTTTCTTTAGTTTTCATTAGAATTATGCACTTTCTTGAGCTACAAGCAAGCTAATTGAGTAGATTTTCATGTTTCCCTTGATTGAACCAACCATATGTGAATTCATGCCATTTCATGAGGTTTTGTGCTATATTTGTTGCATATTATGAAAGAATGAATATCTCATGATTTTGAGCATAGCTTTGATTAGTTTGGTTGATTAATGATAGGTAAAGAAAGCTTGGAGAAAGGTTGAAGCAAAGAGGAATGGCTAGAAGTGAAGAATGGAAGTTGATCTTGGAAGCATGAAGTTAGCCCCAACGTTAGCCCCCTAACTTGGAGGCTAACGTTGGGCATGAAGTACTCACTGGGCTCCCCACGTTTGAGCCAACGTTAGCCCCCTAACTTGGAGGCTAACGTTGGCACATGACATTGCAAGGAAGAGACCAACGTTAGCTCCAACGTTAGCCCCCTAACTTGGAGGCTAACGTTGGAGCTTGAAATTCATCCCTGGGCAAGCCAACGTTTGCGCCAACGTTAGCCCCCTAACTTGGAGGCTAACGTTGGCACATGAGTTATAAAGTGGGAGAAGGCCAACGTTTGCGCCAACGTTAGCCCCCTAACTTGGAGGCTAACGTTGGCACATGAATCACAAAGGGAGGGGCACCAACGTTTGCGCCAACGTTAGCCCCCTAACTTGGAGGCTAACGTTGGCACCACTAGCACTAAGCAAGGCCAACGTTAGGGTCAAAGTTAGACCCCTAACGTTGGCACCAACGTCCAAACCAGAAAATCATGCTTGCTGCTATGAAAAGTTGGGGTCAAAGTTAGACCCCTAACTTTGGCCCTAACGTTGGGACCAACTATGGATAACTTCAAAACCGGTTCAATTGGTTCACTTCGGTTCTTCTTCAAACTTCAAGAGCAATCAACCAAGGCCTCTTTCAACCCAATTCCACCAAGAACAAAGGCCCAACTCAAGGCTTGAAGATCATTTTGGAAAGTGTATAAATAGGATAGAATTCAAGTTATTAGGGGAGCTTTCCTTTTAGAATTTTCATAAGAGTTTTCGGAGAGCTTTTGAACTTGAGTGAACTTTAATTTCTTGCTTTCATTGCTTTCAATTTCATTTTACATTTGTCTTGGATCTTGGATTGGAGAATTGAAGAAATTCTCTTTCAATCTCAATCTTGGACCTCTCTGCTTTCTTTACTGTTAATTGAATTCCATTTCCGGTTCATTGTTCTTCATCTCTTTTCTTTGCAATTTACAATTTCCTTGCTATTGTTCTTGTTGGATCTAGGAAGGCATTGAGATCTAGACTTGGTTTTCTAGTCTCTGGGTCCTGAGATCTGAATTTCTCATTTCAATTCCCTGTTCATTGCTTTTAATGTTCATTTACTTTACTGCTTCAATATCCGGTTCAATCCCAATTCCCTTTCCCTCTTCTGTTTGATGCAATTTAATTTTTCCTTGTTTAATTTCTGCAAATCCACATCCCAATCCCCTTTACATTTCAAGCAATTTACATTCCTTGCACTTTAAGATTCCGCAATTTACATTTCTTGCACTTTAAGTTTCTGCCATTTAATTTCTTGTTCTTTAAGTTTCAGCAATTTATTTCTTGTTCTCTTTACTTCAATGCAATTTAATTCTGCAAGTCACAAAACCATCAACCAAATCTTGATTCGCTTGACTAAATCAACCACTAAACTAAAATTGCTCAATCCTTCAATCCCTGTGGGATCGACCTCACTCCCGTGAGTTTTTATTACTTGATACGACCCGGTACACTTGCCGGTTAGTTTTGGGTGTTTTGGGAGAGATTATATTTCCTCCAAAATATCTCATCAGATGCCACGGACGTGTTGCCGAAAACCATGCGGCGATCGGAGCTCATAGCGGAAAGTTATGGAGGATTTACTCAAAGCCAAGGGTTGGAACCTTTTCTTCTCTCCTCTTGGCTTGTTTCAGCATTCCTTTGCTGAATGAGGAAGAAGAGGACCTCTCTTCATTAAGTTATTTGGCCAATGGGTTAGGCCTTGGGCCTATTTTGGGTTCGGTTCGACTAGTTCGGTCCGTTCGACTCAATATTGGGCCAAATTCTTTGAAATTAGTGTCAAAATTTTTATTTTAATTAGCTCTATCTTATTAAACTATAAAATTTACATTCCTAATTTTTTTTACAAAAAATTAATTTATTGATTAATTATTTGCTAATTTTACGGGATTACACCCTGCTCTATGATAAACCCCAATTTTGTGATTTATCTTGTGCTTAATTTGGGGGATTTTTGTCAATATTTCTCACACTTATTCACAAGAAATGCATGGTTTTGTATTCACTTCCTAATATTTCTCCATGATGAAAAACATGCTTATTTTGCCTTAAAATTGCTATATTTTGATTCTCTTTTATTGCCATTCGATGCCATGATATATTTGTTGAGTGATTTCAGAATTAATAGGGTAAGAATGGCCTAGAAGAGAGAAAGAAAGCATGCACAAAAGGAAGGAACATGAAGATTTGGATTTTGGAAAATTCAGCATTGGCGCGCATGCGCACTCCACGCGCACGCGTGGATGAGGACAGTTGGAAGTGGCGCGCGAGGATGGACGTATCCGCGCGGATCAGTGGATTCCCATCGACGCGCACGCGCACTTGGCGCGCACGCGTGGATCACAAAAGCAATCGGCGCGCACGCACGCATGGCGCACATGCGCGAAAAGCTGCATGTGACCTCATTAAAGGAAATCATGCCTGGCGATTTCTGAGGCTCATCAGGCCCAAATTCAAGCTGTTTCTGCATGGAAAAGACCCAAGGATGCTAGGGGGAAAGGGGGGATCATCCATTTTACACTAGACACAATTTTAGCTAGTTTTTGGTTCTTTGTTCTTCTTCTAGAGAGAGAAACCCTTGTTCCTCTCTAGATCTAGCTTTAATTTGATCTTCCCTTTGTGAATTCTGAATTGGATCTTGTCAATTACTAGTTTTAATTGTTCAATTTGAATTCCTTAGTATAATTTTGCTTAGATCTTGTGTTAGTTTTATGAATTCTTATCAATTGTCATTTTATACCCATTTCATGAATGTTGTGAATCTTGATTTGTTGATGTTATATTGATGATTTCTATGATTAATTGTGTTGTTTGAGTGATTGTATGTTGATAATTGTTAGTGGGTACTTGTTGATTTCAATTTAATTGCAATTTGAACATGTCTTTTGTTAATGCTCACCATGTGTTTGATGAATTGTTTACTTTGATTATGGAGTAGTTCTCTTTACTCTTGGCCTAGGCTAAGGGAATTGGGTGAACTTGAGTCATTGGATCTAATGGATTTGATGATTTGAGAATCCTTAGTGGTCAATTTGATAGCCATTGACGCTAACCTTCTATTAAGTCTATTAGTAGTGAGGTTAGAACTTATGGGTTGATGTTGACCAAACCATTTGACATACTTCAAGTATAGAAGTAGACTTAATGAGTTTAGTTCCTCATAATTGTCAAGATATGGTTATTAGACAAGGATTGTGACTCCAATTCCCATGCCTAGCTAAGAGTTGCTTTTATCATTCATATTTGAAAACTCAAATTCTTGATTATTTGTCTTAGTTATAGTTACTTGTTTAGTTTAGAATAGAATCATATTGGATGTTACTTTGTTAGTTTGGAATTGCTCATATCTTGCTTAGTTATTTGAATTAGTTTCTTGCAATTTAAGATTACTTGCTTGTTAAGATTCCTAGTTTAAATTCTTGCTCATGACTCACAACCCCAGATTTCTAACCAATGTTGAAGCACATGTTTGCCCATTCCTTGTGAGACGACCCGAGGTTTGAATACTTCGGTTATTTCTATTGGGGTTGAACTTGTGACAACCAAATCCCTTCTAAATTTGATACTCGAGGATTGTTGTTGGTAGAGCTATACTTGCAATGCGACTTTATTGAGAAAAATCTTTACCGACGCACCCCGAGTTACATCAAATTTTTAGCGCCGTTGCCGGGAAATGGTTGCAACATGTGCCTTTATATTGGTTATGTGAATATGTGAATATTGTAGATAGCTTAGTTTCCTTCAATACTTAGCTATAGTTTAGATTTCTTTTACATTTATGCTATGACTCTCAAGTTTGATGACTCGGTCTCAACCAAATTCTAGCTTAGCCGATTTTGATCCCGAGATTGAAAGAACTTTATTACATGCTCGGCAAGCTAGACGGCGGTTGGATTATACGGCTAGTACTTCGGCCTCTCTTGAGGAACATACCGAATCACTAGGCAGTACCGAGAGTAACTTGGAGTCCGCTACTTCATATTCTTCTATTGGCACTAATAATACATCTTTGCATCCTACAGGTGAACCATACATGGCGGAGCCACGACGGGTCACTTTGCATGAGCAAGGAGCTTCGGATATCATACTTCAACCGTTGCAAGCAAGGTATCCTAACCTTGATTCAAACTTTGAATTGAAGAGTAGCTTGATACATCTACTTCCTAAATATCATGGGTTTCCGGGTCAAGACCCCATCCGACATCTAAGAGATTTTCAAATTGCTTGTTCTACGGCTCGAAGGCATGGAGCTGATGAGGTGGCTATCATGGTTTTTGCCTTCCCTTTCTCTCTTGAAGGGCAAGCAAAGACATGGTTTTATTCGCTACCGGATGTGATTGTGACTAATTGGGATTTCTTGAGAAGAGAGTTTCTAGATAAATTCTTCCCATCGGAGAAGACCGACTACATCCGGAAGGAGATTTCGGGTATAATGCAAAAAGACCAAGAGAGTTTGTATGAGTATTGGTCTCGGTTCAAGAGACTATTGGAATCTTGTCCACACTATGGAATGAACACTCACTTGCTCATAAGTTACTTCACCAGTGGTCTTTGTGTGGAAGATAGAAGATTGCTCACCGCTTCTAGTGGTGGTTCCCTTTCGAAAAACAAGACGGAGGGAGAAGCTTGGAATTTGATAAAGGATGTTGCCGAAGCTACACAACATACAAGGGTGAGAAGTAATCCTCTCAAGGGTGTGGTAGAACCATCCCCTTCCGAATCAAGCCTAACCAAAGCACTTGGGGATATGACCACCATCCTCAACAAATACAAAAAGACCAAAAGGAATACTACTCCATCCAAGCCATCCAAGCCCCACCTCCCGTTGCTCAACTTGAAGGCCCTCCTAGGATTTGTGGTTTGTGCTCTAGCACCACACATTACACCGATCAATGCCATCAAATTCAAGAGGAACATGCTCCTGTAGTAGCCAATGTGAATTACAACAACCGCCCACCCTATCCTTCTCAAGGCCAAAACAATTACCCTCAAGGTGGTAATCAACATCAAGGGTGGAGGGATAATACACAAGGGAGCAATCAAAACTAAAGATGGAACAACTCTTCTTCTCATCACAACAACAACCAATTTTCATCCCAATACCACTATAACAACACCAACTACCAAGCCAACCAAGCCTACTCCAACCAAAAGTAAAACAACTACACCAAGTACCAAGCACCACACCATAGACAACAATCCAACCAAACTCCTCCATCTTCCAACAATCAAGTTGATGAGCTTAGAGCCGCCATGGAGAAACGGGACGAGAGTAACAAAGCTCAATTTGATGCCTTGGATGCTCAATTGGCTAACCTCACCAACATGCTTTCAAAGATGGCCATGTCAACCCAACCATCAACTTCCAACAAAAACACCAACTAACTTTTAAGCTCTTCTAACCTTCCATCCCAACCCCAACCAAACCCAAAGGGCGGTCTCAACGTCATCACTCTACGGTCAGGTACTACATTGGAGGAGATACCTCCAAGGGTCATGGGAGACATTCATGAGGAAGAAGTGGTTGTTGAAGCTCCACATGAAGAAGAGGTGGTAGACAAAAGGCATGAGGAAGAAGGAGTAAACCTCAAGGAACCCAAGAGGAAAGCTATAGTGGATGAGTGGTATGCAAAATTGTTACTCTGAGGTTGTAAAATTTGTTGTTCGTTCTCTCCCTGGCAATGGTGCCAATAACTGGTGCACAATACCATGGTCCAAACATAACTTCACAACTTCGCACAACTAACCAGCAAGTGCAATGGGTCGTCCAAGTAATAAAACCTTATGTGAGTAAGGGTCGATCCCACAGAGATTGTTGGTATGAAGCAAGCTATGGTCATCTTGTTAATCTCAGTCAGGTGGATATCAAATGGTTATGGAGTTTTCGAATAATAATAATAAATAAATAGAAAATAAAGATAGAAATACTTATGTAATTCATTGGTGAGAATTTCAGATAAGTGTATAGAGATGCTTTCGTTCCTCTGAATCTCTGCTTTCCCGCTGCCTTCATCCAATCAGTCTTACTCCTTTCCATGGCAAGCTTTCTGTAAGGGCATCACCGTTGTCAATGGCTACATCCCATGCTCTCTGTGAAAATGGTCCAAATGCTCTGTCACGGGATGGCTAATCATCTGGAGGTTCTCGATCATACTGGAATAGGATTTACTATCCTTTTGCATCTGTCACTACGCCCAGCACTCGCGAGTTTGAAGTTCGTCAAAGCCATCCCTTCCCAGATCCTACTCGGAATACCATAGACAAGGTTTAGACTTTCTGGATCTCAGGAATGGCCATCCATGGGTTCTAACTTATACCACGAAGAAACTAATAACTCGGACTCGGTCCCCTGTATTAGATATCTAAGAGATACTCATTCTAGCTTGGTTGCATGTAGAACGGAAGTGTTTGTCAGGCATGCGTTCATAAGTGAGAATGATGATGAGCGTCACATAATCATCACATTTATCATGTTCTTGAGTGCGAATGGATATCTTAGAAGCGGAATAAGTTGAATTGAATAGAAAATAGTAGTGCTTTGCATTAAATCATGACGAACAGCAGAGCTCCACACCTTAATCTATGGAGTGTAGAAACTCTACCGTTGAAAATACATAAGTGATGAAGGTTCAGGTATGGCCAAGAGGCCAGCCCCCAAATGTGATCAATATGATCCAAAGATGAACTAAAATCATAAGATGTCTAATACAATAGTAAAAAGTCCTATTTATACTAAACTAGTTACTAGGGTTTACAGAAGTAAGTAATTGATGCATAAATCCACTTTCGGGGCCCACTTGGTGTGTGCTTGGGCTGAGCTTGAAGTTTACACGTGCAGAGGCTTCTTCTGGAGTTGAACGCCAAGTTGTAACGTGTTTTTGGCATTCAACTCTGGTTCTTGACGTGTTTCTGGCGTTTAACTCCAGACTGCAGCATAGAACTGGCGTTCAACGCCCTTTTGCATCATCTAAACTCGGCCAACGAATGGAGTATTATATATTTCTAGAAAGCCCTAGATGTCTACTTTCCAACGCAATTGGAAGCGTGCCATTTTGAGTTTTGTAGCTCCAGAAAATCCACTTTGAGTGTAGGGAGGTCAGAATCCAACAGCATCAGTAGTCCTTCTTCAACCTCTGAATCTGATTTTTGCTCAAGTCCCTCAATTTCAGCTAGAAAATACCTGAAATCACAGAAAAACACACAAACTCATAGTAAAGTCAAGAAATGTGAATTTAACATAAAAACTAAAAAAACATCCCTAAAAGTAACTAGATCCTACTAAAAACATACTAAAAACAATGCCAAAAAGCGTATAAATTATCCGCTCATCACAACACCAAACTTAAATTGTTGCTTGTCCCCAAGCAACTGAAAATCAAATAGGATAAAAAGAAGAGAATATACTATAAATTCCAAAATATCAATGAAACATAGCTCCAATCAGATGAGCAGGACTTGTAGCTTTTTGCCTCTTGAATAGTTTTGGCATCTCACTTTATCCATTGAGGTTCAGAATGATTGGCATCTATAGGAACTCAGAGTTCAGATAGTGTTATTGATTCTCCTAGTTCAGTATGTTGATTCTTGAACACAGCTACTTTATGAGTCTTGGTCGTGGCCCTAAGTACTTTGTTTTCCAGTATTACCACCGGATACATAAATGCCACAAACACATCATTGGGTGAACCTTTTCAGATTGTGACTAAGCTTTGCTAAAGTCCCCAATTAGAGGTGTCCAGGGTTCTTAAGCACACTCTTCTTTTGCTTTGGACCTTGACTTTAACCGCTCAGTCTCAAGTTTTCACTTGACACCTTCACGCCACAAGCACATGGTTAGGGACAGCTTGGTTTAGCCGCTTAGGCCAGGATTTTATTCCTTTAGGCCCTCCTATCCACTGATGCTCAAAGCCTTGGGATCCTTTTTACTACCCTTGCATTTTGGTTTTAAGGGCTATTGGCTTTTTGCTCTTGCCTTTTGGTTTTAAGAGCTTTTGGCTTTTTCTGCTTGCTTTTTCTTTTTCTATTTTCTTTCGCCATTTTTTTTCTGCAAGCTTTGTATTCACTGCTTTTTCTTGCTTCAAGAATCATTTTTATGATTTTTCAGATTATCAAATAACATGTCTCCTTGTCATCATTCTTTCAAGAGCCAACATATTTAACATTCATAAACAGCAACTTCAAAAGACATATGCACTGTTCAAGCATTCATTCAGAATTTAAAAAGTATTGTCTCCACATCAATATAATTAAACTAAGTTCAAGGATGAATTCGAAACCATGTACTTCTTGTTCTTTTGTTTTTAAAACATTTTTCATTTAAGAGAGGTGATGGATTCATATTCACTACTTTAAGGCATAGACACTTAGACACTAATGATCATGTAATAAAGACACAAACATAGATAAACATTTAATATAAGAAAACAAAAAACAGAAAATTTAAGAACAAGGAATGAGTCCACCTTAGCGATGGTGGCGTTTCCTTCTTGAGGAACCAATGATGTCCTTGAGCTCTTCTATGTCTCTTCTTTGTCTTTGTTGCTCCTCCCTCATAGCTCTTTGATCTTCTCTAATTTCATGAAGGATGATGGAGTGCTCTTGATGTTCCACCCTTAGTTGTCCCATGTTAGAACTTAGTTCTCCTAGGGAGGTGTTGATTTGCTCCCAATAGTTCTGTGGAGGAAAGTGCATCCCTTGAGGTATCTCAGGGATCTCTTGATTTGCAGTCAAATGTTCTATCACTGAGCTATAGACCCTTGAGATGAATCTCTCCATCTTCTATGACTTGGAGGTGGAAGCTTTTGTCTTCTCTTTTCTCTTTCTAGAGGTTTTTCTGGCCTTAGGTGCCATCAATGGTTATGGAAAAATAAAAAAAGCTATGCTTTTACCACACCAAACTTAGAATATTGCTCGCCCTCGAGCAAAAGAAGAAAGAATAGTAGGAGAAGAAGAAGATATGGAGGTGAGCTGATGGTTTAAATTTGAGTGGGTGGGTGTAGGTGGGTTGTATGATGGTTTTAGGGGAGTAATGGATGTGAGTGGTGAAGGGTTCTTGGGAAAGGGTGATATAGGATTATGAGGAGGTAAGGTGAGTGGAGGTATGTGGGGATCCTGTGGGGTCCACAGATCCTGAGGTGTCAAGGATTTGCATCCCTGCACCAATTAGGCATGAAAAACACCTTTGCATGCAATTCTGGCGTTTAAACGCCGAACTGATGCTTGTTCTGGGCGTTCAGCGCCCAGATGCAGCATATTTCTGGCGTTCAGTGCCAGCTTTCCTCACTGTGCATTTCTGGTGTCTGAACGCCAGAATGCTGCTTGTTTCTGGCGTTCAATGCCAGATCCATGCTCTGTTCTGGCGTTGAACGCCAGCCAGATGCTCCTTACTGGCGTTTAAACGCCAGTGAGATCCTCCTCCAAGGTGTGATTTTTCTTCTGCTATTTTTGATTCTGTTTTTAATGTTTTGATTTATTTTGTGACTCCACATGATCATGAACCTAATAAAACATGAAATAAAAATAAAAATAAATTAAAATTAGATAAATAAAAATTGGGTTGCCTCCCAACAAGCGCTTCTTTAATGTCAATAGCTTGACAGTGGGCTCTCATGGAGCCTCACAGATGTTCAGAGCATTGTTGAGACTCCCCAACACCAAACTTAGAGTTTGGATATGGGAGTTCAATACCAAACTTAGAGTTTAACTGTGGGGGCCCTGGTTGACTCTGCAGTGAGAGAAGCTTACTGTGCCTCTTTTCCATGTTTACAGAAGGGTAACTTTGAGTTTTAAACACAAGGGAGTCCTCATTTAATTGAAGGACTAGTTCACCTCTGTCAACATCAATCACAGCTCTTGCTGTGGCTAGGAAGGGTCTTCCAAGGATGATGGATTCATCCTCATCCTTCCCAGTATCTAGGATTATGAAATCAGCAGGGATGTAAAGGCCTTCAACCTTTACTAATATGTCCTCTACTTGTTCATAAGCCTATTTTCTGGAATTGTCTGCCATCTCTAATGAGATTTTAGCAGCTTGTACCTCAAAGACTTCCAGTTTCTCCATTACAGAGAGTGGCATGAGGTTTATTCCTGACCCAAGGTCACATAGAGCCTTCTCAAAGGTCATGGTGCCTATGATACAAGGTATTAGGAACTTTCTAGGATCCTGTTTCTTCTGAGGCAATCTCAGTTGATCCAATGCATTTAGTTCATCGGTGAACAGGGGAGGTTCATCTCTCCAAGTCTCATTACCAAATAAATTGGCATTCAGCTTCATGATTGCACCAAGGAACTTGGCAACTTGCTCTTAAGTAACATCCTCATTCTCTTAGAAGAAGAATACTCATCAGAGCTCATGAAGGGCATAAGGGGTTTCAATGGAATCTCTATGGTCTCTAGATGAGCCCCAGAGTCCTTTGGTTCCTCAGAGAGAAACTCCTTATTGATCACTGGACGTCCCAGGAGGTCTTCCTCCTTGGGATTCACGTCCTTCTCCTCTTTTGTGGGTTCGGCCATGATGGTCAATTCAATGGCCTTGCACTCTCCTTTTGGATTCTCTTCTGTATTGCTTGGGAGAGTACTAGGAGGGGTTTCAGTGATTCTTTTACTCAGCTGGCCCACTTGTGCTTCCAAATTTTTAATGGAGGACCTTGTTTCATTCATGAAGCTCACAGTGGTCTTAGATAGATCAGAGACTAAGTTTGCTAAATTAGAGGTATTTTGTTCAGAGTTCTCTGTCTGTTGCTGAGTGGATGATGGAAAAGGCTTGCTATTGCTAAACCTGTTTCTTCCACCATTATTAAAGCCTTGTTGAGGCTTTTGTTGATCCTTCCATGAGAGATTTGGGTGATTTCTCCATGAGGGATTATAGGTGTTTCCATATGGTTCACCCATGTAATTCACCTCTGCTATTGCAGGGTTTTCAGGATCATAAGCTTCTTCTTCAGTAGATGCCTCTTGAGTACTATTGGATGCAGCTTGCATTCCATTCAGACTCTGAGAAATCATATTGACTTGCTGAGTTAATATTTTATTCTGAGCCAATTGATGCCAAGGCATCTTAGGCTAGTTTCACTAGCATTTTTTATGTTATTTTTAGTTGTTTTATGCATTTTCTTGAGCCTTAAGTAATCATTTGGGCCAAATAGTCATGCTTGTCTTAAATCATTCAAACATGAAGATTTTTATGCAAATTCCATGAGTTTTTAGTTATATTCCTTGAATGCTATGAATGGAAGAATTCTCATGAATTTTAGCAAGACTTTGATGCAACTGTTTGGATGATTTCAGGGAAGAAGAGGCTAGGCAAGGAAGCAACAAAATTAATAAAGGAAGCTTGAATATCACATGTGGAGTTTAAGTTCCAGTTTAAGCCTAAACTGGAGCTTAAACGCCAAAAATCATGAAGGATAAGAAATGCTGGAATTGAAGTTTAACCTCCAGTTTGACCTCAAACTGGAGGTTAAACGCCAGAATGATAATGCCACTCAGGAAGGAGTTCCACGTTTAACCTCCAGTTTGACCTCAAACTGGAGGTTAAACGCCAGAAGTGGGAATAGCACCAGGGAGCCATTTCCACGTTTAAGCTCCAGTTTGACCTCAAACTGGAGCTTAAACGTGTTCGACAGCCTTTCTCCTCCAGGGTTGCTCTCTCCATTTCCACGTTTAACCTCCAGTTTGACCTCAAACTGGAGGTTAAACGTGTTCGACACCTCCAGGGCTACCATTCTAAGCTTCCACGTTTAACCTCCAGTTTGACCTCAAACTGGAGGTTAAACGTGTTCGACCTCCAGGGCTGCCCTTCCTTTATCCACGTTTAAGCTTCAGTTTAACCTTAAACTGAAGCTTAAACGTGTTATATGGAACAGCTTGACCATGCCTTCTTCAAACATAAATAACTTGAGCTACAAAACTCCAAATGAGGTGATTCAAAATGCATTGGAAAGAAGACATCTAGAGCTTTCCAAGCATATAAGGCATGCATGGTGGATACTAAAAATTGAGGGAGAAAACAGCCCCGTAATGTGCATAGAAGAGCATAGTACCAACATGCAATCAGGCCAGCTGACCTCTTCACCTTCCATGGAGTATAACTCGAGTTGTAGAGATCCAATTGAGGTGCTTCCAGTTGTGTTAGAAAGCTGACATCCATAGCTTTCCAACGAGGTATAATAGTCTATATTTGGCATCAAATTAGCAAGGTTGACAAGAGAACAAAGTGACGACTCAAGAAAGGGGGTGCAACATTTGAGTGTAGTTTAATGGATCATTATCCTTTTTGGATCAATTATGTCACTCAGCCCTTCAAGCAAGCAAGGCCCATCAACAACACCAAATCAAGGCCACAAGAATCATCTAGAATAGTTTATTTTCATTTGATTGTAATTTGCTTTGAATTTCATTTTCATTTTGTAATTTAGGGAGCCTATTTAAAGGCCTTAGTTTCTGCATTTAGAGACGGAGGGGAGGGGAATCCAGCCCCTGATGGGGACTTTTGGAACTTTTACTTTTTCACTTTTAGCTAGTTTTCCTTTTCTTTGTAATTGAATTCAGAGCTATGATTCACTAAACCCCCTTTCATTGGGTTAGGGAGCTCTATTGTAATTCAATGAATCAATAATAGTTTATCTTCTTCTTCAATCTTTTCTCTTGAATTTTGTTAGAAAGCTTCTCGATCTAATTCCATTGAGTAGTTGTCTTGGGAAAGAAACTACTCATACTTGGAATCCTTCGGAGCCTTGGGAAAGGAATGGAGGATTCATGCTAGAGAAGCTTTCTCACAGTGGATTGGATTGGGGTTTGGATGGATATTGTGACATGTAATCCTACCAAATTGTGGTTCATGAAATTGTGTGGTATAATCAGTGATCAAGCATCATCTCTTCTTATGAACATTTAAACCAAGGGATTGGGAATTTGTTTGTTTTTAGAGAGCATTGGTGAGCCAAGGAATTGGGATCCAATCATATAAGATTGCCAAGCAAAATTCAATGAATGCATTGGTTGAGGAAGAGATATACATGTTTTGATTCGGAGATTTCAATATCTCCTAAACCCAATGAATTCCCCATTTCTGATTTCCACTTTCTCTTCACATTCTGCAACTCCATTCTTGCAATCACCCCCATTCCCTTTTAATTTCAGCAATTTACATTCTGCTCTTTAATTCATTGCAAATTTAAGATTCAGCCATTTTAATTTTCTTGTCATTTACTTTTCCCGCCAATTTTACATTCCGCAATTCTCATCTCAAACCTTGATTCCGCTCAACTAGAACACACTTCTAATCCGAATTGCTCATTCAACCAATCCTTGTGGGATTCGACCTCACTCTATTGTGAGTTTTTACTTGACGATAACCGGTGCACTTGCCGGAAGGAATTTTGCCGATCGTGCAATTTTCTAAATCGTAGCATAACAAGTTTATGCGCATCACCAATATGGCATTCAGAGTATCAATTTCAAGAACTCCCTTCTTCTGAGGCGTCCCATTACTCACAGGATTCCTTTCAGAAGTGTACATGAACTGGTTATTAGCAACCATGTCAATGAGTTCTTGAGCTTCTGCAGGTATTTTCTTTAGGTGAATGGATCCACCTGCAGAAGTATCCAATGACATCTTAGCTAATTCAGACAGACCATCATAGAATATATCCAGGATGGTCCATTCTGAATGCATGTCAGAAGGACACTTTTTGGTCAGTTACTTATATCTCTCCCAAGCTTCATAGAGGGATTCACCGTCCTTCTGTCTGAAGGTTTGAACGTCCACTCTAAGCCTACTAAGCTTTTGAGGAGGAAAGAACTTGGCTAAGAAAGCCGTGACTAGCTTATCCCAAGAGTTCAGGCTATCTTTGGGTTGAGAGTCCAACCACACGCTAGCTCTGTCTCTTACAGCAAACGAGAAAAGCATAAGCCTGTAGACCTCGGGATCAAGCCCATTGGTCTTAACAGTATCACATATCTGCAAGAATTCAATTAAGAACTGAAAAGGATCTTCAGATGGAAGTCCTTGAAACTTGCAGTTTTGTTGCATCAGAGAAACTAATTGAGGTTTCAGCTCAAAATTGTTTGCTCCAATGGTAGGGATGGAGATGCTTCTTCCATGTAAATTGGAATTAGGTGCAGTAAAGTCACCAAGCATCCTCCTTACATTATTATTATTTTCGGCTGCCATCTCCTCTTCCTGTTTGAAAATTTCTGTAAGGTTATCTCTGGATTATTGTATTTTAGCTTCTCTTAGTTTCCTCTTCAGAGTCCTTTCAGGTTCAGGGTCTGCTTCAACAAGAATGTTCTTGTCCTTGCTCCTGCTCATATGAAAAAGAGGGAACAGAATAATAATAATAATAGGGATCCTTTTTACCCAGGTATAAAGGTTCCCCTGTGTGAGTAGAAGAAGAAAAGAATGTAATGTAAAGAAGGGAAGAAGAGAAAATTCGAACACAGATAGAAGAGGGGGTTCGAATTTGGGTGAGATGAAGTGTTAATAGATGAATAAATAAATAGACGGAGATGTGAGAGAAAGAGGATTTTCAAAAATAAAATTTTGAAAAGGGGTTAGCGATTTTCGAAAATTAGGAAAAATTAAAATCGAAATTAAAAATTGAAACAATTAATTAATTAAAAAGAATTTTTAAAAAAGAAGGAAGAGATTTTCGAAAATTAGAGAGAGAGTTAGTTAGGTAGTTTTGAAAAAGATAAGAAACAAACAAAAAGTCAATTAGTTAGTTAAAAAAGATTTGAAAATCAATTTTGAAAAGATAAGAAGATAAGAAGTTAGAAAAGATATTTGAAAATCAAATTTTTGAAAAAGATATGATAGGAAGATATGATTAGAATTAATTTTGAAAAAGATTTGATTTTTAAAATCATAATTAATGACTTGACTCACAAGAAATCACAAGATATGATTCTAGAATTTAAAGTTTGAATCTTTCTTAATAAGCAAGTAACAAACTCAAAATTTTTGAATCAAAACATTAATTGATGATGTGATTTTCGAAAATATGATATAAAATTAAGAAAAAACTTTTTGAAAAATATTTTTAAAATTTTTGAAAATAATTAAGAAAAATGAAAAAGATTTAATTTTTGAAAAAGATAAGATTTTTAAATTGAAAATTCGATTTGACTCATAAGAAACAATTGAATTTTTAAAAATTTTTTGAAAAAGTCAATCCAAATTTTCAAAATTTATGAGAGAAAAAAGGAAAGATATTTTTTTTATTTTTGAATTTTTAATGATGAAAGAGAAAAACATGAAAAATGATGCAATGCATGAAAATTTTGGATCAAAACAATGAATGCATGCAAGAATGCTATGAATATCATGATGAACATCAAGAACACTTTGAAGATCATGATGAACATCAAGAACATATTTTTGAAATTTTTTTTTGATGCAAAGAAAACATGCAAGACACCAAACTTAGAAATCTTTAATGCTTGGACTCTAACAAACGAAAAATGCATATCAAAAAAAAGAAAAGACACAAAACAAGAAAATATGAAGATCAAACAAGGAGACTGGCCAAGAACAACTTGAAGATCATGAAGAACACTATGAATGCATGAATTTTCGAAAAAAAAGCAAAGAATTTTTAGAAAAAATGCAATTGACACCAAACTTGAAATTGACTCCAGACTCAAACAAGAAACACAAAATATTTTTTATTTTTATGATTTTATAATTTTTTTGTATTTTTTGAAAGTTATTTGAAAAAGAAAAATAAGGATTCCAAAATTTTTAATATGAATTCCAGGAATCTTTCAATGTTGGCCTAAAGCTCCAATCCAAGGGTTGGGCATGGCTTAATAGCCAACCAGCTTTAGGATATAAATCAGGCATGCAACAGCTGATATTCCAATTAACTTGCCTCTATGCTGATGGTTGGAAGCCACTATCCAAAAGAATTAGACTTGGCTTTACAGCCAGCCAGGCTTCAACATGCTTCATGAAACTCTAGAATTCATTCTTAAAAATTCTGAAAAAAAATATTTCATTTTTTTTTTCAAAAATTAATTGGGAAAAACGAAAAAGAAGAAAATATTTTTGAAAAATTTTTTGAAAACTTTTTGAAAATAAAATAAGAAGAAAATTACCCAATCTAAGCAACACGATGAACCGTCAGTTGTCCAAACTCGAACAATCCCCGACAACGACGCCAAAAACTTGGTATTGTTGCCGGATTAAAAACTTGGCACCATTGTGGTCTGGAAACAATTGTGAATTGTTGTTCGAAATTGATTGTCCCCGGCAACGGCGCCAAAAACTTGGTATGCGAAATTGTTACTCTGAGGTTGTAAAATTTGTTGTTCGTTCACTCCCTGGCAATGGCGCCAATAACTGGTGCACAATACCATGGTCCAAACATAACTTCACAACTTCACACAACTAACCAGCAAGTGCACTGGGTCGTCCAAGTAATAAAACCTTACGTGAGTAAGGGTCGATCCCACGGAGATTGTTGGTATGAAGCAAGCTATGGTCATCTTGTTAATCTCAGTCAGGCGGATATCAAATGGTTATGGAGTTTTCGAATAATAATAATAAATAAACAGAAAATAAATATAGAAATACTTATGTAATTCATTGGTGAGAATTTCAGATAAGCGTATAGAGATGCTTTCGTTCCTCTGAATCTCTGCTTTCACGCTGTCTTCATCCAATCAGTCTTACTCCTTTCCATGGCAAGCTTTCTGTAAGGGCATCACCGTTGTTAATGGCTACATCCCATCCTCTCTGTGAAAATGGTCCAAATGCTCTGTCATGGCATGGCTAATCATCTGGAGGTTCTCGATCATACTGGAATAGGATTTACTATCCTTTTGAGTCTGTCACTACGCCCAGCACTCGCGAGTTTGAAGTTCGTCGCAGCCATCCCTTCCCAGATCCTACTCGGAATACCACAGACAAGGTTTAGACTTTCCAGAACTCAGGAATGGCCATCCATGGGTTCTAACTTATACCACGAAGATACTAATAACTCGAACTCGGTCCACTGTATTAGATATCTAAGAGATACTCATTCTAGCTTGGTTGCATGTAGAACGGAAGTGTTTGTCAGGCATGCGTTCATAAGTAAGAATGATGATGAGCGTCTCATAATCATCACATTCATCATGTTCTTGAGTACGAATGGATATCTTAGAAGCGGAATAAGTTGAATTGAATAGAAAATAGTAGTGCTTTGCACTAAATCATGAGGAACAGGAGAGCTCCACACCTTAATCTATGGAGTGTAGAAATTCTACCGTTGAAAATACATAAGTGATGAAGGTTCAGGCATGGCCGAGAGGCCAGCCCCCAAACGTGATCAATAGGATATAAAGATTAACTAAAATCATAAGATGTCTAATACAATAGTAAAAAGTCCTATTTATACTAAACTAGTTACTAGGGTTTACAGAAGTAAGTAATTGATGCATAAATCCAGTTCCGGGGCCCAGTTGGTGTGTGCTTGGGCTGAGCTTGAAGTTTACACATGCAGAGGCTTCTTCTAGAGTTGAACGCCAAGTTGTAACGTGTTTTTGGCGTTCAACTCTGGTTCATGACGTGTTTCTGGCGTTTAACTCCAGACTGCAGCGTAGAACTGGCGTTCAACGCCCTCTTGCATCATCTAAACTCGGCCAAAGTATGGAGTATTATATATTTCATGAAAGCCCTGGATGTCTACTTTCCAACGCAATTGAAAGCGTGCCATTTTGAGTTTTGTAGCTCTAGAAAATCCACTTTGAGTGTAGGGAGGTCAGAATCCAACAACATCAGCAGTCCTTCTTCAACCTCTGAATCTGATTTTTGCTCAAGTCCCTCAATTTCAGCCAGAAAATACCTGAAATCACAGAAAAACACACAAACTCATAGTAAACTCTAGAAATGTGAATTTAACATAAAAGCTAATAAAAACATCCCTAAAAGTAACTAGATCCTACTAAAAACATACTAAAAACAATGCCAAAAAGCGTATAAATTATCCGCTCATCACAACACCAAACTTAAATTGTTGCTTGTCCCCAAGCAACTGAAAATCAAATAGGATAAAAAGAAGAGAATATAATATAAATTCCAAAATATCAATGAAACATAGCTCCAATCAGATGAGCGGGACTTGTAGCTTTTTGTCTCTTGAATAGTTTTGGCATCTCACTTTATCCATTGAGGTTTAGAATGATTGGCATCTATAGGAACTCAGAGTTCAGATAGTGTTATTGATTCTCCTAGTTCAGTATGTTGATTCTTGAACACAGCTACTTTATGAGTCTTGGCCGTGGCCCTAAGCACTTTGTTTTCCAGTATTACCACCGGATACATAAATGCCACATACACATCATTGGGTGAACCTTTTCAGATTGTGACTCAGCTTTGCTAAAGTCCCCAATTAGAGGTGTCCAGGGTTCTTAAGCACACTTTTCTTTTGCTTTGGACCTTGACTTTAACCGCTCAGTCTCAAGTTTTCACTTGACACCTTCACGCCACAAGCACATGGTTAGGGACAACTTGGTTTAGCCGCTTAGGCTAGGATTTTATTCCTTTAGGCCCTCCTATCCACTGATGCTCAAAGCCTTGGGATCCTTTTTATTACCCTTGCCATTTGGTTTTAAGGGCTATTGGCTTTTTGCTCTTGCCTTTTGGTTTTAAGAGCTTTTGGCTTTTTCTGCTTGCTTTTTCTTTTTCTATTTTTTTCACCATTTTTTTCTGCAAGCTTTGTATTCACTGCTTTTTCTTGCTTCAAGAATCATTTTTATGATTTTTCAGATTATCAAATAACATGTCTCCTTGTCATCATTCTTTCAAGAGCCAACATATTTAACATTCATAAACAGCAACTTCAAAAGACATATGCACTGTTCAAGCATTCATTCAGAAAACAAAAAGTATTGTCTCCACATCAATATAATTAAACTAAGTTCAAGGATGAATTCGAAACCATGTACTTCTTGTTCTTTTGTTTTTAAAACATTTTTCATTTAAGAGAGGTGATGGATTCATATTCACTACTTTAAGGCATAGACACTTAGACACTAATGATCATGTAATAAAGACACAAACATAGATAAACATTTAATATAAGAAAACAAAAAACAGAAAATTTAAGAACAAGGAATGAGTCCACCTTAGCGATGGTGGCGTTTCCTTCTTGAGGAACCAATGATGTCCTTGAGCTCTTCTATGTCTCTTCCTTGTCTTTGTTGCTCCTCCCTCATAGCTCTTTGATCTTCTCTAATTTCATGAAGGATGATGGAGTGCTCTTGATGTTCCACCCTTAGTTGTCCCATGTTAGAACTTAGTTCTCCTAGGGAGGTGTTGATTTGCTCCCAATAGTTCTGTGGAGGAAAGTGCATCCCTTGAGGTATCTCAGGGATCTCTTGATTTGCAGTCAAATGTTCTACCACTGAGCTATAGACCCTTGAGATGAATCTCTCCATCTTCTATGACTTGGAGGTGGAAGCTTTTGTCTTCTCTTTTCTCTTTCTAGAGGTTTTTCTGGCCTTAGGTGCCATCAATGGTTATGGAAAAATAAAAAAAGCTATGCTTTTACCACACCAAACTTAGAATATTGCTCGCCCTCGAGCAAAAGAAGAAAGAATAGTAGGAGAAGAAGAAGATATGGAGGTGAGCTGATGGTTTGAATTTGAGTGGGTGGGTGTAAGTGGGTTGTATGATGGTTTTAGGGGAGTAATGGATATGAGTGGTGAAGGGTTCTTGGGAAAGGGTGATATAGGATTATGAGGAGGTAAGGTGAGTGGAGGTATGTGGGGATCCTGTGGGGTCCACAGATCCTGAGGTGTCAAGGATTTGCATCCCTACACCAATTAGGCATGTAAAACACCTTTGCATGCAATTTTGGCATTTAAACGCCGAACTGATGCTTGTTCTGGGCGTTCAGCGCCTAGATGCAGCATATTTCTGGCGTTCAGTGCCAGCTTTCCTCACTGTGCATTTCTGGTGTTTGAACGCCAGGATGCTGCTTATTTCTGGCGTTCAACGCCAGATCCATGCTCTGTTCTGGCGTTGAACGCCAGCCAGATGCTCCTTACTGGCGTTTAAACGCCAGTGAGATCCTCCTCCAGGGTGTGATTTTTCTTCTGCTGTTTTTGATTCTGTTTTTAATGTTTTGATTTATTTTGTGACTCCACATGATCATGAACCTAATAAAACATGAAATAACAATAAAAATAAATTAAAATTAGATAAATAAAAATTGGGTTGCCTCCCAACAAGCGCTTCTTTAATGTCAATAGCTTTACAGTGGGCTCTCATGGAGCCTCACAGATGTTCAGAGCATTGTTGAGACTCCCCAACACCAAACTTAGAGTTTGGATATGGGAGTTCAATACCAAACTTAGAGCTTGACTGTGGGGGCTCTGGTTGACTCTGCAGTGAGAGAAGCTTACTGTGCCTCTTTTCCATGTTTACAGAAGGGTAACCTTGAGTTTTAAACACAAGGGAGTCCTCATTTAATTGAAGGACTAGTTCACCTCTGTCAACATCAATCACAGCTCTTGCTGTGGCTAGGAAGGGTCTTCCAAGGATGATGGATTCATCCTCATCCTTCCCAGTATCTAGGATTATGAAATCAGCAGGGATGTAAAGGCCTTCAACTTTTACTAATATGTCCTCTACTTGTCCATAAGCCTGTTTTCTGGAATTGTCTGTCATCTCTAATGAGAGTTTAGCAGCTTGTACCTCAAAGACTTCCAGTTTCTCCATTACAGAGAGTGGTATGAGGTTTATTCCTGACCCAAGGTCACATAGAGCCTTCTCAAAGGTCATGGTGCCTATGGTACAAGGTATTAGGAACTTTCCAGGATCCTGTTTCTTCTGAGGCAATCTCAGTTGATCCAATGCATTTAGTTCATTGGTGAACAGGGGAGTTTCATCTCCCCAAGTCTCATTACCAAATAAATTGGCATTCAGCTTCATGATTGCACCAAGGAACTTGGCAACTTGCTCTTAAGTAACATCCTCATTCTCTTAGAAGAAGAATACTCATCAGAGCTTATGAAGGGTGTAAGGGGGTTCAATTGAATCTCTATGGTCTCTAGATGAGCCCCATAGTCCTTTGGTTCCTCAGAGGGAAACTCCTTATTGATCACTGGACGTTCCAGGAGGTCTTCCACTTTGGGATTCACGTCCTTCTCCTCTTTTGTGGGTTCGGCCATGATGGTCAATTCAATGGCCTTGCACTCTCCTTTTGGATTCTCTTCTGTATTGCTTGGGAGAGTACTAGGAGGGGTTTTAGTGATTCTTTTACTCAGCTGGCCCACTTGTGCTTCCAAATTTCTAATGGAGGACCTTGTTTCATTCATGAAACTCACAGTGGCCTTAGATAGATCAGAGACTAAGTTTGCTAAATTAGAGGTATTTTGTTCAGAGTTCTCTGGCTGTTGCTGAGTGGATGATGGAAAAGGCTTGCTATTGCTAAACCTGTTTCTTCCACCATTATTAAAGCCTTGTTGAGGCTTTTGTTGATCCTTCCATGAGAGATTTGGGTGATTTCTCCATGAGGGATTATAGGTTTTTCCATATGGTTCACCCATGTAATTCACCTCTGCTATTGCAGGGTTTTCAGGATCATAAGCTTCTTCTTCAGCAGATGCCTCTTGAGTACTGTTGGATGCAGCTTGCATTCCATTCAGACTCTGAGAAATCATATTGACTTTCTGAGTCAATATTTTATTCTGAGCCAATATGGCATTCAGAGTATCAATTTCAAGAACTCCCTTCTTCTGAGGCGTCCCATTACTCACAGGATTCCTTTCAGAAGTGTACATGAACTGGTTATTAGCAACCATGTCAATGAGTTCTTGAGCTTCTGCAGGCGTTTTCTTTAGGTGAATGGATCCACCTGCAGAAGTATCCAATGACATCTTAGCTAATTCAGACAGACCATCATAGAATATATCCAGGATGGTCCATTCTGAAAGCATGTCAGAAGGACACTTTTTGGTCAGTTGCTTGTATCTCTCCCAAGCTTCATAGAGGGATTCACCTTCCTTCTGTCTGAAGGTTTGAACATCCACTCTAAGCTTACTCAGCTTTTGAGGAGGAAAGAACTTGGCTAAGAAATCCTTGACCAGCTTATCCCAAGAGTTCAGGCTATCTTTAGGTTGAGAATCTAACCATATTCTAGCTCTGTCTCTCACAGCAAACGGGAAAAGCTTGAGCCTGTAGACTTCAGGATCTACTCCATTAGTCTTAACAGTGTCACATATCTGCAAGAATTCAGTTAAGAACTGAAAAGGATCTTCAGATGGAAGGTCATGAAACTTGCAGTTTTGTTGCATCAGAGAAACTAATTGAGGTTTCAGCTCAAAATTGTTTGCTCCAATGGTAGGGATGAAGTGTTAGTAGATGAATAAATAAATAGAAGGAGATGAGAGAGAAAGAGGATTTTCGAAAATAAAATTTTGAAAAGGGGTTAGTGATTTTCGAAAATTAGGAAAAAATTAAAATTGAAATTAAAAATTGAAACAATTAATTAATTAAAAAGAATTTTTAAAAAAGAGGGAAGAGATTTTCGAAAATTAGAGAGAGAGAGTTAGTTAGGTAGTTTTGAAAAAGATAAGAAACAAACAAAAAGTCAATTAGTTAGTTGAAAAAGATTTGAAAATCAATTTTGAAAAGATAAGAAGATAAGAAGTTAGAAAAGATATTTGAAAATCAAATTTTTGAAAAAGATATGATAGGAAGATATGATTAGAATTAGTTTTGAAAAAGATTTGATTTTTAAAATCATAATTAATGACTTGACTCCCAAGAAATCACAAGATATGATTCTAGAATTTAAAGTTTGAATCTTTCTTAATAAGCAAGTAAAAAACTCAAAATTTTTGAATCAAAACATTAATTGATGATGTGATTTTCGAAAATATGATATAAAATTAAGTAAAATGAAAAAGATTTGATTTTTTAAAAAGATTTTGAAAAAGATAAGATTTTTAAATTGAAAATTTGATTTGACTCATAAGAAATAATTGAATTTTTAAAATTTTTTTGAAAAAGTCAATCCAAATTTTCAAAATTTATGAGAGAAAAAAGGAAAGATATTTTTTTTATTTTTGAATTTTTAATGATGAAAGAGAAAAACATGAAAAATGATGCAATGCATGAAAATTTTGGATCAAAACAATGAATGCATGCAAGAATGCTATAAATATCATGATGAACATCAAGAACACTTTGAAGATCATGATGAACATCAAGAACATATTTTTGAAAATTTTTTTTGATGCAAAGAAAACATGCAAGACACCAAACTTAGAAATCTTTAATGCTTGGACTCTAACAAACGAAAAATGCATATCAAAAACAAGAAAAGACACAAAACAAGAAAATATGAAGATCAAACAAGGAGACTGGCCAAGAACAACTTGAAGATCATGAAGAACACTATGAATGCATGAATTTTCGAAAAAATGCAAAGAATTTTTAGAAAAAATGCAATTGACACCAAACTTGAAATTGACTCCAGACTCAAACAAGAAACACAAAATATTTTTTATTTTTATGATTTTATAATTTTTTTGGTATTTTTTGAAAGTTATTTGAAAAAGAAAAATAAGGATTCCAAAATTTTTAATATGAATTCCAGGAATCTTTCAATGTTGGCCTAAAGCTCCAATCCAAGGGTTGGGCATGGCTTAATAGCCAGCCAGCTTTAGGATATAAATCAGGCATGCAACAACTGATATTCCAATTAACATGCCTCTATGCTGGTGGTTGGAAGCCACTATCCAAAAGAATTAGACCTGGCTTTATAGCCAGTCAGGCTTCAACATGCTTCATGAAACACTAGAATTCATTCTTAAAAATTCTGAAGAAAAAATATTTTATTTTTTTTGAAAATTAATTGGGAAAAACGAAAAAGAAGAAAATATTTTTGAAAATATTTTTGAAAACTTTTTGAAAATAAAATAAGAAGAAAATTACCCAATCTGAGCAACACGATGAACCGTCAGTTGTCCAAACTCGAACAATCCCCGGCAACGGCGCCAAAAACTTGGTATTGCTGCCGGATTAAAAACTTGGCACCATTGTGGTCTGGAAACAATTGTGAATTATTGTTCGAAATTGATTGTCCCCGGCAACGGCGCTAAAAACTTGGTATGTGAAATTGTTACTCTGAGGTTGTAAAGTTTGTTGTTCGTTCTCTCCCTGGCAATGGCGCCAATAACTGGTGCACAATACCATGGTCCAAACATAACTTCACAACTTCGCACAACTAACCAGCAAGTGCACTGGGTCGTCCAAGTAATAAAACCTTACGTGAGTAAGGGTCGATCCCACGGAGATTGTTGGTATGAAGCAAGCTATGGTCATCTTGTTAATCTCAGTCAGGCGGATATCAAATGGTTATGGAATTTTCGAATAATAATAATAAATAAACAGAAAATAAAGATAGAAATACTTATGTAATTCATTGGTGAGAATTTCAGATAAGCGTATAGAGATGCTTTCGTTCCTCTAAATCTCTGCTTTCCCGCTGTTTTCATCCAATCAGTCTTACTCCTTTCCATGGCAAGCTTTCTGTAAGGGCATCACCGTTGTCAATGGCTACATCCCATCCTCTCTGTAAAAATGGTCCAAATGCTCTGTCACGGCATGGCTAATCATCTGGAGGTTCTCGATCATACTGGAATAGGATTTACTATCCTTTTGCGTCTGTCACTACGCCCAGCACTCGCGAGTTTGAAGTTCGTCACAGCCATCCCTTCCCAAATCCTACTCGGAATACCACAGACAAGGTTTAGACTTTCTGGATCTCAGGAATGGCCATCCATGGGTTATAACTTATACCACGAAGATACTAATAACTCGGACTCAGTCCCCTGTATTAGATATCTAAGAGATACTCATTCTAGCTTGGTTGCATGTAGAACGAAAGTGTTTGTCAGGCACACGTTCATAAGTGAGAATGATGATGAGCGTCACATAATCATCACATTCATCATGTTCTTGAGTGCGAATGGATATCTTAGAAGCAGAATAAGTTGAATTGAATAGAAAATAGTAGTGCTTTGCATTAAATCATGACGAACAGCAGAGCTCCACACCTTAATCTATGGAGTGTAGAAACTCTACCGTTGAAAATACATAAGTGATGAAGGTTCAGGCATGGCCGAGAGGCCAGTCCCCAAATGTGATCAATATGATCCAAAGATGAACTAAAATCATAAGATGTCTAATACAATAGTAAAAAGTCCTATTTATACTAAACTATTTACTAGGGTTTACAGAAGTAAGTAATTGATGCATAAATCCACTTCCGGGGCCCACTTGGTGTGTGCTTGGGCTGAGCTTGAAGTTTACACGTGTAGAGGCTTCTTCTGGAGTTGAACGCCAAGTTGTAATGTGTTTTTGGCGTTCAACTCTGGTTCATGACGTGTTTCTGGCGTTTAACTCCAGACTGCAGCATAGAACTGGCGTTCAACGCCCTTTTGCATCGTCTAAACTCGGCCAAAGTATGGACTATTATATATTGCTGGAAAGCCCTGGATGTCTACTTTCCAACGCAATTGAAAGCGCACCATTTTGAGTTCTGTAGCTCCAGAAAATCCACTTTGAGTGCAGGGAGGTCAGAATCCAACAGCATCAGCAGTCCTTCTTTAACCTCTGAATCTGATTTTTGCTCAAGTCCCTCAATTTCAGCCAGAAAATACCTGAAATCACAGAAAAACACACAAACTCATAGTAAAGTCCAGAAATGTAAATTTAACATAAAAACTAATAAAAATATCCCTAAAAGTAACTAGATCCTACTAAAAACATACTAAAAATAATGCCAAAAAGCGTATAAATTATCCGCTCATCAATGAGTCCATTCCTATTCCATTCCCATCCATGGTGAAGAAAGCAAAGAAAACACCGGAATTTGATTTGAACATGCTTCAAGTGTTCAAGAAGGTTGAGGTAACTGATAAACCCATATTTTATGATATATTTTGTGCCTAATTTAAGTGATTTATTCAATCCTTCACTCAGTTATTCATATAAATTGCATCGTTTTACTTTTCCTTCCTTATTATGTGATGTATGTGAAAAACATGTTTCCTATGCTTAAAAATAATTATTTTGATTACCCTTTTATTTCTATTCGATGCCGTGATTCGTGTGTTGAGTAGTTTCAGATCTTCTAAGGCAGGAATGACTTAAAGAATGGAAAGGAAACATACAAAAATGGAAGGAAAGCACAAAACGGAGTTTTTAAAGAAACTGGCAACGACGCGATCGCATGGACGACGCGGCCGCATGCCAGCGCGAATTAACAGCGACGTGACCGCGTGATTGACGCGATCGCGCACCTTGAGCGAAATGCATATGACGCGGACGCATGACTGACGCGACCGCGCGACAAGGAAAACTCCAAATGACGCGACCGCGTGACCCACGCGGACGCGTGATAGAGGCTACGCTCCAGAAAATACAGAAAACACTCCCAGCAATTTCTGAAGTCCTTTTTGGCCCAAATCCAAGTCCAGAAGGCACAGATCAGAGGTTATGAAGTGGGGGAATGCATCCATTCAGAGGAGAGTCTCCAATTAGTTAATATTCATGAATTAGATGTAGTTTTGAGGGAGAGGTTCTCTCCTCTCTCTTTTAGGATTTAGATTTAGGATTTTATTCGCTTTCAAGATTATCTCTTTCTATCAGGTTCAACATTCCTTTTTATTTATCTTTTCAATTTAATTTATGAATTCTTCGATGTTACAAATTACTCTTTTGAATTAATGTTATTTGAGGTATTTCAGTTTATTATTACTTTCTTTTGTTCATGTTACTATTGCTTCCAATCTGAAGGCATTTTTATTCCAGTAGATTTACTTTTTCTATTTTTGGTCTTGGTTAAGAAATCAATAACTCAGGAGTTATCAAACTCAAACATGATTGATAATTGTTATATTTGCTAATTGAATTGAACTTCAATAATCCCAATCTTTCCTTAGGGATTAACTAGGATTTGAGGATCTAACTAATTAGTCACTTGACTTTTCTTTACTTTAAGTAAAGACTAACTAAGTGGAATTAAGATTCAATCTTCATCATCATTGATAAGGATAACTAGGATAGGACTTCTAATTTCTCATACCTTGCCAAAAGTTTATTTTATAGTTATTTATTTACTTTACAGTCTTTTACTTATTTCAATTGCAATTTAAATTACTTGTTCCTCATCTTAAAGCCCCAATTTACAATCTTCATAACCAATAATAAGAACATACTTCCCTGCAGTTCCTTGAGAAGACGACCCGAGGTTTAAATACTTCGGTTATCAATTTATTTAGGGGTTTGTTACTTGTGACAACCAAAATGTTTGTAAGAAGGGTTGATTGCTTGGTTTAGTAACTATACTTGCAACGAGAGTTTACTATAACTTCTAAACCATCAATCTCCAGTTTCTCTTTCAGTAACCATACCACTTCTTGATGCTATTCAACAAATTCCAAAGTATGCAAAATTTTTGAAAGACTTGTGTACACACAAAGATAGGATAGGAGAATTGGAGACATTATCCTTGGGTAGTTCAATTTCTTCCTTGATGGAACCTATTCCAAAGAAATGTGGTGACCCTGGACCTTGTTTGGTGTCTTCTTGTATTGGTGGACGCACTTTTCATGATTGTATGTGTGACTTGGGAGCTTGTGTAAGCATCATGCCACTTTCCATCTATGTGCGGTTGAATTTAGCTCCATTAAAGAAGTCGGCGGCAAGGTTTGCCTTAGCCGATAAAAGTGTGATCACGGTGATGGGAATAGCAGAAGATGTACTTGCGGCAATCAAGGATTTGGTTTTTCCAGTTGACTTTTACATCCTTGAAATGCCTCCAACAGAAAATAGAAGCTCATCCTCCGTTCTACTTGGTAGACCCTTCCTCAAGACCTCTAAATTCAAGTTAGATGCCTTTACCGGCACATATTCTTTTGAGGTTGGAGACAAGACTATCAAGTTCAATTTAGAAGAAGCCATGAAACATCCTCCTGAAGAACATTCCGTGCTCCGATGTGATGTAATTGATGAAGTGGTAGCGGAAGTGCAAGAAGAACACCATAACAAGTTCTGCTGCCCTATTGTTGAGGAGACGGATGACCAAGAGGATGAACATGAGAAAGTTGTTAAGAATGAACTCTATGAGCTTGATGAAAAGGAACCTCAGCTTGAGGCAAAGAGTGAACTGAAGCCCCTTCCATCTCATTTGAAGTACGCTTTCTTAGAGGACAACCAAAGGTTTCCGGTCATTATTGCTAGTGAGCTTTCAAGTGAAGAAGAAGAAAAGCTCCTAGATGTTCTAAGAAAGTACAAGAAAGCAATTGGATGGAGCCTAGCTGATATTGTGGGGATTGACCCTCACAAGTGCATGCATCGGATATTCCTCAAAGGGGGAGCTAGGCCGGTTAGGCAACCGCAAAGAAGGCTCAACCCAACTATCCTTGATGTGGTAAAGAAAGAGGTCACGAGATTACTTGATGCGGGTATCATATACCCAATTTCTGACAGTGAATGGGTGAGCCCGGTCCAAGTTGTTCCCAAGAAATTGGGCATCCCTGTGGTAAAAAAGGATGATGGTAAAGTGGTCACCAAAAGAGTACAAAATGCGTGGCGAGTGTGCATTGATTATAGAAGATTGAACGCCGCTACAAGAAAGGACCACTACCCTTTTCCCTTTATCGATCAGATGTTGGACCATTTGGCGGGTAAATCCCATTATTGTTTTCTTGATGGATTCACTGGTTACTTCCAGATTCACATCGCACCTGAAGATTAGGAAAAGATCACATTTACTTGTCCGTTTGGTACCTTTGCCTATAAAAGCATGCCATTTCGACTATGCAATGCACCTGCTACTTTTCAGTGGTGTATGACGAGTGTCTTTTCCGATCTAATGGAGAATGATCTGGAAGTCTTTATGGATGACTTCAGTGTTTATGGTACCTCATTTGATTGTTGCTTAGAGAAATTGGCCAAGGTCTTAGCTAGATGTGTTGACACCAACCTTGTCTTGAATTTTCAAAAATGTCACTTTATGGTAAGACAAGGTATCGTGTTAGGACATGTAGTATCTCATGAAGGCATTTCTGTAGACCCGGCCAAGGTCGATGTTATCACCACTTTACCTCACCCCTCATCTATGAGGGAGGTCCGCTCATTTTTAGGACATGCAGGATTCTATAGGCACTTTATCGAAGATTTCAACAAGATTACTTTACCATTGTTGCGCCTACTCCAAAAAGATGTGGATTTTGAGTTTGACAGTGAATGTGTGAAGGCTTTTGAAGAGCTAAGGAGAGTTCTTACCACAGCACCGATTGTGCGAGGCCCCAACTGGACGTTGCCATTCGAGATAATGTGCGATGCTTCAAACCATGCTGTAGGTGCTGCGCTTGCACAGCACGATGGTAAACTCCCTTATGTCATTGCTTACTCTTCTAAAACACTGGATGCAGCACAATCCAACTATACCACTACTGAAAAGGAACTCTTAGCTATTGTTCATGCTTTAGATAAATTCAGATCTTATTTGCTAGGGTCAAAGATAGTGGTATACACGGATCATGCAGCTTTAAAGTACTTATTAACAAAGAATGAGTCAAAGCATAGACTCATACGTTGGATCTTGCTTTTGCAAGAATTCGACATTGAGATTAGGGACTAGAGTGGATCTCAAAACTTGGTTGCGGATCATTTAAGCCGCATTGAGAATTTAAAATTTGATCTACTTCCGATCAATGACTCATTCCCATTGGATAGTTTGCATGCTGTGTCAGATAGTTTTTCTTGGTTTGCCCCAATGGCGAACTACTTGGTTGCAAAACTCTTCCCTCCCAACTTTTTTAAACACCAAAGGGATAAGTTGAGGAGTGATTCCAAATACTATATTTGGGATGACCCTCACTTGTGGAAGAGGGGAGTGGACCAAGTAATTTGAAGATGTGTCCCGAAGTCTGAAATCCAACCCATTCTTGAAGCTTTCCATTCGTCCGAATGTGGTGGCCACTTTGGCCCACAAAGGACCGCTAAAAAGGTGTTGGATTGTGGATTCTGGTGGCCAACCTTATTCAAGGATGCTAACCGGTTCTGTGTGTCTTGCCAGCAGTGTCAGAAGTCGGGAAACACATCCCAAAGGGATGAAATGCCTCAGCAACCTATGTTGTTCTGTGAGATATTTGATGTATTGGGCATTGACTTTATGGGACCGTTTCCCAACTCGAGTGGTTATCTGTATATTCTGTTAGCGGTTGACTACGTGTCAAAGTGGGTAGAGGCCATACCTACCCGCCTTGAGGACGCCAATACCATTGTTTCTTTTATTAGGAATAACATTGTATGCCGTTATGGGTCGCCACGAGCAATCGTGAGCGACCAAGGATCCCACTTTTGTAACAGGAAGGTAGAGGCATTGCTCAAGTGCTATGGAGTGTCGCATAAGGTTGCTACTGCTTATCATCCGCAAACCAATGGACAAGCGGAAGTGTCCAACCGGAAAATTAAGAGAATCTTGGAAAAAGTGGTCAACCCACAAAGGAATGATTGGAGCCTCCGGTTAGGAGATGTACTATGGGCGTATAAAACGGCCTACAAGGCTCCGTTAGGGATGAGTCCCTTCCGGATCATCTATGGTAAGGCATGCCATCTTCCGGTGGAAATTGAGCATAGAGCCTATTGGGCGGTAAAGCAGTGCACAATGGATTTAACCAAGGCGGGTGAAGCCAGAAAATTACAGCTAGAGGAACTTGAGTGTTTGAGGAACGAGTCATATGAGAATGCCCAGATCTACAAGGAAAAGACTAAGGCATTTCATGACCATCACATCTGGAAGAAGGACTTTCAAGAAGGTGATGAGGTCCTCCTCTACAACTCAAGGCTTCGATTCATGCCTGGCAAGCTCCGCTCTAGATGAGAAGGACCTTTCAAGGTGAAGGAGATAAAGCCCTATGGAGTGGTGGAGTTGTTTGATCCCAAGAGTGAAGCAACTTTCAATGTAAATAGACATAGAGTGCCGAAGTATCATGGCTACAAGCTCCCAAAAGAGCTAGAGGTGTTCCTATTGGAGGATGCACCAAGGAGAGAGGAAGCTTAAGCAAAGGACCGTCCAACTTAAGGACGTTAAAGAAAAGTGCTTGGTGGGAGGCACCCCACCGTGGTAAGATCTTCCTTGTGTATACCATCTTGTTTGTAACCTTAAATTCTTGTGAATTTTATGATTTCTTGATGATTGATTGATTGCATAGGAATGCTAGTTTTACTCTTCTTGTTGAATAGATAGGATGTTCATATAGTTTTCATCATTTTGGTATAGATGAATTGTTAAAGTGGAGAGAATGCCATGTTTTGGATAATGCATGAAATTGTGAAGTGTTCTCTTTGACTAATAGCTTAAGTACCTACCAAGAATGTGTAAGAATAGGTCTTGTTATGTGGAAAAAAAAAAGAGAAGAGAAAAAGAAAAAATGGGCACCGACGCGCCAGCACACTGTGCGCGCGCGCGCCGGTGGTGCACCTCCAACTCTTCGGCCAAAAACCTGAGAGTCATGCCCACTTCATGCCCATTTCACGCCAGACACCCACGCGTCCGCGTGCTTGCCGCCTGCGCGCACCTTTGCAAATCGCCCATCGACGCGCAAGCGCACTGTGCACGCACGCGCCGATGGCGCTATGTGGACTCCCTGGTACAAAAGCCAGAGAGTTATGCCACACTTACGCCACACTTGTGCCCACACCGACGCGTCCGCACACTGCGCGCATCCGCGCCGGTTGCCAACTGACTCAAGCACGCACTTGCGCACTGTGCGCGTCCGTGCGCCTGCGCCACATGCCAACTCTGGTATAAAAACCAGAGACTTATGCCAACTTCGTGCCAGTCCTGTGCCAGGGGCACAACTGATCTCGCGCGTGCGTACCTCTGATGCGCACGCGTCCCTTGCCAACATCTCACCGACGTGCCAGGGCACTGTGCGCGCGCACGCCGGTTGCGCGAACCAGTTTTAAAGATGCATGCCCTGTCTTTCTCACCCCCTTTCTTTTCTTATTTCTTTCTTCTTCTTTCTCCATCATTCCCCCTTCTCTTCTTCTTCTTCCACAATCCACCACCACCGTCTCCGGCCACTCACCGGCGACAACCACCTCTTCCGGTGGCACTATATCTCTCCTATTTCTTTCTCATCTTCACAAAAGAAAATTCAACTTTGTTGTTTTGCACTTCTCAAGGTTCTACTTCCTCCATATCTCATCTATTACTCTCTTTGCATTATTTCTTCTTCTAGTTAGATTCTTTTTGTTGATTTACTTAGTTTCTCTTTTAGTTGTATGATTATATTACTTACTTACTTTTTGTTTGCTTACTTCTCCTTTTCCTTATTTTTCCATGGATGTTGTATTTGAGCTTAATTTTCTTTAATAGATCTTTTGTCTTTTTTTCCTTATCTTTGCCAATATGTGGTGTTTATGTGATGATTGATGTTTCATTTTGGGCTTTAAATTGGTTGAGTATCTCGTAATTGCTCTTTGCTTGTTAATTGCACACCAAGTGTTCGAGGAAATGCATGAATGCCATTTTGGTTTATTTGAATAATGTACTTTCAAATTGGTGCTTCTCCTCATTCACTTGTTGTCTTCTAAACGCATTGAGTCTACTTTGTTTGCTAATTAGATACTCATTGAACATGACTTGCCCTTTGTTATGGATGCTTGAGATTACTCTTCTCATGCCCTATTGCATGCTTTATTACCTCTTGCATCCCATGCCAAGTGTTGTGACCGATACCTCTATAATGACTTTATTGCACTACTTCTTTTAGGCACTATCCTTCACTTGCATAATTTTGTTAAAATGATTCTTTGGGTTTAATGTTTTCCTATTTCCTCTCCTTTCTCAGGATGGCCACCAAGAAAGGCAAGGAGAAAGCTCCAAGGAAACCGGCCGCAAAGAGGGCACCCCAAAGATCAACCTCTAAGGTGCACTCTTCGTTAGGAGCCACACACCTATCTAAGAAGGCGAAGACACCCGCTCCTATTGATGAGAATGAAAAGAGCAAACCGGAAAAAGATTCTTCAAGGTTTTCCAACCGCTTCTGTGAACTTCTGTTCCCCTCCATAGCTGTACGGAACTATCATCCTGAGCATCTACTTGCTCCGCCGAACAAGGTTACTCCTTATATTCTATCCCGCATTAAAAGGCGAGGATGGGAGTTTCTTTTGAGAAAACCAAGGGAAATCAACCTCTCTTGGGTGGAAGAATTCTACACTAACTACCATCTCTCTTCTCTTCAATTGGTATACATGCGCCGGAAGCAAGTCTCAGTTTCAGAAGAGGCTATTCAGCAAGTGCTTAATGTCCTACTGGTACCAAGTGATAGGGATGGCTACTAAGAAGTCCTACGTCAGCGAGAGAAGTTTGGATTTGATTGGGACTCGATCCTCCGAGTCATTGCTGAGTCAGAGGCATTTTGGATCCATGGTCGACTCCGGATGAGGGCCAAGTGCATTGACGCTTGCTTTCTCACTGTGGAAGCTAGAGCTTGGGCCCATATCCTATCTCACTATGTGCTACCTAGCACCCACAGTTGTCCTTCACGGCGGACCTCGCCTTGCTTGTTTGGTATGTTCTCACGGAGAGGTCGGTGAACATTCCGTTTCTTGTCAAGAAAGCGATGAGTCAAGTCCATGCCCAGGGTAATTTGCCATTTCCAGCATTGGTATCTGTTCCGAGGGTTACCTGAAACTGTAGGTCGATCTCGGACGAGATCTTCTATACGGGTCGGAGATGATGGGTCCGGCTGGTGGGTGGCAGTCGGAGCTGTCGTGTCCGACTTGTTGGACTGGCTGCACTTCTGATCCTTGGTCATCGGAGGGTGGGGGGTACCTGCAAGAGACTCCGATGCTTAAGTTAGCACAGGTATTAAACAGGTTTTTTTGTAGAATCAGAGTATGAGTTATACCTGGGTGCTCCAGTGTATTTATAATGGTTGTAGAGTGACCTTGTTAGATAAGATAAGTTAGTTATCTTATCTTATCTTTATCTTTGAGTTGAGGTCAGCTTAGCTTCAAGGGAACCGCCCTTATCTCTATAGGCTTGGACTGCCTTTGGATTTGGGTTGTGTTCCTCTATTTGGGCCCTTTACTGGGCTTTTCTGTCGATTTGACCGACCTTTTTTGAGAAGAGGTCGGATAGCCTGACCTGAAGAGGTCGGTCGCTTTATTACTGAACATCCCAGATCGGATGGCTCGAACCAGGGTGTGAACAGTGCCCCTGATTTAGTTGCTGCTGCGGGTATTCCTTGGGATGCCAAGGACAGAAAGATTATAGTTCCGGCTAAGGGCGATGTGGTCCCAAGTGGAAAATACTTACATCTTCCCATGAACAACCCAAGCCTTAACATAGCCCTTCCATCTACTATTCCTTCCACCTCATCATCACCACCACAGCAAAGATCCACACATCAAAGGATAGAAGATCTACACCGGAAGCTTGATAGATATGAGCGGCGCAACCAACGCCGATACACTTACATCAAGAAGCTTCTGCGTTGTGTTACCCCTAGCATAGAGGAACCCGAAATATTCACATCCACCTCAAACCCAAGTGATAGGAGCTCTGAAGGAGAGGATAGTGGCAGCTCCGGTCCCGACCGCCCTTTGCGCATTGTTTATAGCACGGAGGACCGTGCTAAATTCTAAGTGTGGGGAGGTCGTTCGACCGATCTCCATGGGTAACAATCTCTTCCTTTCAATACCCATGGATTTATCTTTTGCTTAGTAGTTAGTACATTACATGTGTAGTTAGTCTTGCTTGTAAATACTCCTTGCATGATAGTTAGTTTCTATAGAGTTGCTTGGTCAAAACAATAACTTCTCCCCACAAGAAACTGTGTTTTGAGGTACCCTACCAAATTTTGAAAAATTTTTGTGGCAAACTTGCTTTAAGAATATATTTTGGAACATAGTGATTGAGCTAAGGACACAAGCATGTAAGTTTTGAGCCTATTGCATGGTTACATCTTCTAACCATTATTTCCCATTCTTGTGTGCATACTTCTCTTTCTATGATTGCAATCCTTGTTTTGTCTAATTCTATATGTCCATTACTTTGTGTATGAATGCATTTACATGATTGAGGCCATCATTTCAATAGTCACTTTTCCCAAATGGCCTTAACCCTTTTATCTACCATTTCTGACCAATTTTAAGCCTATGATAAACCCTTTTTGTTCTTAAAAAGAGCACATCAACAACCCTAAGCGAAAAACAATGAATGTCCCTAAATTTGGATCCTTGATTAGCTTAGGTAAGTGGAGATGTGTATCAAAGTAATTGGGAGGGTATACTTGGGAAATTTGGGTAGATATAAAGAGGTGTATTGTAGTTGTAATTGAAAATTCTAGGATTTGGGAACATACTCATGTATAGAATGATTAAACCATGTGCATTGAAACTTTTGTACATAAATCCCCAAGAAAAAGGAGACAAAGAAACCCCAAAACAAAGTAATAAAAACAATGCATATGGAATGTGAATTGGAAAGAATGCATGGGTATGCAAAAAGTAAAACTCGAGGGTAGCTAGGTAATGCATTAAAGTTGTATAGGTTGTTCTATGTGTCTAGTGGGATCCTAGGTTAATCAAGGACTCAAATTTTAAGCTCACTTGACCATATACATCCTTACCTTCACCCTAGCCCCATTACAACCCATGAATAAGACCTCATGATACTTGTAAGCATGCATTAAGTAATTGTTGATTGTTAGATGAAAGACAAATCTTGGAAAGCATGATTAGGAGAGGATTGAGTGACGAACCCTATACACTTGAGCGGATAGAGCGGATACACTTCCGGTGAGGGTTCGATGCTCAACTCCTTGTTCTCGGCTTTCACAAGCGTTCATCTAGCAAGTTATATGCACTTCATAGTGATGTTCAATTTGGTAGGATTTATGAACTACATATCATTTTCACCCTATATGCTCAGATGTGTTCTTGGAGGATAGAGTTACCATTGACCAAGTAATTAGATGATTTTACATTAGTAGCATGCATTCACTTAGGTAGTTTGCATTTCATAAACCCTTTTCTCACCATGATCTTTGGTCTTCTTATTCTAAGCATGAGGACATGCTTAGTTTAAGTGTGGGGAGATTTGATAAACCCCAATTTTGTGGTTTATCTTGTGCTTAATTTGGGGGTTTTTGTCAATATTTCTTACACTTATTCACAAGAAATGCATGGTTTTGTGTTCACTTCCTAATATTTCTCCATGATGAAAAACATGCTTATTTTGCCTTAAAATTGCTATATTTTGATTCTCTTTTATTGCCATTCGATGCCGTGATGTATTTGTTGAGTGATTTCATAATTAATAGGGTAAGAATGGCCTAGAAAAGAGAAAGAAAGCATGCACAAAAGGAAGGAACACAAAGATTTGGATTTTGGGAAATTCAGCATTGGCGCGCATGCGCACTCCACGCGCACGCGTGGATGAGGAAAGCTGGAAGTGGCGCGCGTAGATGGACGCATCCGCGCGGATCAGAGGATTCCCATCGACGCGCACGCCCGCATGGCGCACACGCGCGGAAAGCTGCACATGTCCTCATTAAAGAAAATCATGCCTGGCGATTTCTGAGGCTCATCAGGCCCAAATTCAAGCTGTTTCTGCATGGAAAAGACCCAAGGATGCTAGGGGGAAAGGGGGGATCATCCATTTTATACTAGACACAATTTTTAGCTAGTTTTTGGTTCTTTGTTCTTCTTCTAGAGAGAGAAACCCTTGTTCCTCTCTAGATCTAGCTTTAATTTGATCTTCCCTTTGTGAATTCTGAATTGGATCTTGTTAATTACTAGTTTAATTATTCAATTTGAATTCTTTAGTATAATTTTGCTTAGATCTTGTGTTAGTTTTATGAATTCTTATCAATTGTCATTTTATACCCATTTCATGAATGTTGTGAATCTTGATTTGTTGATGTTACATTGATGATTTCTATGATTAATTGTGTTGTTTGAGTGATTGTATGTTGATAATTGTTAGTGGGTACCTGTTGATTTTAATTTAATTGCAATTTGAACATGTCTTTTATTAATGCTCACCATGTGTTTGATGAATTGTTTACTTTGATTATGGAGTAGTTCTCTTTACTCTTGGCCTAGGCTAAGGGAATTGGGTGAACTTGAGTCATTGGGTCTAATGGATTTGATGATTTGAGAACCCTTAGTGGTCAATTTGATAGCCATTGACGCTAACCTTCTATTAAGTCTATTAGTAGTGAGGTTAGAACTTATGGGTTGATGTTGACCAAACCATTTGACGTACTTCAAGTATAGAAGTAGACTTAATGAGTTTGGTTCCTCATAATTGTCAAGATATGGTTATTAGACAAGGATGGTGATTCCAATTCCCATGCCTAGCCAAGAGTTGCTTTTATCATTCATATTTGAAAACTCAAATTCTTGATTATTTGTCTTAGTTATAGTTACTTGTTTAGTTTAGAATAGAATCATATTGGATGTTACTTTGTTAGTTTGGAATTGCTCATATCTTGCTTAGTTATTTGAATTAGTTTCTTTCAATTTAAGATTATTTGCTTGTTAAGATTCCTAGTTTAAATTCTTACTCATGACTCACAACCCCAGATTTCTAACCAATGTTGAAGCACATGTTTGCCCATTCCTTGTGAGACGACCCGATGTTTAAATACTTCAGTTATTTCTATTGGGGTGGAACTTGTGACAACCAAATTCTTTCTAAATTTGATACTCGAGGATTATTGTTGGTAGAGCTATACCTGCAACGCGACTTTATTGAGAAAAATCTTTACCGACGCACCCCGAGTTACATCATTCTATTAGTTGGCCACTGTTGCTGCACAATCCTGCCCTTTTCTCCTTCCTTTGGCTCTGTTTTTGCTTGCTCAGTTCTAAGTTTTTTATTCAATTTCATTTTAATTTTTGTTAAGTTAGATTAATCTTGTTGAGTAGTTTGATTTTAGTTATTTAGTTTAGTTAGATTAATTTGCTATTAGTTGATTCTAGGTTGTTTGGATACGTTAGTTAGTTTAGTTTAATAAATTCTATGTTGTTGCTTAATGTGTTTGGAATTATTCTGAATTTGCTGAATTTTGATGGAACCACTGAGTTGAACTATTTTTGTGATTGGATGTTGAGAACATGCTTGGACTGTGGTATTTAATTTGCTTGATAATTTTGTGTAGTGTGCTCGATAAAAGGTCTCAACGAGCTTTTAATGGAATTTTGATTCAAAATTTTTTAATCAATGCTTGCTTTCCCATTCTTATTATTCTTATGCATTGATACTTGGGTTTGAATTGTTTCTAACTTGACCAAAAATTGTTGAATTTTGAGTGTTGAGGTCTTTTACCTATTATTGCAAGTTTGATATACTTTACCCTATGTAACCCATTTAATGCACTTTATTTATGCTTAGTTGGTTGGGTTACAATTGGCATGAACTTTCCATTTTTTGATATCAATATGGTAATATTAGTGTTTGAAAGCATTGATGTTTGAACATGTTTTATTTTAAAGTTGTTCTTGTTTGATTCATCATTGATTGCTTATGCATATGCCTATATGTATTGCTTATGTTTTGAATTGCATGTTATAACTACTATGTAATTCAAATCTATATTTCTTGTTTAGGAACATCACCAGCAGCACCACCAGCACTTGAGGAACTGCGGCCAGTAGCACCACCATCACCATCAGCGCAGCCAATCCATCACATCATCCACAAGCTTTACAAGATAATTCAGAACAATGAGCGTCGCAACAAGCGATGCTTTGAGTATTTGAAGAAGCTAGTTGGCGGTGGCACCAAACTACTGGAGGAGCTTGACACCCCGGAGACCTCCTCAGAGTAGAGCAGAGATGAGGATCCACCAGTTGAATGTGGAGATGAGTAGAGCTTCATGATCATACTGACTGCACGGTGGACCGTGCAAAACTTAAATGTGGAGGAGGACTGAATCGGCCATTGGGTGAAAACTTTCTATTCCAAACACTTGAGAGACTTTACTGCTTTTGATTTTTTATTATGCTTTTCGAATGTTTTTTAATATTTTGATACTTTGAGTACTTTTATAGTTTTTGCACTTTCTTATTCTAATTTATATATAACTTAGTTATTTATTCTAATTTTACTTTTAGTTATTGCATTTTTTATTTTGGTTTGTATATAATTTAGATATCTATTATAGTTTAGCATATCTTTTTTCTTTAATATGGATTGTATATATTCATCTTTATTTTCTAGTTGTTATTAGATGATATGGATAGTAGGACCTAGTTTATTTTCATATATGTACATAATAATTTGGAATGATAGAGAATAGGAAAAGAACTTAGGATTTTTTATTTTCATCAAACCACATCATACATATATACATAATAAGCTTGGTCAAAATAATAAACTTCCATGACAATTTTTTTATAGGGTATCCCATTGATTTGAGTTGAAAATTTTTATTGAACTTTCTTGAAAAATAATTGTAGAACATAGATTAGAGCTAGAACACACAACCAAGTGAGATTTAAGCTTTAATGTGTGGTTGATTTATTTCAACCACTACTTTATTCTTGTATGAGTTATTCTCTTTCTTTAATTGTAATATTTGACTTGTTTGAATCTTTATGTCCAATATTTGGTGTATGAATGCATTTATATGATTGAGGCTATTATTTCATTTAAGATCACTTACCCATATGGCCTCATCCTTTTATCTATCCTTGTTAACCAATTTTGAGCCCTATTAACTCATCTTGTTATTAATTTTAGCACATCACAACCCTAAGCGAAAAACCATAAATATTCTTAATTTGCATCTTTAATTAGTATAGGCTAGTGAGTATGCATCATCTAAGTGTGGGGGATTTTGGAAACGTTAGTTGAGATAAAAGTGTATTTTGGTTTATTAGAAATCTTGAGAATTGGGTATATATCTATGCATTAAATGTTTGAACCATATACATTAATCTTTTGTGTATATATTAGGTTATACAGAAAAAAAAGAAAAGAAAAAAAAAGAAAGCCAAAAGGGGACAAATGTTACCCAAAAAAAAGAGATAAAAGTTTGAGAAATAAATGCATGTGTTGTAAATTGAAAAAAAATGCACGAGTGTATAAAAGTGAATATGAGTAGCTAGATTTTGCATTATGATTGAATAGGTTATTGTAAGTTAGTTGAATATTTAAGCTAATCAAAGATTTAATTTTTAGTCCACTTCACCATATACATCCTCATCTTTACCCTATCCCATTACAACCCTTGAAAAAGTCCTCATGGTACTTGTATGCATGTAGTAAATATTTTTTGATTGTTAGAAGAAAAACAAGTCTTAGAAAGCAAAAGTAGAAGAGAATTGAACGAATTAACCCTATACACTTGAGCGATTAGAGAGTATACACATCCGGTGAGGGGTTCGATTGCTCAATTCTATGTTTTCACCTATTATGACCTCTTATCTTGTAAGTTGTTACATTCTTTTTAGAACTTAAACTGATTCTTGGGATTGTATTCATTGCTATATTGGTTTAGCCCTTTATGTATATATATTTTCTTGGAAATTGATTTGTTTTGACCAAGTAGATACAAATAGATACAAGTAGATAGATAGATAGATAGATAGAAATAGATAGAATAGATATAGATAGTTTACTTTTAATAAGTGGGCCATCCCTTGATCTTGTCTTTCTTGATACTTAGTATGAGGACATGCTATTGTTTAAGTGTGGAAAAATTGATAAATTCATAATTTACAATATATTTTTCTTGAAAAGAGTGAATTTTATTAACTTACCTTGCATTTATTCCTTGAAATTGCATGCTTTTGTGAATTTCTCCATAATTATGCTTAATTGTTAAAAAATATGCTTTTTATGCTTTAAGTTGCCAAATTTAATTCACTTTTATCCCATCTGATTCCTCGATATGTTTGTTTGAGTAATTCAAGGGATAGAAGGCAAGGATGGCGTGGAAGAATGAAGAAAAAGCATGCAAAAGTAGAGAATTCATGAACAAATAAAGATTGGACATTTCCTAGGTTGTGCGTATGCATGGTTTATGCATACGTGGTTGGTGCACGAAATTGCGATCATCAATAATGGCGCCAAAGACTTGGTGCTCTCAAACGTGAATCACACTTTGTCACAACTTTGAACAACTAACTGGCAAGTGGACTGGGTCGTCCAAGTAATAAACCTTACGTGAGTAAGGGTCGATCCCATGGAGATTGTCGGCTTGAAGCAAGCTATGGTCACCCTGTAAATCTCAGTCAGGCGTATTCAAATGGTTATGGTGAATTGATAATAAAAATATAAATAAAATATAAACTAGGATAGAGATACTTATGTAGTTCATTGGTGAGAATTTCAAATAAGCGTATAGAGATGCTTTCGTTCCTCCTGAACCTCTGCTTTCCTGCTGTCTTCATCCAATCATTCCTACTCCCTTCCATGGCAAGCTTAAGCAGGGCATCACCATTGTCAATGGCTACATCCTGTCTTCTCAGTGAAAATGGTCCAAAATGCGCTGTCACCGCACGGCTATTCATCTGTCGGTTCTCGATCATACTGGAATAGGATTCAGTCATCCTTTTGCGTCTGTCACTACGCCCACCACTCGCGAGTTTGAAGCTCATCACAGCCATCCCTTCCCAGATCCTACTCGAAATACCACAGACAAGGTTTAGACTTTCTGGATCTCAAGAATGGCCGCCAATAATTCTAGCCTTTACCACGAAGACTCTGATCTCATGGAATGGAAGGCTCGGTTGTCAGGCGAGGCAACCATGCGTCATGAACCAGAAGGCTAAGAGATATGCACTTAAGTGATTGCAAGTAGAACGGAGGTGTTTGTCAGGCACGCGTTCATGGGTGAGAATGATGATGAGTGTCACGGATCATCACCTTCCTCAGGTTGAAGAACAAGTGTATATCTTAGATAAGAAATAGGCTTGAGTTGAATAGAAAAACAATAGTACTTTGAAAATACATAAGAACAAGGTCCAGGCATGGCCGAGAGGCCAGCCTCCATGATCTCAGAACTAAACGTCCAAAGATGTTCCAAAAGATGTAAATACAATGGTAAAAAGTCCTATTTATGCTAAACTAGTTACTAGGGTTACAAAGATAAGTAAATGATGCAGAAATCCACTTCCGGGACCCACTTGGTGTGTGCTTGGGCTGAGCATTGAAGCTTTCACGTGGAGAGGTCTTTCTTGGAGTTAAACACCAGTTTATAACCTATTTCTGGCATTTAACTCCACTTTGCAACCTGTTTCTGGTGTTTGACTCCAGAATAGGGCAGGGAGCTGGCGTTGAACGCCAGTTTGCGACATCTAAACTCGGGCAAAGTATGGACTATTATATATTTCTGGAAAGCCCTGGATGTCTACTTTCCAACACAATTGAGAGCGCGTCATTTGGAGTTTTGTAGCTCCAGAAAATCCATTTTGAGTGCAGGGAGGTCAGAATCCAACAACATCTGTAGTCCTTCTTCAACCTCTGAATCTGATTTTTGCTCAAGTCCCTCAATTTCAGCTAGAAAATACCTGAAATTACAAAAAAATACACAAACTCAACGTAAAGTCCAGAAATATGATTTTTATTTAAAAACTAATAAAAAATATACTGAAATCTAATTAAATTATACTAAAAATTATGTAAAAATAATGCCAAAAAGCGTATAAATTATCTGCTCATCACAACACCAAACTTAAATTGTTGCTTGTCCCCAAGCAACTAAAAATCAAAGAGGATAAAAAAAAGAGAATATACTATAAATTTCAAAATATCAATGAAACTTAACTCCAATCAGATAAGCGGGACTAGTAGCTTTTTGCCTCTTAAATAGTTTTGGCATCTCACTTTATCCATTGAACTTCAGAATGATTGGCATCTATAGGAACTTAGAATTTAGATAGTGTTATTGATTCTCCTAGTTCAGCATGTTAATTCTTGAACACAGCTACTTTATGAGTCTTGGTCGTGGCCCTAAGCAGTTTGTTTTCCAGTATTACCACCGGATACATAAATGCCATAGACACATAACTGGGTGAACCTTTTCAGATTGTGACTCAGCTTTGCTAAAGTCCCCAATTAGAGGTGTCCAGGGTTCTTAAGCACACTCTTCTTTTGCTTTGGACCTCGACTTTAACCACTCAGTCTTAAGTTTTCACTTGACACCTTCACGCCACAAGCACATGGTTAGGGACAACTTGGTTTAGCCGCTTAGACCAGGATTTTATTCCTTTAGGCCCTCCTATCCACTGATGCTCAAAGCCTTGGATCCTTTTTATTACCCTTGCCTTTTGGTTTTAAGGGCTATTGGCTTTTCTGCTTGCTTTTTCTTTTTTTTTCTTTCTCTCTTTTTTTTCGCCATTTTTCTTTTCTCTTTTTTTTTCTGCAAGCTTTTGTATTCACTGCTTTTTCTTGCTTCAAGAATCAATTTTATGATTTTTCAGATTATCAAATAACATTTCTCCTTTTTCATCATTCTTTCAAGAGCCAACATATTTAACATTCATAAACCACAATATCAAAAGACATATGCACTATTCAAGCATTCATTCAGAAAACAAAAAGTATTGTCACCACATCAAAATAATTAAACTAGTTTCAAGGATGAATTCGAAACCCTGTACTTCTTGTTCTTTTGTTATTAGAACATTTTTCATTTAGGAAAGGTGATGGATTCATAGGACATTCATAACTTTAAGGCATAGACACTTAGACACTAATGATCATATAGTAAAGACACAAACATAAACATAAAGCATAGTAAACGAAAAATAGGAAAATAAGAACAAGGAGATTAAGGAATGGGTCCACCTTAGTGAGGGTGACGTCTTCCTCTTCTTAAAGAACCAATGGTGCTCTTGAGCTCCTCTATGTCTCTTCCTTGCCTTTGTTGCTCCATCCTTAGTGATTTTGGTGCTCCTAGCCTTAGTTGCTCCCAATAGTTGTGTGGAGGAAAATGTATCCCTTGAGGTATCTCAGGGATTTCTTGGTGAGGAAATTCCTCATGCTCTTGTTGAGGTCCATGAGTGGGCTCTCTTGTTGTGCAGTCAAATCCTCTACCACTGAGCTATGGACCCTTGAGATGAATCTCTCTATCTCCTATGACTTGGAGGTGGAAGCTTTTGTCTTCCCTTTCCTCTTTCTAGAGGTTTCTCCGGCCTTAGGTGCCATAAATAGTTATGGAAAAACAAAAAGCAATGCTTTTACCACACCAAACTTAAAAGGTTTGCTCGTCCCCGAGCAAAAAAAGAAAGGAAGTAGTAGAAGAAGAAGAAAATGGAGGAGATGGAGGTGTGTGAATGGTTCGGCCACTGGGGGTTTAAGGTGGTTATGATGTGTGAAAAGGAAGGAGTGATGGTTTGAATTTGAGTGGGTAGGTGTAGGTGGGTGTATGATGGTTTTGGAGAGGAATTGGAGGTGATTGGTGGAGGTTATTTTGGGAAAGAATGTTGTGGAAAGGTGTGAAGAGGAGAGAAGAAGAGGTGGGGATCCTGTGGGGTCCACAGATCCTGAGGGGTCAAGGACTTAGAATGCATGTTTGGCATTAAACGCCAGCTTGCTGCCTATTTTTGGCGTTAAACGCCCAAATATAGCCTGTTTCTGGCGTTTAACGCCAGGTTGATGCTTGTTTCTGGCGTTAAACGCCAGCTTGGTGCTTGTTTCTAGCGTTAAACACCAGACAGATGCTTGTTTCTGGCGTTTAAATGCCAGAATGCTCTTCCTCCAGGGTGTGCTATTTTTAATGCTATTTTTCATTCTGTTTTTGATTTTTCAGTAGTTTTTGTGACTCCACATGATCATCAACCTAATAAAACACGAAATAACAAAAAGAAAATAAAATAGATATGATTAAATAACATTGGGTTGCCTCGCAACAAGTGCTTCTTTAATGTCAATAGCTTGACAGTGAGCTCTCATGGAGCCTCACAGATAATCAGAGCAAGGTTGGAACCTCCCAACACCAAACTTAGAGTTTGAATGTGGGGGTTCAACACCAAACTTAGAGTTTGGTTGTGGCCTTCCAACACCAAACTTAGAGTTTGACTGTGGGGGCTTTGGTTGACTCTACAGTGAGACAAGCTTTTCATGCTTTCTCTCCATGGTTACAGAAGAAGAACCTTGAATCTTAAACACAAGGTAGTCCTCATTCAGTTGAAGGACCAACTCTTCTCTGTCCACATCAATCATAGCTTTTGCTGTGGCCAGGAAGGGTCTTCCAAGGATGATAGATTCATCCTCATCCTTCCCAGTGTCTAGGATTATGAAATCAGCAGGGATGTAAAGGCCTTCAACCTTTACTAACTGATGCCAGGGCATCTTGGTCAGTTTCACTGACCTTTTCTTTACTGTTTTTAGGCTAGTTTCATGCATTCCCTTAGGAAATAAGCTAGTTTTGGGTAGATATTTACTTACACCTTGATTCAAGCATACATTGTGCATTTTACATTATTTCATGAGGATTTTGCATGAGTTTAGTGACAAATTATATGCTGCATTGCCCATGACTTGGACTAGAACTTTGATGCGCTCTATTGCTTGATTTCAGGACCAAAGGAAGCAAGGAATGGGAGGTAACTTGCAAATTTAATGAGAAAAGTGATTGCCAATAACGCTCTCGAAGCCATCATTGACCACGTTAAGAGTCACTTTAACTAAGTTAACGAGAACTCTAACGTGGAGAGGGGAAGTTGAGCCAACGTTAGTGACACTTAACATTGTCACTAACGTTGGCAAATGCTCATAAGTGGCGACGTTAGAGTCCACGTTAACTTAGTTAACGTGGCCTCTAACATTAGAAGGGGGGAGAAACGCCAACGTTAGTGACATTCAATATTGTCACTAACGTTGGCCTAAGGAGAAACATACCACGTTAACTCCCACGTTAACTTGGTTAACGTGGGAGCTAACGTAAGAAGCAAGAGTGGTCGACAACGTTAGTGACACCCAACATTGTCACTAACGTTGGAAGCAACCACACAACCCCCCAAGGAGCCACGTTAACTTAGTTAACGTGGAAGCTAACGTTGATGAGTGAAAGAAACGCCAACGTTAGTGACATTCAACATTGTCACTAACGTTGGGGATGGCTAAGCATGGCCATGTTAGAAGCCACGTTAACCTAGTTAACGTAGACTCTAACGTGAGACATAGGGGCACCTTGGAACGTTAGTGACAATGTTGAGTGTCACTAACGTTCTCGAAGGATGGCAAGCCCAGGTTAAAGAGCCACGTTAACTAAGTTAACGTGGGCTCTAACGTGGGAAGAAAGGGGGCTTGTCAAAGTTATTGGGAATGTTAAGTCTCAATAACGTGTGCTAAGGACTTAGAGGCAACGTTAGTGGCAACGTTTGTGCCACTAACGTTGAAGTTAACGTGGCTTTTACTTAGGAACGTTAGTGAGAAAGTTGATTGTCACTAACATTCTCGAACTCATATTTTCACTAAACGTTAACACCCCTAACGTCCTGAGCTAAAGTCTCTGCCCACTTCACACTTTCTCTCTCCAAGTAAAGCCAAGCCCAAATGAAGAAGAGAACTGCTTCAAACTCAAGATCTAAAGGCCCAAGACTTGAAGAGCCAACTAGAAGCTGAGAAAAGTAGTATATATAGGAGTAGCTTTGAATTGTTGAGGAGGGCTGAAAAAGTTGGAAAAGAGAATTACTATCTGTATTTTACCTTCTCTGCATTTTCTAGTTTTATGATGTATTCTCCATCTTTGTTTTCATTTTTTCTAGAGCTATGAACAACTAAACCCCTTTCATTGGGTTAGGGAGCTCTGTTGTAATTTGATGGATCAATACTAGTTTTCATTATTTTTCTTCTATCTTTTCTCTTGATTTTACTTGAAAGCTTTCGATCTTCATCCAATTGGGTAGTTATCTTGGAAAAGAAGCTATTCAAACTTGGATCTCTTCTGAACCTTGAAAGAGGAATGAAGAGATCAAGCTAGAAATGCTTTCTCATGCTGGACCAAATTGGATTTGGATGGGTATGTGACTATAACCCTCTCAATACTTGATTTGGGAAATGCATGTGGTATAATCAGTGACCATACTTCATCTCTTCTCATGAGCAATTGACCAAGGAATTGGCTATTGATCAAGATTTGAGAGATTGAATTTGTAATTCAATCAATTAAGATTGCCAAGGAGATCAATGAGTGCATTGATTGAGGAAGAGATGAAAATGAACTTGATCCGGAGGGTTGCAATATCTCCTAATCCCAATGAACTCCCCATCTCTGATCTTACCCATTCTCTTTAATTTCTGCCATTTACTTTTATGAGCAAATTCCCCATTCCCATTTACAATTCTGCAATTTACTTTCAGTCATTTACTTCCAGTCCTTTAATTCTAGCATTTACTTTTCTGTTATTTACATTCCCGCCATTTTATTTTCTGCAACTCTCAACCCAAATTCTGGATTCGCTCAACTAGAACATTCTTCTAATTAAAGTTGCTTGATCAATCAATCCCTGTGGGATTCGACCTCACTCTATTGTGAGTTTTTACTTGACGACAAATTCGGTACACTTGCCGAAGGAAATTTGTTGAGAGACAGTTTCCACCCGCATCAAGTTTATGGCGCCGTTGCCGGGGATTGATTGTGCATCAACAATGATTAAATTGGAAGATCACTAGATTGAGCATTTTTATTTTGTGAATTTCATTTTCTGTTTGAGTGATTTACTTTCTGTTTTAGTTAAACTTCTTCCCTTCCCCCTCTACTCTTTTGTTTTTCTTGTTATTTTCAATTTTGTTTGCTAACTCACTAACTGTTTGATATATTGCATCACCCAGAACTAACAGTAATTCTCACAAAAATACTTTCTGCACCTATCTTTTCTTGCTTGCACTTGATGGTTGTATGACAGGGAGAAGAAGCGGGGCTTCAACTTCCTTCGATTCTGAACCTGAGAGAACCTTCCTTAGATTAAGGAGGGAGGCAAGAGGAAAGAAAGTGGTTGGCGCTGAGGAAGAAGAGGAATTCTTTGAACCAAACATGGAAGACAACATGGAAAACCATCATGAAGAAGAGGATCACAACCATGGGAGAGGAGGTAGAGCAAATCATGCTGGGGAGGATAGAAGAGTTTTGGGCTCTTACATCAATCCAAACCCAGGCAATTGTGGAAGTAGCATCCAAAAGCCAACAATCCATGCCAACAACTTTGAACTTAAACCACAGCTCATCACCCTTGTTCAGAACAACTGTTCGTTTGGAGGAGGTGTTCAAGAAGACCACCAATCAACATTTAACCACCTTCCTGAGAATATGTGACATAGTGAAGTCTAATGGTGTTCATCCTGACGCCTATAGACTGCTCTTATTTCCATTTCCACTCTCCACACTTCATACTTTCGGCTTGCTCAACCCCTTTCATCACACTCTGTCCTTGCCAACCTATTCCTCATCTATCCGTATCCTCCAACCCCCCCTCAAAACAGCAACTCAATTCATGGCATCATCAAGCTCAAAGAGGCAAAAGAGGAAGGAACCCATGGAGAGTGTTCCTTTCGATGAGAAGAAATTCAAAACTGCCTTTCATGAACGTGAATTTGAACGGATAAGGGCCAGAAAGATATTGCCAGAGTTAATCTTCCAAATCAATGCAAATGAGTCACCACAAATTCTGGAGAAAATTGAATAGAGGGGGTGGCAATTGCTCACAAGTCCAGAGGGGAAGATCAATGGAAACCTCATCAAAGAATTTTATGCAAATGTAGTAAGAGAAGATAAAACCAAGGCCCCAACCTTCAAAAGTTATGTGAGAGGAAAGGAGGTGGACTTCAGCCCAAATGCCATAACAAGAGCTCTTCACCTGAAATCACCTCATTTTGATGAGGACAGTTATCAAGCAAGGATAAGTAGAAGCCCTGATAATGATGAGCTCTCAAAGATAGTGTCAGACATTTGTGTTATAGTAGCTGACTGGGAGAGATACACAGATGGGAGACCCAAGTTCATCAAGAGGGGAGACCTGAGCCCTGAAGCCAAGGGGTGGTTTGAACTCGTAAAGAGGTTCATTCTACCAGCTGTAAATAATTCAGAGGTAAACATCAATCGAGCTACTATGGTGCATTGCTTAATACAGGGTGGGGAAATCAATGTGAATGAGCTCATCGCCGAGGGGATTCAAGATTCAACTGAGAAGGTTGATTCAGGTGCCAGGCTTTGGTACCCCAGCACCATTCTCCGCTTATGCAACAAGACCAAGGTAGTATTTGAGGACAGTAATCCAGACTGGGTGAACCCAGGGAGGCCAGTTACACTCGAGCGATTAGTTTATACTACACCTGCTCAGAAACAAAGAAGACCACAAATAGGAAAACCAAAAGCAAAAGAAAGAGTTCACCAAGAGGAACCTCATCAGGAAGAATATCAACAAGGAGAGTATTATGATCCAGCCAACTTGAACATGAGTCACCTTCTAAGAGCCATTGAGGATCTGGGGATGAGACATATGGAAGGACAAGAGCAAATACTGAACCTTCAATCCAACTGGCTAAGCCAACAGGAAGCATGGCAAAAACAACAAATGGAGCAGCAGCAGGAACACTACTCCCAGCTCACTCAAGCCATCAACCAAGTGAATGAGAGGCAAGAGCTTCAAAAGAAGCACTTGCAAGAACTCAACCAGCGGCAAATAGCCCAAATGAAAACTTTCAATGAGTTCAGTGTACTCAATGAAGGAAGGCAACTACATAGGGAGGAGTTCTATGTAAACACTCAAGCCAAGTTGAATTACATGTCTAATCAATTGCATCATCTCCACTATGCCATTCCCACATATGATGAGGTCCAAAAAGAATTGGTAGAGCAAGAAGAAGGGAAGGTGAAACAGCAGAAAGAAGCACTAAAGAAGAAGATGGAAGATACTGGCTTCTGGAAGAAACTGCTTGGAAAAGGCAAGGGAAGTAGAAGTACAAGCACTCAAGAGAGACACAATGAGGACAAGCAAGGATGGGAGCATGGGCATCCACATGAATGACAGGTGGTGGAGTTCTTTTTAGTCCATCGTTTTCTATGCTTTAAATAAGGAAGATCTTGTATGAAATAGAACATGCTTCCATGTTATGTTTAAATCTTTTTAAATTCTGTCTTTTAAGTTTTCTTTCTGAATAGGTGTATGTGTGCTAGTCTTTATGTCACTGCATCCTCCTTAACTTACTTGTATGCTTGTCCCTTTAAATAAAATGAAGAGAGAATGTTTATGTTTCAAAAGATCAGAGTAGAGTTCATACTATGGAGTACATTCATGAGTTTGTGGTATGATCATAAGTTAGCTAAGTTGGTTCAACCATAAGGTGGGATGACAACTATCTGGCCTAAATACTTTGCTTTGAATATACTCATGAGACTAAGTATATGACAAGATCCTAATAAGAGAAAGAGAAAAGAATAATGAAAGTGGAAAAACAAAAGAAAAAGAGTAAGCAATAAGGCTAGGCACCAATGGTTCTGATCTTAAGATATGTGTCTGTGGTGTTCCTATGTGAGGGATCTACTTGGATGAATAAACTCTTAGGGGTGCTTTATCACTTGGTAACTTGGGTTAACTAACCCGGGATTATCAGCTGAAAGTCCATTATCAAGAGTAACCCTCACCACAGAGCATTTAGTAACCCAAAGAGGTGCTGGACACCAAGGTCTCAAGAAGGAAAATAAATGAACTATATGCCTGTGGTGTGTATGTATGGGGGAGAGACTTGAGGGAGTAAGTCCTTAGGGGTGCTTCAACACCTAGCACCTTGAACCAACTGGTTCGGGAGTATTGGCTGAAAGCTTATCTTAAAAAGTTGCCCCCTTACAGAGCACTTAGCCTAAGAACACCAATAAGCTCTGAAATGACAATAAAGGGATCAATGAATAAAAGTCTCATGGGATGTAAGCAAGGTGAGTGTTTTAGGACATGATAAAGGTCTGAAAGCCAGTAAAGGAATGAACCTAAGTTGCTATGCATGAAAGCACCATAAAATCAGTGATATGACTTCCACAAGAATGACTCATCTCTCTTGGCATTCCATTCATCATTCTCTTGTTCCAATACTTGCTTAGGGACAAGCAAGCTTTAAGTTTGGTGTTGTGATGCCAGGGCATCTTGGCCAGTTTCACTGACCTTTTCTTTACTGTTTTTAGGCTAGTTTCATGCATTCCCTTAGGAAATAAGCTAGTTTTGGGTAGATATTCACTTACACCTTGATTCAAGCATACATTGTGCATTTTACATTATTTCATGAGGATTTTGCATGAGTTTAGTGACAAATTATATGCTGCATTGCCCATGACTTGGACTAGAACTTTGATGCGCTCTATTGCTTGATTTCAGGACCAAAGGAAGCAAGGAATGGGAGGTAACTTGCAAAGTTAATGAGAAAAGTGATTGCCAATTGATGCCAAGGCATCTTAGGCGAGTTTCACTAGCATTTTTCTGTTAGTTTTAGTTGTTTTATGCACTTTCTTGAGCTTAAAGTAACCAAGAATGGTTAAATGAATAACAAAGCAATGAACCATCCAAACAGTATGATTTTTATGCAAATTTCATGAGTTTTTAGTTATATTACTTGAATGCTATGAATGGAAGATTCTCATGAAAATTTGCAAGACTTTGATGCAGTTGTTTGGATGATTTCAGGGAAGAAGAGGCTAGGCAAGGAAGCAACAAAAATCAATAAAGGAAGCTTGAATATCACATGTGGAGTTTAAGTTCCAGTTTAAGCTTAAACTGGAACTTAAACGCCAAAATCATGAAAGCTGAGGAAAGGGTGAAGGTGGCGTTTAACCTCCAGTTTAACCTTAAACTGGAAGTTAAACGCCAGAAATGGGAAATGCACCAGGGAGCCATTTCCACGTTTAAGCTCCAGTTTAACCTTAAACTGGAGCTTAAACGTGTTCGACCAAGTTTTCTCCTCCAGGGTTGCTTTCTCCATTCCCACGTTTAAGCTCCAGTTTAACCTTAAACTGGAGCTTAAACGTGTTTGACACCTCCAGGGCTACCTTTCTCCGCTTCCACGTTTAAGCTCCAGTTTAACCTTAAACTGGAGCTTAAACGTGTTCGACCTCCAGGGCTGCCTTTCCTATCTCCACGTTTAAGCTTCAGTTTAACCTTAAACTGAAGCTTAAACGTGTTCGACTAAGTGACCCTCCAGGGCTGCCTTCTTCCATTTTCACGTTTAAGCTTCAGTTTAACCTTAAACTGAAGCTTAAACGTGCTTCCACAAAGGGCATCACTGGAAGTGTCTGGCGTTTAAGCTGCAGTTTAAGCTTAAACTGCAACTTAAACGCCACTATTAGAAAAGGTTTCTGAGCCAAAAATATTGCAGTTTAAGTTAGCATTTGAGCACAAACATTAACTTAAACTTACTCTGGTATGAAACCCAATTGAATATCATGGTTTATGGATTGGGCCTGAAGGATTGATGAGTCTGAAATTTCAATTTGTTGAGTCATGTGTTATTACTTGATTATCACTAAGTTGGCTCAATGAATGTTACAGAATTTGGATCAGCAGCCTCATCAAGATTATGGATCATAAACCCAAAGCAAAAAGGAAAGCAGGGAGAGGCCTCAAAGCCCAAGAAACACAACAGAAGCTCAATGTAGAAAGTGTATAAATAGGATAGAATTTAAGTTAGTAGGGACTAGACTTTACTTTTCATTTTTGGGAAGTTTTCATACTTTTGTAATTGAATTCAGAGCTATGACTCACTAAACCCCCTTTCATTGGGTTAGGGAGCTCTATTGTAATTCAATGAATCAATAATAGTTTTATCTTCTTCTTCAATCTTTTCTCTTGAATTTTGCTAGAAAGCTTCTCGATCTAATTCCATTGGGTAGTTGTCTTGGGAAAGAAATTACCCATAATTGGAATCCTTCGGAACCTTGGGAAAGGAATGGAGGATTCATGCTAGAGAAGCTTTCTCACAGTGAATTGGATTGGGGTTTGGATGGATATTGTGACATGTAATCCTACCAAATTGTGGTTCATGAAACTGTGTGGTATAATCAGTGATCGAGCATCATCTCTTCTTATGAACATTTAAGCCAAGGGATTGGAAATTTGTTTGTTTTTAGAGAGAATTGGTGAGCCAAGGGATTGGGATCCAATCACATAAGATTGCCAAGCAAAATTTCAATGAACGCATTGGTTGAAGAAGAGATAAAAATGTTTTGATTCGGAGATCTCAATATCTCCTAAAACCCAATGAATTCCCCATCTCCGATTTCCACTTTCTCTTTACATTCTGCAACTCAATTCATGCAATCACCCCCATTCCCTTTTAATTTCAGCAATTTAGCTTCTGCTCTTTAATTCATGCAATTTAAGATTCCGCCATTTCAATTTCTTGCCATTTACGTTTCCCGCCAATTTTACATTCCACAATTCTCATCTAATTCTTGATTCCGCTCAACTAGACACACTTCTAATCCGAATTGCTCATTCAACCAATCCTTGTGGGATTCGACCTCACTCTATTGTGAGTTTTTACTTGACGATAACCGGTGCACTTGCCGGAAGGAATTTTGCCGATCGTGCAATTTCCTAAATCGTGGCATAACTAGTTTATGCGCATCAAGTTTATGGCGTCGTTGCCGGGGATTGGTTTTCGATTGACAATTCTCAAATTGGAAGTTAACTAGATTGAGCATTTTTTTTTGCTTTGTTAATTCAGTTCAAGTTACTTGTTGAATTTTAATTTCTGCACTTTGTTACATGCTTTCTTTCTTTATGCCTTTAAATTCAAGCAACTAACTCACTGACTCACTAACTATTTGAATTAATTCCTCAACTGCTCTAACCATACTCTTCCATTAACCAAAAGTATTTTACTTGTTTGTTGCCTGTGCTGTGTTCTTGTATGACAGGTAGGAGAGGAGAGACATCAACTCCTCCATATACCGAACCAGAGAGGACCCTTCATAGACTTAGAAGGGAAGCAAGAGGGAAGAGAGTACTGGGAGAAGAAGAATCTGAAGGAGAATCTGAGGACAATTTTGAGGAAGCTTTAGATCTCAACATGGATAGAGAAGTTCACAACCATGAGAGGGATGATGGAAACAATGCCATTCCTGAGAGGAGGGTTCTTGGTTCATACATAAACCCAACCTCTGGGAATTGTGGTAGCAGTATTCAGAAACCAACCATTCAGGCCAACAATTTTGAGCTCAAACCACAGCTAATATCACTTGTGGAGAATCATTGTTCATTTGGTGGGAGTGCTAATGAAGACCCAAACCAACATCTCACAAAATTCCTGAGAATTTGCGACACTGTGAAGTCTAATGGAGTCCAGGAAGATGCCTATAAACTGCTTTTGTTCCCATTCTCACTTAGGGACAAGGCAGCTAAGTGGCTGGAATCATTCCCAAGGGGGAGCCTAACAACATGGGATGAGGTGGAAAGCAAGTTTCTGGCACGTTTCTACCCCCCACAAAAGGTCAATAGGCTTCGATCTGAGGTTCAGACTTTTAGACAACAAGATGGTGAAACTCTCTACGAAGCATGGGAGAGGTTCAAGGATTTGACAAGGAAATGCCCACCAGACATGTTCCATGACTGGGTGCAATTGCACATTTTCTATGATGGACTTTCTTATGAATCAAGGAAGGCTGTGGACCATTCATCAGGAGGTTCATTGAACAGGAAAAAGACTGTGGAAGAAGCCATTGAATTGATTGAGACAGTGGCTGAGAATGAGTACTACTATGCATCAGAGAGACACAACACTAAGGGAGTCATGGAACTGAACCATGTTGATACAATTCTAGCCCAAAACAAGGTGTTTGCCAAGCAACTAGCAGAGCTCACCAGGAAATTAGAAACAAAGCAAGTAGCTGCAATACACACACAAGATCAAGAGGAAGAAAGCACTGAAGGAGGTGATTGGGAAGAGGCCAATTATGTAGGAAATCAACAAAGGCAACCATATGATCCACATTCCAACACTTACAACCCAGGCTGGAAAAACCACCCAAACTTTGGGTGGGGAAACCAGCAAAACCAACATAACAAGTCCACATACCAAAACTCCAACCAAAGATCATATCAAGCCACACAAAACACTTACTCCCAACCATCATATCATGGCCAAAATAGTCAACCTACCCAACCTAATCCGAACCAACAATTTCAAGATCAATTGAACAGGATAGAAAGAAGGCTGGCGAACATGGGTCAGGACGTAAGTGAATTGAAAAGCTTTAGGGATGATGTGAGATCTACCTTAAGGAACCATGGTGAAAGACTAAAGAGGATGGAGTCTCAAGTAGGAGAGCTGTCTCAACAAGCCCCCAAGTCAACTGCAGTGTTCCCTAGTGACACGGAAAAGAATCCTAAAGGGGCACAAAAGGGAGTGAGATGGGAAGACTGCAAGGCCATCACCATATTGAAGGAAGTCTCAGAAGAAGAAGGAATCAGACCCTCAGAACAGGAGCCAGAAATCTTAAAGGAAGGTTTGGAAGAAGCTAAGCAAGAAAGTGAAACTGATCAAGCCAAGGAACTGCAAAAAGGCACGATGGAAACATACCAACCAAAAGCACCATTTCCTCAGAGGTTGGGAGGAGGTGAAAAAGGGAAAACCTATTCAAGGTTTTTAGAGACATTTAAGTCTCTCCATATCAATATTCCCTTTCTTGAGATTCTCCAGCAGATGCCTACACATATCAAGTATTTAAAGGAATTGTTGAGCAAGAAAAGAGTTTTGAAGGGAGGACAAACGGTAAGAATGAACAAAGAATGCAGTGCCCTCATCAAGAAGGACACAGTCTCTAAGAAAACAGACCCAGGAAGTTTTCATATCCCCTGCATCATAGGGGAAACAAAAATTGACAGAGGATTCTGTGATCTAGGAGCTAGCATAAATGTGATGCCTCTAACTCTTATGAAGAGGCTACAACTGAATGAGGTGAGATCCACTGATGTAATCATACAACTGGCTGACAAAACTCAGAAGCAAGCTGAAGGGGTAGTTGAGAATGTGCTGGTGAAAGTGGGAGATTATTACTTCCCCACAGACTTTGTCATTTTAGACATGGAGGAAAGCTACTTACACCCTATCATTCTGGGCAGGCCATTTCTAGCCACTACTAGAGCGCTCATAGATGTAGAACAAGGAGAGCTAATTCTAAGAATACATGATGAACAGCTCATTTTCAAGGTTTTCAAACCTGCATCTGAGCCTGAACCAGAACCTGAAAAGCCTAAGGATGATAGTACCATCTGTGTTTGGAGGAAAGTAATCCAGCAGCTGAAACTCTAAAACAGTCCTTGGAAGGCAAACAAGAGTTGCAAGAGTTAAAGCCACAAGAATCAATGGAAACAGATCAGAAGGATCCTCCTGGCATAAGGGTCAATGAAGAAATCCTCAAGAGAAAGGGAAGAATGGTAGGGAAATTGCCAAGAGGGTAGAGAAACAAGAAAATTCCCACTGAAGGTTTTTCTCCGGGAGATAAAGTGATATCAAGTCATTATCTGCCAATCCCACCTGGCTTCAAAACCATTCCTTCCCAGCTCCCTCAAGTGTTCACAATCAGGAAAGTTCTTTCTATGGAACATTTAGAAGTCATGAAGGAATCAAATGGGGACATTTTCATAGTGAGAGGAGAAGACATCAAGCACTACAATCCACCCTAACAAGGGACAACCGTCAAGCTAGTGACGTTAAAGAAGCGCTTCATGGGAGGCAACCCATGTTTTAGTATCCTTACTCTTTATTGTTTTGCTTTACATCTAATAAAGCATGGTTTCTTATGCATGAACTTGAATCCTCAGGACAACTGTTGATAAAGTGCACTAAACATTGCATGTAAATTACAACTGGTCTCTAAGTTTGGTGTGCCTAAAGGCACTCCCAAATCTGATTCAAATTGTATTCAATCTTGCATTCAAGGTGCACGACCAAACATTAAGTTTGGTGTTCCTTTTGAACACAGTTAATGAAAAGCAAGAAGTTCCTCTGGATTTAGAAATTCATGACAAGTATACCATTTGCATGTTTTAATACTTTGATTTCAATTACTTTAGGTAGTAAAAGTGTTTAGGATCAAAGCGCCAAAGTGACTAGGATTTATTAGAATTATGCACATTCATTAAAGACAACCAACATGGATTTCATGTCATCAGGAGACATTACCAAACACTAAGTTTGGTGTCCAGTAATAAGTGTGCATACATACAAAGGTCACGGCTATAAGCTCAGGAAGTCAATCATTGATTTACAATTCAAAAAGAAGGAAAAACATGTACAAGTACTATTCATTATTCACATGACCGAAAAAATGATAGCAAATTTGTTTGTTTGTGCAGGTACAAAAGGAAAGATAAGAATGGAGGAAAAAGACAAGGGGGGAGGTACGGTGCTTGGTCAAAAAGGAAGTTCACAAGTCTTTGAAACTAACACATGGGAAAAGGAAGTTCTGCATGAAAAGATAGCTACATGTACAACCTAATGCACTCAGAATACTTCCAAGAAAATGAAAAGCAATTCGTCCTTCTCCCTAATTCATATATTTACCATGAGGCCACCCTTCACAAATCACCCTAGCCGTCCATTTTTCACTTACGGGCACTATAAAGAACCACTTGGGGAACGAGTTCCACACCACCAAATCTCCTTCATGCACATTTTCTTTCATCATAGCATAACTATCTCTTGCCGAAAACAACCTCACCACACTTCCAACAACACTTCTTGCTTCACCTTGTCAACTTTAGCTTGTCACTTACCAAAACTAAAGAACCAATGGCAGCCTCATCTAGCCACAAAAGAAGAAAAGACAAGCAGCCAATGGAGGAGAACAGGGAATTCGATGCATGGAGATACAAATCAGTTTTCCATGAGATTCAAGCCGAATGGATGAGACCTAAAAGGGTACTAGCTGAGGTTCCCTTTGACCTTGAAAAGGATGAGTTCCCAGGTGTTTGGGAGAAGATCAAAAAGAGGAAGTGGGAGCTCCTGACTAAACCAATCACTAAAATCAACATCAACCTGGTGAAAGAGTTTTATGCAAATGCAGTGAGGGAGGATTCAACCGTGAAACCCACATACAAAAGCTATGTGAGAGGGGTAGAAGTTGACTTCAGCCCCAAGGCAATCATGAAAACTCTTGGCCTGAAAAACATACGTTTCAGCCAAGCAAGTTATGAGGAAAGGATGATAGGAGAACCTGACTATGCAACTATTGCTGAAGACCTTTGTGCCATCAGAGCTGAATGGGTGAGAAAAACAAGAGGGGCTCCAAGAGTCTTGAGAAGGGGAGACCTAACACCTGAAGCTAAAGGGTGGTATGCAATAGTTAGGAGATCCATCCTACCCACTGCAAACTCTTCAGAAATAGTCCCTAAAAGAGCCATCTTGCTACATTGCATTATGGTGGGAGGGGAGATCAAAGTTCATAAACTCATTGCTGAACAGATACAAGAGCTTAGTGAGAAAAGTGACCCTGAATCTTGGCTCCACTTCCCTAGCACCATCATTAGACTATGCATCGATGCCCAAGTACCACTTGAAGATGAAAGACCTAATTGGCTATATCCCGGATTGGCCATAACTGTGTACAGAATGACTCTTGGCCCAATTGCTCCAAGACATACAAAAAGAAGAAATGAAGAAGGGCAACAAGCAGAAGCAGAGCAAGAAGCAGAGCAAGAAGGACAAGAAGGAGAAGACGGAGAAGAAGAGCAAGAAGAGCAAGGAATTCCAGAAAGAAGACAATAAATTCCCAGAGACCCCATGGATATGAGCAGAATGCAGGAAATCATAGAAGGAATGTCTCAACAATACATGAGGTCTCAGGAGAGACAAGAGGACTTTCACCTAAAAATGATGGATATGCAAAGGAACTTTGAATCAAGATTCTTAGATCTGCAAAGGGAACAGAATTTACAATTACAGGAATCCTTCAGCCACATATGCCAACACCAAGATGCCAATGTCTTGGCCATCAAGGAAGCCACCACTTTACAGAATGCAAGATACTCAGTTCAAGCTGATTACAACATCAGTTCGCAAATCAAGCTTAACTACATAGGGGAACATTTACACAAGATGGACCCAGCATTCCCAGCTTTTGATGAGTATTTCAAAGGGAGGAAAGAAAGAGAAATAAACAAGGCAATGATCCTTGAAAAAGAAGTGGAAGAAACAATGAAAAAGGCTGGATTCTGGAAAAAGCTCATAAGAAAAGACAAAGGAAGTTCAAGTGGTCAAAAAGGGGTAGGAAGCAAGAAGAAGCAGGATCCCAAGAATCAAGAAGAACCAAGCAATAAATGAGAGGTGGTCTCGCTCCTTAATAATCAAATGATAATTGGTGAATTGTCTTTATGAGCTTTCTTTCATTATAAGTCATTTAAGTTTTATGTGAACGTTCTAGTATGTTTGTCTGTTTATTGCTTTGAATAAAGTGAATGCCTAGATGTTTGGATATAACTTCACCTTCTTAAACAAATGCTTGCCATGCTTGTTCTGTTTCCAAAAATAAAAGAAAAGTTTGAACAAAAGTAACTTGGCTCAATTAGTGACAAATCAAGTAGAATTAAGTGGTGGTATGCATGCTTGATTGTTTAGTCAGATCACTGGAATTAAAGTGTGGAATTATCATTTTTTGTGTAGAAATTGAAAACTGTCTATGGATCTTGATAAATAAATGTCTTTGGCCATGAAAAAGAAAGAAAAAGAAGAAGAAAAAGCCACTAAAAAAAGGCAACCAAGAAAAAAAAAATTGAGAAAATAAGCTAGGCACCAATGGTTTGAACTTCTGAGACAAATGCCTGTGGTGTTTATGTATTAAGGATATGCTTGGATGAATAGGTTCTAAGGAGTGTTTCAACACTTGGTAACTTGGGTTAACTAACCCGGGATTATCAACCAAAAGTCCATTATCAAGAGCAACCTAAATACAAAACATTTAGTCACACAAAGAGGTGCTGGGCACCAATGTCTCAAGAAGAAATGTGAACTAAAATGCCTGCAGTGGATATGTGTAGTGCACTGATAAGAAAAAGAAAATGCCAAAGGCGTGTGCAACACATGACACTAAGCAAACAAGGAGCAAAGGAGCTCAAAGAAAAAGAAAAGAAAAACAAAGAAGAGAAAAGTGCCAAGGACATAAGTGTAACAAGAGGCCATAGCAGTGTTTGATGGATGCAATGAAAAAGTGATAATCTGACCTGATAAGAATGAAAAAGTGATGCTGCAACTTTCTGCATAAAACCCTTCTGATGAACTTAAAGTGCTTACTAAGATAGCCAATGGAATTGCTTTCTGTTTCATACTTTCTTCTCAAATAACTCAGGACTTGCTTAGGGACAAGCAAGTATTAAGTTTGGTGTTGTGATGCCAAGGCATCTTAGGCGAGTTTCACTAGCATTTTTCTGTTAGTTTTAGTTGTTTTATGCACTTTCTTGAGCTTAAAGTAACCAAGAATGGTTAAATGAATAACAAAGCAATGAACCATCCAAACAGTATGATTTTTATGCAAATTTCATGAGTTTTTAGTTATATTACTTGAATGCTATGAATGGAAGATTCTCATGAAAATTTGCAAGACTTTGATGCAGTTGTTTGGATGATTTCAGGGAAGAAGAGGCTAGGCAAGGAAGCAACAAAAATCAATAAAGGAAGCTTGAATATCACATGTGGAGTTTAAGTTCCAGTTTAAGCTTAAACTGGAACTTAAACGCCAAAATCATGAAAGCTGAGGAAAGGGTGAAGGTGGCGTTTAACCTCCAGTTTAACCTTAAACTGGAAGTTAAACGCCAGAAATGGGAAATGCACCAGGGAGCCATTTCCACGTTTAAGCTCCAGTTTAACCTTAAACTGGAGCTTAAACGTGTTCGACCAAGTTTTCTCCTCCAGGGTTGCTTTCTCCATTCCCACGTTTAAGCTCCAGTTTAACCTTAAACTGGAGCTTAAACGTGTTCGACACCTCCAGGGCTACCTTTCTCCGCTTCCATGTTTAAGCTCCAGTTTAACCTTAAACTGGAGCTTAAACGTGTTCGACCTCCAGGGCTGCCTTTCCTATCTCCACGTTTAAGCTTCAGTTTAACCTTAAACTGAAGCTTAAACGTGTTCGACTAAGTGACCCTCCAGGGCTGCCTTCTTCCATTTCCACGTTTAAGCTTCAGTTTAACCTTAAACTGAAGCTTAAACGTGCTTCCACAAAGGGCATCACTGGAAGTGTCTGGCGTTTAAGCTGCAGTTTAAGCTTAAACTGCAACTTAAACGCCACTATTAGAAAAGGTTTCTGAGCCAAAAATATTGCAGTTTAAGTTAGCATTTGAGCACAAACATTAACTTAAACTTACTCTGGTATGAAACCCAATTGAATATCATGGTTTATGGATTGGGCCTGAAGGATTGATGAGTCTGGAATTTCAATTTGTTGAGTCATGTGTTATTACTTGATTATCACTAAGTTGGCTCAATGAATGTTACAGAATTTGGATCAGCAGCCTCATCAAGATTATGGATCATAAACCCAAAGCAAAAAGGAAAGCAGGGAGAGGCCTCAAAGCCCAAGAAACACAACAGAAGCTCAATGTAGAAAGTGTATAAATAGGATAGAATTTAAGTTAGTAGGGACTGGACTTTACTTTTCATTTTTGGGAAGTTTTCATACTTTTGTAATTGAATTCAGAGCTATGACTCACTAAACCCCCTTTCATTGGGTTAGGGAGCTCTATTGTAATTCAATGAATCAATAATAGTTTTATCTTCTTCTTCAATCTTTTCTCTTGAATTTTGCTAGAAAGCTTCTCGATCTAATTCCATTGGGTAGTTGTCTTGGGAAAGAAATTACCCATAATTGGAATCCTTCGGAACCTTGGGAAAGGAATGGAGGATTCATGCTAGAGAAGCTTTCTCACAGTGAATTGGATTGGGGTTTGGATGGATATTGTGACATGTAATCCTACCAAATTGTGGTTCATGAAACTGTGTGGTATAATCAGTGATCGAGCATCATCTCTTCTTATGAACATTTAAGCCAAGGGATTGGAAATTTGTTTGTTTTTAGAGAGAATTGGTGAGCCAAGGGATTGGGATCCAATCACATAAGATTGCCAAGCAAAATTTCAATGAACGCATTGGTTGAAGAAGAGATAAAAATGTTTTGATTCGGAGATCTCAATATCTCCTAAAACCCAATGAATTCCCCATCTCCGATTTCCACTTTCTCTTTACATTCTGCAACTCAATTCATGCAATCACCCCCATTCCCTTTTAATTTCAGCAATTTAGCTTCTGCTCTTTAATTCATGCAATTTAAGATTCCGCCATTTCAATTTCTTGCCATTTACGTTTCCCGCCAATTTTACATTCCGCAATTCTCATCTAATTCTTGATTCCGCTCAACTAGACACACTTCTAATCCGAATTGCTCATTCAACCAATCCTTGTGGGATTCGACCTCACTCTATTGTGAGTTTTTACTTGACGATAACCGGTGCACTTGCCGGAAGGAATTTTGCCGATCATGCAATTTCCTAAATCGTGGCATAACTAGTTTATGCGAATCACCAATAACGCTCTCGAAGCCATCATTGACCACGTTAAGAGTCACTTTAACTAAGTTAACGTGAACTCTAACGTGGAGAGGGGAAGTTGAGCCAACGTTAGAGTCCACGTTAACTTAGTTAACGTGGCCTCTAACGTTAGAAGGGGGGAGAAACGCCAACGTTAGTGACATTCAACATTGTCACTAACATTGGCCTAAGGAGAAACATACCACGTTAACTCCCACGTTAACTTGGTTAACGTGGGAGCTAACGTAAGAAGCAAGAGTGGTCGACAACGTTAGTGACACCCAACATTGTCACTAACGTTGGAAGCAACCACACAACCCCCCAAGGAGCCACGTTAACTTCCACGTTAACTTTGATGAGTGAAAGAAACGCCAACGTTAGTGACATTCAACATTGTCACTAACGTTGGGGATGGCTAAGCATGGCCACGTTAGAAGCCACGTTAACCTAGTTAACGTGGACTCTAACGTGAGACATAGGGGCACCTTGGAACGTTAGTGACAATGTTGAGTGTCAGTAACGTTCTCGAAGGATGGCAAGGGGGCTTTTCAAAGTTATTGGGAATGTTAAGTCTTAATAACGTGTATGAAGGACTTAGAGGAAACGTTAGTGGCAACGTTTGTGCCACTAATGTTGAAGTTAACGTGGCTTTTACTTAGGAACGTTAGTGAGAAAGTTGATTGTCACTAACGTTCTCGAACTCATATTTTCACTAAACGTTAACACCCCTAACGTCCTGAGCTAAAGTCTCTGCCCACTTTACACTTTCTCTCTCCAAGTAAAGCCAAGCCCAAATGAAGAAGAGAACTGCTTCAAACTCAAGATCCAAAGGCCCAAGACTTGAAGAGCCAACTAGAAGCTGAGAAAAGTAGTATATATAGGAGTAGCTTTGAATTGTTGAGGAGGGCTGAAAAAGTTGGAAAAGAGAATTACCCTTTGTATTTTACCTTCTCTGCATTTTCTAGTTTTATGATGTATTCTCTATCTTGGTTTTCATTTTTTCTAGAGCTATGAACAACTAAACCCCTTTCATTGGGTTAGGGAGCTCTGTTGTAATTTGATGGATCAATACTAGTTTTCATTATTTTTCTTCTATCTTTTCTCTTGATTTTACTTGAAAGCTTTCGATCTTCATCCAATTGGGTAGTTATCTTGGAAAAGAAGCTATTCAAACTTGGATCTCTTCTGAACCTTGAAAGAGGAATGAAGAGATAAAGCTAGAAATTCTTTCTCATGCTGGACCAAATTGGGTTTGGATGGGTATGTGACTATAACCCTCTCAATACTTGATTTGGGAAATGTATGTGGTATAATCAGTGACCATACTTCATCTCTTCTCATGAGCAATTGACCAAGGAATTGGCTATTGATCAAGATTTGAGAGATTGAATTTGTAATTCAATCAATTAAGATTGCCAAGGAGATCAATGAGTGCATTGATTGAGGAAGAGATGAAAATGAACTTGATCCGGAGGGTTGCAGTATCTCCTAAGCCCAATGAACTCCCCATCTCTGATCTTACCCATTCCCTTTATTTTCTGCCATTTACTTTTGTGAGCAAATCCCCCATTCCCATTTACAATTCTGCAATTTACTTTCAGTCATTTACTTCCAGTCCTTTAATTCTAGCATTTACTTTTCTGTTATTTACATTCCCGCCATTTTATTTTTTACAACTCTCAACCCAAATTCTGGATTCGCTCAACTAGAACATTCTTCTAATTAAATTTGCTTGATCAATCAATCCCTGTAGGATTCGACCTCACTCTATTGTGAGTTTTTACTTGACGACAAATTCGGTACACTTGTCGAAGGAAATTTGTTGATAGACAGTTTCCACCCGCATCACTAACACGTCCTCTACTTGTCCATAAGCCTGTTTTCTTGAGTTATCTGCCATCTCTAATGAGATTCTGGCAGCTTGCACCTCAAGGATTTCTAGTTTCTCCATTATAGAGAGTGGCATTAAGTTTATTCCTGACCCCAGGTCACACAGAGCCTTCTCAAAGGTCATGGTGCCTATGTTACAAGGTATTAAGAATTTACCAGGATCCTGTTTCTTTTGAGGTAGATTTTGCTGAACCAAGGCATTTAGTTCTTTGATGAGCAATGGAGGTTCATCCTCCCAAGTCTTATTGCCAAATAATTTGGCATTCAGCTTCATGATTCCTCCTAAATATTGAGCAACTTGCTCTTCAGCAATGTCTTCATCTTCTTCAGAAGATGAATAGTCATCAGAGCTCATGAATGGTAAAAGGAGGTTCAATGGAATCTCTATGGTCTCTAGATGAGCCTCAGATTCCTTTGGTTCCTCAAAGGGAAACTCCTTATTGGTCATTGAGCATCCCAGGAGGTTTTCCTCACTAGGATTCACGTCCTCCTCCTCCTCTCTGGGTTCAGCCACACCATGTTTGGATTCTCTTTTGTATTGCTTGGGAGAGTACTAGGAGGGGTTTCAGTGACCCATTTACTCAGCTGGCCCACTTGTGCCTCCAAATTTCTAATGAAGGACCTTGTTTCATTCATAAAACTTAAAGTGGCCTTAGATAGATCAGAGACTATATTTGCTAAGCTAGATGGATTCTGCTCAGAATTCTCTGTCTGTTGCTGAGTGGATGATGGAAAAGGCTTGCTATTGCTAAACCTGTTTCTTCCACCATTATTAAAGCCTTGTTGAGGCTTTTGTTGATCCTTCCATGAGAAATTTAGATGATTTCTCCATGAGGGATTATAGGTGTTTCCATAGGGTTCACCCATGTAATTCACCTCTGCTATTGCAGGGTTCTCAGGATCATAAGCTTCTTCTTCAGAAGATGCCTCTTGAGTACTGTTGGATGCAGCTTGCATTCCATTCAGACTCTTAGAAATCATATTGACTTGCTGAGTCAATATTTTGTTCTGAGCCAATATGGCATTCAGAGCATCAATTTCAAGAACTCCCTTTGAGGCGTCCCATTACTTACAGGATTCCTCTCATAAGTGTACATAAACTGGTTATTTGCAACCATGTCAATGATTTCCTGAGCTTCTGCTGGCATTTTCTTTAGGTGAATGGATCCGCCTGCAGAATGGTCCAGTGACATCTTTGATAGCTCAGACAGACCATCATAGATTATATCTAGGATGGTCCATTCCAAAAGCATGTCAGAAGGACACTTTTTGGTCAGTTGCTTATATCTCTCCCAGGCTTCATAGAGGGATTCACCTTCTTTTTGTCTGAAGGTTTGAACATCCACTCTAAGCTTACTAAGCTTTTGAGGAGGAAAGAACTTGGCTAAGAAAGCCGTGACCAGCTTATCCCAAGAGTTCAGGCTATCCTTAGGGTGAGAGTCCAACCATATTCTAGCTCTGTCTCTTACAGCAAACAGGAAAAGCATAAGCCTGTAGACCTCAGGATGAACCCCATTGGTCTTAACAGTATCACAGATCTGGAAGAATTCAGTTAAAAACTGAAAAGGATCTTCTGATGGAAGTCCATGAAACTTGCAATTCTGTTGCATCAGAGAAACTAATTGAGGCTTTAGCTCAAAATTGTTTGTTCCAATGGCAGGGATTGAGATGCTTCTTCCATGTAAATTGGAATTCGGTGCAGTAAAGTCACTGATAAACCCATATTTCATGAGTTTGTTTGTGCTTAATTAGAGTGATTTATTCAACTCTTCACCTACTTATTCACATTAATTGCGTAGTTTTACTTTCCCTTCCTTATTATGTCATATAATGAAAAACATGTTTTCTAAGCTTTAAAAATTAATTATTTTAATTACCTTTATTTCCATTCGATGCCGTGATAAGTGTGTTAAGTAGTTTCAGATTTTCCAAAGGCAGAATGACTTAAAGGATGAAAAAGGAAACATACTAGAATGGAAGGAGGAAGCAAAACGGAGCTTTAAAGAAACTGGTGTCCACGCGATCGCAAGAATGACGCGATCGCGTGCCAAGCACGAATCAGTAGCGACGCGGCCACATGACTGACGCGACCGCGCACCTTAAGCAGAATACACATGACGCGGTCGCATGACTGACGCGACCGCGTGGCAAGGTAGAGCTCCGAATGACGCGACCGCGTGACCCACGCGGACGCGTGACAGAGGCCACGCACCAGAAATTACAGAATACGCCCCCAGCGAATTCTGAAGCCCTTTTTGGCCCAGATCCAAGTACAGACAGCATAGACCAGAGGTTATAAAGTGTGGGAATGCTTCCATTCAAAGAGAGCTCGCATATTTTCACCTTTCAATGATCTAGACTTAGTTGAGAGGGAGATCTTCTCTCTCTCTTTTAGGATTTAGGATTTCTTCTTGTTTTAGGAGTAACTCTGGATCCAGGTTTAATGTTCTTTTAGTTTTACTTTTATTTATTTATTCCAACATTTGAATTGATTATTATAATTTATGAATTATTCCATGTTACAGATTTCTAATTGAATTAATGATAATTTGAGGTATTTTCAGTTTATGATTATTCTCTTTGATTTAAGTTGCCATTGCTTCCCATCTAAGGACACTTTTATTATTTCTGCAATTTACTTTTTTCCCTTTTGGTTTTGGTTAAGAATTCAGTAACTCAACAGTCATTAAACTCAACATAATTGATAATCGTTACCTTGCTAATTGAGTTGAACTTAATTAATCCCAACCTTTTCTTAGGAAATAATTAGGATTCAAAGGTCAATTTAATTAGTCCCTTAACTTTCCTTTGCTCTGGTAAAGGTTGACCAAGTGGAATTAAGATACAACTCTCATTATTGTTGAGAAGGATAACTAAGTTGGACTTCTAATTTCCCTTATCTTGCCAAAAGTTGTTTTGCAGTTATTATTTATTTTTACTTGCCATTTAATTCACTCGTCATTTAATTTACTTGCTTCTCACCTTCTAAACCCCGATTACAACCTTTATAGCCAATAATAAGAACATACTTCCTCGCAGTTCCTTGAGAAGACGACCCGAGGTTTGAATACTCGGTTAACAATTTTTAAGGGGTTTGTTACTTGTGACACCCAACACGTTTGTATGAAGGGATTTTTGCCGGTTTAGAAACTATATCTACAACGCAACCGTTTCTATGAATTTCTTTACTGGTAGAAAACCCGACGTCAAAATGGCGTCGTTGCTGGGGAACTGCTAACGTGTGCCTTATTATTGGTTATTGTAAATATTTTTCTTTTGCTTGTTTAATTATTGTTGTTTTTCCTTTTTCTCTTTATTTGCTACTATGAACTCTCACCCCTCTCGCTTTGAGTTTGGTTCTAATATTGTTAAAGGAAATAGAAGTTATAGCAGGAATGTGCATCAAGGTCAGACCAATCAAGGATGGATGGAACCAAGAGGATCTAATCAACCCTTTAGGCAGCAACACCCTCCGAGATATCCTGGAAAAAGACCATTCTACCGTGCATACCCAGCTGTAAGACATGGTGGACAACCTTGTAACTACCAACAAGCCCCACCCCGTGCATATGAACCATCCTTTCAACATAACCTCGAACTACCACACTCACAAGCTTCTCTTCACCATTCGCCATTATATGATCCTTCCTTACCCCAATACCCATCCAATCGTTCCCAATCATCACCACTTTCCTTTGTATCATGTCCAAGTCTAGCAAACCGTGAAGCAAAGGATCGCCTGAAAGAAACAATGATTAAATTTCAAACAACCATTCAACAACTGGAGCAAGCACTAATTCAATGGGCCACTAGGCGCTCAAATATACAAGGATCAACCACAGCTCCATGTGGACAGCCCAATGAAGAGCGTAGCATGAAAGAAATGCTAGAGACTCCAGTGGACAAGACAGAAAATGAATTCGTACTAGAACAAGTGGAAGAAGCTGTCATTGTTAAAAAAGAAGAGTTGGTTGAAGATCTAGGCGATGCTGAACTTCCTTGGGAATACAGAATTGAGGAAAACTCCGTCCAAGACACTACAGTTGATGCTAAGGAGGATACCATACAATCTCCAAGGCAAGTCATTTACGAAGAATCAGACGGAATAATCCAAGAAGCAAATTTCCTTGATGATGATAGTCACAAGTCTAGTGCTCCTAGTGAAGAACTTGCGTCCGCAAGTGAATTCTCTGAGATCAAAGAATCTTCCCCAAGTGAATATGAAGATGATGCGGAGGTAGATTTCTCTCAACCTCCAATCTATGACTCAAGTGATGAGGAAGACGCAGAAGACTTTGACTAGAATACAGATACAATCGAAGATCTTTGCAAGGAAGTGGAAGAATTCACAGAAGAGCATAAGGAAACGGAACTTGCAGAACCACCAAAAACACCTATCCCAAGGCCATTGCCACCCAATACAAGCTTCAAGTGGGTACAATCCTTAACTTATAATTTTACTTATTCACTTGAATATGGTTTGCTTGAAACAGATGGCCAGCTTAGAGCTCTCTGCGGCTTTAAGAGTAAGAGGGAAATGGCTCGTATTCAGAGCTGGTGCACCAGGTTCAATAAGGTTCCACGCTTCACCCCGAAGTACACGGATTGGTATCGTGCTCAATTGCATGGATCACGGAGAACGTTTGATCGCCACGGTGAGATTCTACTCTTTAACCCGCCTGAATGGAAACTTACAAATCAAAACGAAGGCGGATCTAAAAACACAGCTTGGGATCATGGATTATGTTCTGACATTCATCATCCCGGGAGGCTGGATATTTGTTTAAAGCTGTGCAGAAGCTTTACATGCCTAGTTTGGGACCCCGGAGGCTATTGGCATTCCAAGCACTGGTGGAAATTTTTGGACGAACTTAAACACAAGCCACCATAACAGGATACTCTTCCAATGTCCAACTTAAGGACTTTAACTAAAAGTGCTAGGTGGGAGACAACCCACCATTGTATGGTCGCTTCTTTTTCAATTTATTTCTTGTTAATTGCTTTCAATTTTTTCCTTTTTCATTTTAATTTATTAAACCTGGAATCATGCATAAGCATCCATGATAGTCATTGCATTCTGCACTTTTCATGCATAAAAAAAAAGTGGTTGCACGACGCGACCGCATGCCCCATGCGATCGTGTCATATCGCGAAAAAAACACCACCCATGCGACCGCGTGACCCACGCGGCCGCGTGATATATATATCGGCGTAAGGATCCAACGAACAGAAAGTTGGGCTGGAATCGTGCGGCCCTTGTGCGTTTCGCACAAATTGGCCCACGCGATCGCATGCCCCATGCGATCGTGTCACTTACCCAATACCAATCCCACGCGACCGCGTGAGCGACGCGATCGCGTCACATGGATTGTACATCACCCCAAAAGGAGACAGAGAGTTGCGCTAAAACGGCGCTGGAGTCGTGCGTTTAGCACGACTTCCAGCGACGCGATCGCGCGACCCATGCGATCGCGTCACCCTTCTTTCCCCCTCGCATGCGATCACGCACCCCACGCGATCGCGTCACTCCCATTCTCATCCAACCACGCGACCGCGTGCCCCACGCGGCCGCGTGGATTCGAAAATATAACCCCCCAGCCCGCGAACCCTATCAGTCGCGCAGCCCTCACCCCCAACCCTCTTCCCCTTCTCTGCCTCCTCTCCCTCCAACCACCACCCACCACCTTCCAGCTGCCACCGCACCATTACCCAGACGCCGCCGCCGACCCGCCACCGCCGCCGTACCACCCCCTCCCCTTCTCTCTCCTTCCTTCTTCCTCTCTCCTCCCCTTTCCACCGCTGCTCACCGCCACCGCCGGCCATCCACCGCGTCCCACCCCTTCAGCCAGCAACACCAACCCCCACCTCCCACCCCTATCCTCTTCCTCCAACACTTAACCTAAACCCTTTCTCCGCCCCCAACCCCCTCCGCCGCCACCACCGCGTCGCTGTGCAGCACCACCGCCCCGGACGCCGCCGCAGCCACCTTCTTCCCTATTCCACCCCTTCCGCTTACCAGGTTCCGCAACATGCAACCATTTTTTTTATCTGTTCGTAACTTTTCTGTATTTTTTATTCCGCTTATGTTCATAATTAGGATAGCTAGACTTGCATGTTGTAGTAGATTTTTAGGTTGTTAGGTAGCTTAGGCTGTGGTTAGTGGATCTAGGTCTATTTACTTGCACTGTTCTTACTTCTGTGTTATCCTATGTGTAAATCTGTTGCTGCTATAATCCTGATTCATATGCTGCATTTCTTATCTGTTGCTGCTGTTTACATTGCATTTTTATGTTTATTTTATATTTATGTACATGCAGCTTGGATTTTTGTTTTTATTCATATGAACTGGTATGATTGCTGTTTATTTTCCGGGACAATCCAATTTTAGCCGGAATGCTGCCCAAATTTTTTTGAAAATTGTTTTCATTCTTGTTTTGGTTTGGCAACTCTGTTTTACTCTGCTTCCCCCAAACCATTTCATGAATGCTAGGGCCACTTTCTTATCTTCTTTGATTTCCTGGTTCATAACCTGCAATTGTGATTCACTGATTCCAATTTCAGATTTCTTTATTTCTATTCGAATCAGCATCACCATGTTTTCTTTATTCGATTTTGAGTACTTCTATTCTTACCTGTGAATCCTTGTTATATGGAATTTTTCTATGCCACTTACTTTCCTAACTCACTGATCTTAACTTACTAATTTCTTTTTCAAATCCTAACCATTCTAACCCTTTTGATCTCTTTTCTGATTATTTTCACTTTCCTCTAACTTTCTAACCATGGCATATTGCTTATTTTCCTTCCATTTAACATTCATTCAATCACATTTCAATTACTCATTTTCCTTATTCTATTTCTCCCTTACCGCTTTGAGTTTTCTTTGTTTAATTGCCTATTTGCTTTCCTATTTTTTTTATCCATTCCTGATTTTCTATTTTTCAGGATGTCTGCCTCACAGAGGAAAGGCAAAGGCAAGGCTACTGGCAAGCGCAAAAGAGGAGATTCCTCCCAGTCCATCATTGCTTTAATGCACGATTCATCATGGTGGGAGAAGAACTTCACACAGCAGGAGAAAGCTAACCAGCTGCTCCCTGCGGATGATCCTATAAAATTTGCAAACCGATACTGTGAACTGAAGTACCCGGCTTTTGCAAACTCCAGAAACCTATACCTGGAACGTACCTTGAAGATTCCAGAGGCCCTCCAGCAATACACTACTGAGAAAATCAAGCAAAGGGGCTGGTTCTTTCTGGAGAGACCACTGACAGAGGTCAATGCATCTTGGGTAAGGGAATTCTATTGCAACTACTACCTTACTACCCTTGATGCAGTGAATCTGAGGGGAAAGCAAATTCTGGTCACAGAGGAAGCCATAGAGACCATCCTCCAGCTCCCAGCCAAGTCCGATCAGCCAGATGGTTTTGCACAGGCTGAGGAGGACATGGGCCAGATGCAGTTTGATTGGGATGCCGTAAAGGCACGGATAGTTCTCGACCCTGCTGTTCCTTGGGAGATGGGTCAGAACACCACTATGCCTAGAGGGATCAAGAGAGTGTACTTGAACGATGAGGCTCGGCTATGGCATCAGATCTTGAGTAATTTTGTGATGCCGAGTACTCACGAGACGGAGATCCCGGCTACCATGATCACCCTTCTTTGGTGTGTGCTGGAGGGTAAGGACATATACTTACCTCGTTTTATCCAGCATTATATGGCCAGGGCCCACGTACGAGGCACCCTCCCCTTTCCTTACCTGGTTACACGGCTAGGCCGTCAGGCTGATGTGCCTTGGGAGGATGCCGATGAGAGACCCCCAGCAGCGGACTGCAGGAAGATCATCCCGCACAGCAGGAACTTCCTTGCCTTGGGATACAGACCACCACCTGTCACTACTACTGATGAGACAGCCCCTCCGTCTGCTGGACCCTCTTCATCCACAGCTGCCCCAGCTACCCCTGCTGCCACCACTGCACCTCCACCCGCCTCTGAGCCAGTCTATCGCCTCGTGCATCGTCTATTCTGCCAGCTTAATCAGATGGAGCGCCGTAACAGGCGCCGGTATGAGCGATTAGAGCGCCGCAGCAGGCGACGCTATTCCCATCTGAAGCTGATGATCAGACAGGGCGCCGACATCCCCTCCGAGCCCGACACCCCTTCAGAGCCATCAGAGGATGAGCACGAGGAGGAGCCTCATTCCCTGGCGGAGACTCATCAGCAAGCAGCCACAGAGCAGGCTGCCCTGCATCAGGAGGTTATGCCCCAGATAGAGGCTGCAGATCCGGAGATCTCGCTCCAGTCCGTCCCACCTCCACAGCAGCCAGACCCTCAGCTCACCACCGCCATGGAGACCCCAGCTACCATCCCTACCATTGATGACACTCCTTCACACCAGGCTTGATTGAGCATCGAGGACGATGCTTCGTTTTAAGTGTGGGGAGGTCGCCATCTCTGGCGTTTATTTTGGTGAACCACTACATACTTTTTCTTTTATTTTGGATATTTTTTCTGTATTTTCCTCTTTTTCTTTTACTGTTATTTTCTGAGTACTTATACATTGCTACTTGTGTATTTTACTCTATTTTCTGTATTTTGCATTTTTTGTTCATATTTTAGTTATTTAGTTTAGTTTAGTTATTTAGTTTAGTCTGCAATTCTAATTTATTAGTGGATAAATTAGTATAGTTTACCCTTTTTAGCATAAGATAGTATAGTTTAAATAGAAAAATATAAAAAGGAAGTAAACTAGAAACTTTAACAGAATTAAAACAACCCACACCTTGTATATATAGCATTACATGTTAGTTGACAACATTTCATCAAGGAGGAACATTAAAACTTTAAAAGCTACCCTAAATAATTTTTTTTCAAGAAGATAATGGGAATTTTTAACTAAACCTGCATACAATATATGAATGATATATGATGCTTGAGTTAGAGAACACACAGCCTGTGAGTCTTGAGCTTAAATTGTATGGTTGCATTCAAACCATAATTTCCTTTCTGTGTGTCACATTTCTTTTTATTCTGATGTTCTTTACTTTGCTTTAATTTATATGTCCAATTATAGAATATAGAATAGATACATACCAAGAGAATGATTGAGGCCATCATTTGATTTTAGCTCACTCACCCCAAATCAGCCTACCTTTTACATCACCCTTGTTAACCCCCTTGAGCCTTTTTAAAACCCCTTTATTCTATTTAGCCAAATTACTAGCCTTAAGCAGAAAAACAAAGGAAAATCCCAAGTGAATCCTTAGTTAGCTTAAGATAGAAAATTATGAATAGAGTTAAATGTGGGAGACCTTTTGGGAACATGGATGATAGAAACAAAAGGTAGAGAAGTTAAAAGGAATAAAATAAAATTTGGGAAGCATGCTCATGAGAAAATCTAAATGATTCAATTATCATGTGCATTAAAAAAAAAGTTAATTTTTTCAGCATTTAAATAAAAAGGGATACAAAAGAAATTCCCCAATGCAAAATAAAAATAATGCACATGGAATAAAAAATAAAATAAAATAAAATAAAAAGTGAAACATAAGCATGTAACAATAAGTGGGAAATTACGGGAAATTAGGTAAAGAAATTTTATTTTACTAGATGTGTATGTTAGGTGAGATCTTAGCCTAATTAGGGATTCGCTTATTAGCTCACTTAACCCTATACATAAATCCTTACCTTTACCTTGGCCCCATTACAACCTTAATTAAGACTTCATGACTTTTTGGTATGACTATATTCTATAATTGTTGATTGGTTAGATGAAAAATAAAGTTGTAGAAATTAAGAATAAAAAGAAAAATAGAGTGAATAAACCCAATAAACACTGAGTGACTAGAGAGTAAACACAAAATCCAGTGAGGGTTCAATAACTCATCAACATATATCTGTGCTTAAAATTTACTAATTGTTTTGCAAGTTTGTACAATGTTTTCTTTCCCATCTCATTTGCTAAAGTGCTTTATTATTTAAGGGTTGGCTATATATATACACACAACTCCATGAGAATGTGAATTAACTTAGCTACATGTAAACTTTATATATGAGTGGATGAATTAGAATTGCATGACTCATTAGGTAGATGCATTTAGCATAGGTTGCATTTCATAACATTCCATCACTTTAACCTTAATTATTTACCTTAGATTTAGCATGAGGACATGCTAGTGTTTAAGTGTGGGGAGGTTGATAAACCCATATTTGATGAGTTCTTTTGTGCTTAATTAGAGTGATTTATTCAACTCTTCACCTACTTATTCACATTAATTGCATACTTTTACTTTTCCTTCCTTATTATGTCATATAATGAAAAACATGTTTTCTAAGCTTTAAAAATTAATCATTTTAATTACCTTTATTTCCATTCGATGCCGTGATTAGTGTGTTGAGTAGTTTCAGATTTTCCAAAGGCAGAATGACTTAAAGGATGAAAAAGGAAACATACTAGAATGGAAGGAGGAAGCAAAATGGAGCTTTAAAGAAACTGGTGTCCACGCGATCGCATGGATGACGCGATCGCGTGCCAAGCACGAATCAGCAGCGACGCGGCCGCATGACTGACGCGACCGCGCGCCTTAAGCAGAATACACATGATGCGGTCGCATGACCGATGCGACCGCATGGCAAGGTAGAGCTCCAAATGATGCGACCGCGTGACCCACGCGGACGCGTGACAGAGGCCACGCACCAGAAATTACAGAATACGCCCCCAGCAAATTCTAAAGCCCTTTTTGGCCCAGATCCAAGTACAGACAGCATAGACCAGAGGTTATAAAGTGTGGGAATGCTTCCATTCAAAGAGAGCTCGCATATTTTCACCTTTCAATGATCTAGACTTAGTTGAGAGGGAGATCTTCTCTCTCTCTTTTAGGATTTAGGATTTCTTCTTGTTTTAGGAGTAACTCTGGATCCAGGTTTAATGTTCTTTTAGTTTTACTTTTATTTATTTATTCCAACATTTGAATTGATTATTATAATTTACGAATTATTCCATGTTACAGATTTCTAATTGAATTAATGATAATTTGAGGTATTTTCAGTTTATGATTATTCTCTTTGATTTAAGTTGCCATTGCTTCCCATCTAAGGACACTTTTATTATTTCAGTAATTTACTTTTTCCCCTTTTGGTTTTGGTTAAGAATTCAGTAACTCAACAGTCATTAAACTCAACATAATTGATAATCGTTACCTTGCTAATTGAGTTGAACTTAATTAATCCCAACCTTTTCTTAGGAAATAATTAGGATTCAAAGGTCAATTTAATTAGTCCCTTAACTTTCCTTTGCTCTGGTAAAGGTTGACCAAGTGGAATTAAGATACAACTCTCATTATTGTTGAGAAGGATAACTAAGTTGGACTTCTAATTTCCCTTATCTTACCAAAAGTTGTTTTGCAGTTATTATTTATTTTTACTTGCCATTTAATTCACTCGTCATTTAATTTACTTGCTTCTCACCTTCTAAACCCCAATTACAACCTTTATAGCCAATAATAAGAACATACTTCCTCACAGTTCCTTGAGAAGACGACCCGAGGTTTGAATACTCGGTTAACAATTTTTAAGGGGTTTGTTACTTGTGACACCCAACACGTTTGTACGAAGGGATTTTTGCCGGTTTAGAAACTATATCTACAACGCAACCGTTTCTATGAATTTCTTTACTGGTAGAAAACCTGACGTCAGTCACCAAGCATCTTCCTTGCATTATTATTATTTTCGGCCATGTCTCCTTCTTTTTTGAAAATTTCTGTCAGATTTTCTCCAGAGAGTTGTGCTTTAGCTTCCCTTAGCTTCCTCTTCAGAGTCCTTTCAGGTTCAGGATCAGCTTCAACAAGAATGTTCTTATCCTTGTTCCTGCTCATATGAAAAAGAAAATAACACAAAATAATAGGGATCCTCTTTGCCACAGAAGAGAGGTTCCTTTATGTGAGTAGAAGAGAAAAATAAGAGAAGGGGAAGAGAAAAACTCGAACACAGAGAGGAAGATGGTGTTCGAATTTTGGGTGGAAGAGAAGTCTTAGTAGATGAATAGATAAATAGAAGGAGATGAGAGATGAGAGAATAATTCGAAAATTAAACAAAATAAAATTTTTTGTTTTTAATTTGAAAATTGAAGTTAAAATTCGAAAATTTTAAAATGAAATTAAATTAAATTAAAATTTAAAATAATTAGTTAATTAAAAAGGAATTTTGAAAAAGAGGGAAGGGATTTTCGAAAATTAGAAAGAGAGATTTAGTTAGGTAGTTTTGAAAAAGATAAGAATCAAACAAAAAGTTAAGTGGTTAATTGAAAAAGATTTGAAAATCAAATTTTGAAAAGACAAGAAGTTAGAAAAGATTTTGAAATTAATTTTGAAAAAGATGTGATTGAAATTTATTTTGAAAAAGAAATTTAAAAAGATTTGATTTTGAAAATTAAAGTTGATTACTTGACTAACAAGAAACAAAAAGATAGTATTTTAAAATTTAAAGATTGAACCTTTCTTACTAGGCAAGTAACAAACTTAAAATTTTTGAATCAATCACATTAATTGTTAGCATTAATTTCGAAAATATGAAATAGAAATAAGAAAAAGATTTTGAAAATAAATTTTGAAATTTTCGAAAATATTAAGAAGAAAATTGAAAAAGATAGAATTTTTAAATTGAAAATTTGACTTGACTCATAAGAAACAACTAAAGTTTAAAAAGTTTTGAAAAAGTCAACTCAAATTTTCGAAATTTATAAGTGAAATAAGGGAAAGATATTTTTTTGATTTTTGAATTTTTTAATGATGAGAGAGAAAAATAATAAAAAGACTCAATGCATGAAAGTTTTGGATCAAAACAAATGATGCATGCAAGAACACTATGAATGTCAAGATGAACACCAGAGCACTTTGAATGTCAAGATGAACTCCGAGAACTTATTTTTGAAAATTTTGAAGAAAAGAAGAACATGCTTGACACCAAACTTAGAAATTTTTAGTTTTTAGACTCAAATAAGAAACATCAAATTTTTGGTTTTTATGATTTTATAAAATTTTTTTGTATATTTTTCGAAAATTATTTTGAAAAAGAAAATAAGGATTTCAAAATTTTTAATGAGAATTCCAGGAATCATGCTATGTTAGCCTAAAGCTCCGGTCCAGAAATTAGATATGGCTTACTAGCCAGCCAAGCTTTCATTGAAAGCTCCGGTCCAAAACACTAGACATGGCCAATGGCCAGCCAAGCTTCAGCAGAACATTACATGCAACAGCTAATTTGCTGAGAAAGACAAAGAAGCTTTTCTCTAATGATAGTTGAAACCTCGGTCCAAAGGATTAGACATGGCTTTACAGCCAGCCAGGATTCAACATATATCATGAAACTCTAGAATTCCTTCTTAAAAATTTTGAAGAACATAGAATAATTTATTATTTTTTGAAAAATATTTTAGATTTTTTTTGAAATTTTTTTCGAAAATAGAAATAAAAATAAAAATCAAAAGCTTAAAATTAAAATTAAGTTACCTTATCTGAGCAACAAGATGAACCGTCAGTTGTCCAAACTCGAACAATCCCCGGTAACGGTGCCAAAAACTTAGTGCATGAAATTGCGATCATCAACAATGGTGCCAAAGACTTGGTGCTCTCAAACGTGAATCACACTTTGTCACAACTTCGCATAACTAACCAGCAAGTGCACTGGGTCGTCCAAGTAATAAACCTTACGTGAGTAAGGGTCGATCCCACGGAGATTGTCAGCTTGAAGCAAGCTATGGTCACCCTGTAAATCTCAGTCAGGCGGATTCAAATGGTTATGGTGAATTGATAATAAAAATATAAATAAAATATAAACTAGGATAGAGATACTTATGTAATTCATTGGTGAGAATTTTAGATAAGCATATAGAGATGCTTTCATTCCTCCTGAACCTCTGCTTTCCTGCTGTCTTCATCCAATCATTCCTACTCCCTTCCATGGCAAGCTTATGCAGGGCATCACCGTTGTCAATGGCTACATCCCGTCCTCTAAGTGAAAATGGTCCAAAATGTGCTGTCACCGCACGGCTATTCATCTGTCGGTTCTAGATCATACTGGAATAGGATTTAGTCATGCTTTTGCATCTGTCACTACGCCCATCACTCGCGAGTTTGAAGCTCGTCACAGCCATCCCTTCTCAGATCCTACTCGGAATACCACAGACAAGGTTTAGACTTTCCGGATCTCAAGAATGGCCGCCAATAATTCTAGCCTATACCACGAAGACTCTGATCTCATGGAATGGAAGGCTCGGTTGTCAGGCGAGGCAACCATGCGTCATGAACCAGAAGGCTAAGAGATATGCACTTAAGCGATTGCAAGTAGAACGGAGGTGTTTGTCAGGCACGCGTTCATGGGTGAGAATGATGATGAGTGTCATGGATCATCACCTTCCTCAGGTTGAAGAACAAGTGTATATCTTAGATAAGAAATAGGCTTGAATTGAATAGAAAAACAATAGTACTTTGCATTAATTCATGAGGAACAATAGAGCACCACACCTTAATCTATGGTGTGTAGAAACTCTACCGTTGAAAATACATAAGAACAAGGTCCAGGCATGGCCGAGAGGCCAACCTCCATGATCTCAGAACTAAACGTCCAAAGATGTTCCAAAAGATGTAAATACAATAGTAAAAAGTCCTATTTATGCTAAACTAGTTACTAGGGTTACAGAGATAAGTAAATAATGCAGAAATCCACTTCCGGGGCCCACTTGGCGTGTGTTTGGGCTGAGCATTGAAGTTTTCACGTGGAGAGTTCTTTCTTGGAGTTAAATGTCAGTTTATAACCTGTTTTTGGCGTTTAACTCCACTTTGCAACCTGTTTCTGGCGTTTGACTCCAGAATAGGGCAGAAAGCTGGCGTTGAACGCCAGTTTACGTCATCTAAACTCGGGCAAAGTATGGACTATTATAAATTTCTAAAAAGCCCTGGATGTCTACTTTCCAACGCAATTGAGAGCGCGTCATTTGGAGTTCTATAGCTCCAGAAAATCCACTTTGAGTGCAGGGAGGTCAGAATCCAACAGCATCTGCAGTCCTTCTTCAACCTCTGAATCTGATTTTTGCTCAAGTCCCTCAATTTCAGCCAGAAAATACCTGAAATCACAGGAAAAAAACACAAACTCATAGTAAAGTCCAAAAATGTAAGTTTTATTTAAAAAATAATAAAAAATATACTAAAAACTAATTAAATTATACTAAAAACTATGTAAAAACAATGCCAAAAGCGTATAAATTATCCGCTCATCAGTGGTGCACGAAATCGTGATCGTTCATTCCCTGGTAACGGTGCCAAAAACTTGGTACGCACGTTCATAATTTTAGTTCTTTGTCACAACTTCGCACAACTAGCCAACAAGTGCACTGGGTCGTCCAAGTAATAAACCTTACGTGAGTAAGGGTCGATCCCACGGAGATTATCGGCTTGAAGCAAACTATGGTTACCTTGTAAATCTCAGTCAGGCGGATTCAAATGGTTATGGAGATTTGATAATTAAAATATAATTAAAATATAAACTAGGATAGAGATACTTATGTAATTCATTGGTGAGAATTTCAGATAAGCATATGGAGATGCTTTTGTTCCTTCTAAACCTCTGCATTCCTACTGTCTTCATCCAATCCTTCATACTCCTTTCTGTGGCAAGCTGTATGTTGGGCATCACCATTATCAATGGCTACATCCTGTCCTCTCACTGAAAATGGTCCAAATGCGCTGTCACCACACGGCTAATCATCTGTCGGTTCTCGATCATGCTGGAATAGGATCCAGTGATCCTTTTGCGTCTGTCACTACGCCCAGCACTGGCAAGTTTGAAGCTCGTCACAGCCATCCCTTCCCAGATCCTACTCAGAATATCACAGACAAGGTTTATACTTTTCGGATCTCAAGAATGGCAGCCAATAATTCTAGCCTATACCACGAAGACACTGATCGTAAATTAAGAGGCTAAGAGATATGCATTCAAGCTTGCTTTCATGTAGAATGGAAGTGTTTGTCAAGCATGCGTTCATAAGTGAGAATGGTGATGAGCGTCACATAATCATCACATTCATCATGTTCTTGTGTGCGAATGAATATCTTAGAGAAGAAATAGGCTTGAGTTGAATAGAAAAATAATAGTACTTTGCATTAATTCATGAGGAACAGCAGAGCTCCACACCTTAATCTATGGGGTGTAGAAACTCTGCCGTTGAAAATACATAAGTGAAAATAGGGTAGACATGTCCGAGTGGCCAGCCTCCCATGGAGGTCTAGAGATCTAAAATGATCAAAAGATGTTCCAGAGATTCCAAGATGTAAATACAATAGTAAAAAGTTATATTTATACTAAACTAGTTTCTAGGGTTTACAGAAATGAGTAAATGATACAGAAATCTACTTCCGGGCCCACTTGGTGTGTGCTTGGGCTGAGCACTGAAGTTTTCACATGTAGAGGTCTTCCTTGGAGTTGAACGCCAGTTTGTAACTTGTTTCTGGCATTTAACTATGCAACTTTTTTCTGGCGTTTAACGCCAGAATAGGGCAGAAAGCTGGCATTGAACGCCAGTTTGCATCATCTAAACTTGGGCAAAGTATGGGCTATTATATAATGCTGGAAAGCCCTAGATGTCTACTTTCCAACGCAATTGAGAGCGCGCCATTTGGACTCCTATAGCTCCAGAAAATCCACTTTGAGTGCAGGGAGGTCAGAATCCAACAGCATCTGCAGTCCTTCTTCAACCTCTGAATCTGATTTTTGCTCAAGTCCCTCAATTTTAGCCAGAAAATACCTGAAATCACAGAAAAACACACAAACTCATAGTAAAGTCCAGAAATGTGATTTTTATTTAAAAACTAATAAAAAATTATACTGAAAACTAATTAAATTATACTAAAAACTATGTAAAAACAATGCCAAAAAGCGTATAAATTATCCGTTCATCAGTGGTGCACGAAATCGTGATCGTTCATTCCTTGGTAACGGCGCCAAAAACTTGGAACGCACGTTCATAATTTTAGTTCTTTGTCACAACTTCGCACAACTAACCAGCAAGTGCACTGGGTCGTCCAAGTAGTAAACCTTACGTGAGTAAGGGTCGATCCCACGGAGATTATCGGCTTGAAGCAAACTATGGTTACCTTGTAAATCTCAGTCAGGCAGATTCAAATGGTTATGGAGATTTGATAATTAAAATATGATTAAAATATAAACTAGGATATAGATACTTATGCAATTCATTGGTGAGAATTTCAGATAAGCATATGGATATGCTTTTGTTCCTTCTGAACCTCTGCTTTCCTACTGTCTTCATCCAATCCTTCGTACTCCTTTCTATGGCAAGTTGTATGTTGTGCATCACCATTGTCAATGGCTACATCCCGTCCTCTCAGTGAAAATGGTCCAAATGCGCTATCACCACACGGCTAATCATCTATCGGTTCTCGATCATGCTGGAATAGGATCTAGTGATCCTTTTGCGTCTGTCACTATGCCCAGCACTGGCAAGTTTGAAGCTCGTCACAGACATCCCTTCCCAGATCCTACTCGGAATACCACAGACAAGGTTTAGACTTTTCGGATCTCAAAAATGGCCGCCAATAATTCTAGCCTATACCACGAAGACTCTGATCGTAAATCAGGAGGCTAAGAGATGTGCATTCAAGCTTGCTTTCATGTAGAACGGAAGTGTTTGTCAGGCACGCGTTCATAAGTGAGAATGGTGATGAGCGTCATATAATCATCACATTCATCATGTTCTTGTGTGTGAATGAATATCTTAGAGAAGAAATAGGCTTGAGTTGAATAGAAAAACAATAGTACTTTGCATTAATTCATGAGGAACAGCAGAGCTTCACACCTTAATCTATGGGGTGTAGAAACTCTACCGTTGAAAATACATAAGTGAAAATAGGGTAGACATGGCCGAGTGGCCAGCCTCCCATGGAGGTTTAGAGAACTAAAATGATCAAAAGATGTTCCAAATATTCCAAGATGTAAATATAATAGTAAAAAGTTCTATTTATACTAAACTAGTTACTAGGGTTTATAGAAATGAGTAAATAATGTAGAAATCCACTTCCAGTCCCACTTGGTGTGTGCTTGGGCTGAGCATTGAAGCTTTCACGTGTAGAGATCTTCCTTGGAGTTGAACGCCAGTTTGTAACTTGTTTCTGGCATTTAACTTTGCAACTTGTTTCTGGCGTTTAACGCCAGAATAGGGCAGAAAGCTGGCGTTGAACGCCAGTTTGCATCATCTAAACTTGGGCAAAGTACGGACTATTATATAATACTGGAAAGCCCTGGATGTCTACTTTCCAACGCAATTGAGAGCGCACCATTTGGACTCCTGTAGCTCCAGAAAATCCACTTTGAGTGCAGGGAGGTCAGAATCCAACAGCATCTGCAGTCCTTCTTCAACCTCTGAATCTGATTTTTGCTCAAGTCCCTCAATTTTAGCCAGAAAATACCTGAAATCATAGAAAAACACACAAACTCATAGTAAAGTCCAGAAATATGATTTTTATTTAAAAACTAATAAAAAATATACTGAAAACTAATTAAATTATACTAAAAACTATGTAAAAACAATGCCAAAAAGCGTATAAATTATCTGCTCATCAGTGGTGCACGAAATTGTGATCGTTCATTCCTTGGTAACGGTGCCAAAAACATGGTACACACGTTCATAATTTTAGTTCTTTGTCACAACTTCGCACAACTAACCAGCAAGTGCACTGGGTCGTCCAAATAGTAAACCTTACGTGAGTAAGGGTCAATCCCATAGAGATTATCGGCTTGAAGCAAACTATGGTTACCTTGTAAATCTCAGTCAGGCGGATTCAAATGGTTATGGAGATTTGATAATTAAAATATAAACTAGGATAGAGATACTTATGTAATTCATTGGTGAGAATTTCAGATAAGCATATGGATATGCTTTTGTTCCTTCTGAACCTCTGCTTTCCTACTGTCTTCATCCAATCCTTCATACTCCTTTCTATGGCAAGTTGTATGTTGGGCATCACCATTGTCAATGGCTACATCTCGTCCTCTCAGTGAAAATGGTCCAAATGCGCTGTCACCACACGGCTAATCATCTGTCGGTTCTCGATCATGCTGGAATAGGATCCAGTGATCCTTTTGCGTCTGTCACTACGCCCAACACTGGCAAGTTTGAAGCTCGTCACAGCCATCCCTTCCCAGATCCTACTCGGAATACCACAGACAAGGTTTAGACTTTCCAGATCTCAAGAATGACCACCAATAATTCTAGCCTATACCACGAAGACTCTAATCGTAAATCAGGAGGCTAAGAGATATGCATTAAAGCTTGCTTTCATGTAGAACGGAAGTGTTTGTCAGGAACGCGTTCGTAAGTGAGAATGGTGATGAGCGTCACATAATCATCACATTTATCATGTTCTTGTGTGCGAATGAATATCTTAGAGAAGAAATAGGCTTGAGTTGAATAGAAAAACAATAGTACTTTGCATTAATTCATGGGTAACAGCAGAGTTCCACACCTTAATCTATGGGGTGTAGAAACTCTACCGTTGAAAATACATAAGTGAAAATAGGGTAAAAAGATGTTCCAGAGATTCCAAGATGTAAATACAATAGTAAAAAGTTCTATTTATACTAAACTAGTTACTATGGTTTACAGAAATGAGTAAATGATGCAGAAATCCACTTTCGGGCCCCCTTGGTGTGTGCTTGGGCTGAGCTTTGAAGCTTTCACGTGTAGAGGTCTTCCTTGGAGTTGAACGCCAGTTTGTAACTTGTTTCTGGCCTTTAACTCTGCTTTGCAACTTGTTTCTGGCGTTTAACGCCAGAATAGGGCAGAAAGCTGGCATTGAACGCCGATTTGTGTCATCTAAACTTGGGCAAAGTATGAACTATTATATATTGCTGGAAAGCCCTGGATGTCTACTTTCCAACGTAATTAAGAGCGCGCCATTTAGACTCTTGTAGCTCCCGAAAATCCACTTTGAGTGCAGGGAGGTCAGAATCCAACAGCATCTGCAGTCCTTCTTCAGCCCCTGAATCAGATTTTTGCTCAAGTCCCTCAATTTCAGCCAGAAATTCCCTGAAATCACCGAAAAACACACAAACTCATAGTAAAGTCCAGAAATGTGATTTTTATTTAAAAACTAATAAAAATATACAAAAAACTAACTAAATCATACTAAAAACTATGTAAAAACAATGCCAAAAATCGTATAAATTATCCGCTCATCACAACACCAAATTTAAATTGTTGCTTGTCCCCAAGCAACTGAAAATCAAATAAGATAAAAAGAAGAAAATATACTATAAATTCTAAAATATCAATGAGATTTAGCTCTAATTAGATGAGCGGGACTAGTAGCTTTTTGCCTCTGAACAGTTTTGGCATCTCACTTTATCCTTTGAAGTTCAGAATGATTGGCATCTATAGGAACTCAGAATTCAGATAATGTTATTAATTCTCCTAGTTCAGTATGTTGATTCTTGAACACAGCTACTTTATGAGTCTTGGCCGTGGCCCTAAGCACTTTGTTTTCCAGTATTACCATTGGATACATAAATGCCACAGACACATAATTGGGTGAACCTTTTTAGATTGTGACTCAACTTTGCTAATGTCCCCAATTAGAGGTGTCCAGGGTTCTTAATCACACTCTATTTTTTTTGCTTTAGACCTCGACTTTAACCGCTCAGTCTCAAGCTTTTTCACTTGACACCTTCACGCCACAAGCACATGGTTAGGGATAGCTTGGTTTAGGCGCTTAGGCCAGGATTTTATTCCTTTGGGCCCTCCTATCCACTGATGCTCAAAGCCTTGGATCCTTTTTATTATCCTTGCCTTTTGGTTTTAAGGGCTATTGGCTTTTTCTGCTTGCTTTACTTTTTTTTCTTTCTCTTTTATTTTTGCCATTTTTTTCTCTTTTTTTTTCGCAAGCTTTTCTCTATTCACTGCTTTTTCTTGCTTCAAGAATTATTTTTATGATTTTTCAGATTATCAAATAACATTTCTCCTTTTCATCATTCTTTCAAGAGCCAACAATTTTAACATTCATAAACAACAAATTCAAAAGACATATGCACTGTTCAAGCATCAGAAAACAAAAAAGTATTGTCACCACATCAAAATAATTAAACTAGTTTCAAGGATGAATTCGAAATCGTGTACTTCTTGTTCTTTTGTGATTAAAAGCATTTTTCATTTAAGAAAGGTGATGGATTCATAGGACATTCATAGCTTTAAGACATGGACACTTAGACACTAATGATCATATAGTAAAGACACAAACATAAATAAAACATAAGGCTCAAAAATCGAAAAATAGGAAAATAAGAACAAGGAGATTAAGGAACGGGTCCACCTTAGTGAGGGTGGCGTCTTCCTCTTCTTGAAGAACCAATGGTGCTCTTGAGCTCCTCTATGTCTCTTCCTTGACTTTGTTGCTCCTCCCTCATAGCTCTTTGATCTTCTCTAATCTCACGGAGAATGATGGAGTGCTCTTAGTGTTCCATCCTTAGTTGTCCCATGTTGAAACTTAATTCTCCTAGGGAGGTGTTGATTTGCTCCCAATAGTTTTGTGGAGGGAAGTGCATCCCTTGAGGCATCTCAGGAATTTCATGGTGAGGAATTTCCTCATGCTCATGTTGAGGTCCATGATCTCTTGTTTGCTCCATCCTTTTCTTAGTGATGGGCTTGTCCTCATCAATGAGGATGTCTCCCTCTATGTCAATCCCAGCCGAATTGCATAGGTGGCAAATGAGGTGAGGAAAGGCTAACCTTGCCAAAGTGGAAGACTTGTCAGCCACTTTGTAGAGTTCTTGAGGTATAATCTGATGAACTTCCACTTCCTTCCCAATCATGATGCTGTGGATCATGATGGCCCAGTCTACAGTAACTTTAGACCGGTTGCTAGTAGGAATAATTGAGCGTTGAATGAACTCCAACCATTCTCTAGCTACAGGCATAAGGTCCGGTCTTCTCAATTGAACCGGCTTGCCTCTTGACTCAACTTTCCATTGAGCTCCTTCCACACATATGTCCATGAGGACTTGGTCCAACCTTTGATCAAAGTTGACCCTTCTAGTGTAGGGCGTGCGCTTTCTTGCATCATTGGCAAGTTGAATGCCAACCTTACATTTTCTGGACTGAAATCTAAGTATTTCCCCCGAACCATTGTAAGCCAATTCTTTGGATTCGGGTTCCTACTTTGATCATGGTTCCTAGTGATCCATGCGTTTGCATAGAACTCTTGAACCATTAAGATCCCGACTTGTTGAATAGGATTAGAGAGGACTTCCCATCCTCTTCTTCTAATCTCTTGTCGGATCTCTGGATATTCACTCTTTTTGAGCTTAAAAGGGACCTCGGGGATAACCTTTTTCTTGGCCACAACTTCATAGAAGTGGTCTTGATGGACCTTTGAGATGAATCTCTCCATCTTCCATGACTCAGAGGTGGAAGCAATTGCCTTCCCTTTCCTCTTTCTTAAGGTTTCTTTGGCCTTAGGTGCCATACATGGTTATGGAAAAACAAAAAGCAATGTTTTTACCACACCAAACTTAAAAGGTTTGCTTGTCCTCGAGCAAAAGAAGAAAGAAATTGGTAGAAGAAGAAGAAAATGGAGGAGATAGAGGGAGAAGGTGTATTCGGCCAAGGGGGAGGAGTAGTGGTTGTAATGTGTGAAAATGGAGTAGTGTTGAGGGTTTTATATAGGGGTGGAGGGGAGGGTATGTTTCGGCCATTAGGGTTGGGTTCGGGAGGGAAAAGAATTTGAATTTTGGAGGTAGGTGGGGTTTTTGGGGAAGAGTGGATGGATGTGAGTGGTTAAGGGTATTTGGGGAAGAGGTATGGAGGTGATTGGTGAAGGGTATTCGGGGAAGAGAGTTATGAAAAGGTGTGAAGTGGAGAGAAAAAGAGGTGGGGTAGGTGGGGATCCTGTGGGGTACATAGATCCAGAGGGGTCAAGGACTTAATATCACTGCCCCATTTAGGCGTGTAAAACGCCCTTAGTGTGCAATCCTAGCATTTAACGCCAGACTGCTGCTTGTTTCTGGCATTAAATGCCAATCCCATGCTCTCTTCCGGCATTAAACGCCAGTCTGGTGCTTGTTTCTGGCGTTTAACGCCAGCTTGATGCTTCTTTCTGGCGTTAAACGCCAGTTTGATGCTTCTTACTGGAGTTTAAACGCCAGTAAGCTCTTCCTCCAGGGTGAGCTATTTTTAATGCTATTTTTCTTTCTATTTTTGATTTTTTAATAGTTTTTCTGACTTTACATGATCATCAACCTAAAGAAAACATAAAATAGCAATGAAATATAAATAGATATAATTAAATAGCATTGGGTTGCCTCCCAACAAGCGCTTCTTTAATGTCAATAGCTTGACAGTGAGCTCTCATGGAGCCTCACAGAAAATCAGAGCAATGTTGAGGCCTCTTAACACTAAACTTAGAGTTTGGCTGTGGCCTCCCAACACCAAACTTAGAGTTTGACTATGGGGGCTTTGGTTGACCCTGCAGTGAGAGAAACTTTTCATGCTTCCTCTCCATGGTTACAGAAGAAGAACCTTAAGTCTTAAATACAAGGTAGTCCTCATTCAGTTGAAGGACCAACTCTCCTCTGTCCACATCAATCACAGCTTTTGCTGTGACTAGGAAGGGTCTTCCAAGGATGATGGATTCATCCTCATCCTTCCCAGTGTCCAGGATTATGAAATCAGCAGGGATGTAAAGGCCTTCAACCTTTACTAACAAGTCCTCTACTAATCCATAAGCCTGTTTTCTTGAGTTGTCTGCCATCTCTAATGAGATTCTGGCAGCTTGCACCTCAAAGATCCCAAGTTTTTCCATTACAGAGAGTGGCATAAGGTTAATGCCTGACCCCAGGTCACACAGAGCCTTCTCAAAGGTCATGGTGCCTATGGTACAGGGTATTAAGAATTTACCAGGATCCTGTTTCTTTTAAGGTAATTTCTGCCTATCCAATGCATTTAGTTCATTGGTGAGCAAGGGGGTTCATCTTCCCGAGTCTTATTACCAAATAATTTGGCATTCAGCTTTATGATTGCACCAAGGGACTTAGCAACTTGCTCTTCAGTAATGTCTTCATCCTCTTTAGAGGAAGAATACTCATCAGAGCTCATGAAGGGCAGAAACAGGTTGAATGGAATCTCTATGGTCTCTGTATGAGCCTCAGATTCCTTCAGGTCCTCATTGAGGAACCCTCTAGTCTTCAGAGGATGTCCCATGAGGTCTTCCGCATTAGGATTCGCGTCCTTCTCCTCCCTTGTAGGTTCGGCCATGATGGTCAAATCAATGGCCTTGCACTCTATCTTTGGATTTTCTTCTGTATTGCTTGGAAGAGTACTAGGAGGAGTTTCAGTGACCCTTTTACTCAGCTGGCCCACTTGTGCCTCTAAATTTCTGATGGAGGACCTTGTTTCATTCATGAAACTTAGAGTATCCTTAGATAGATCATAGACTATATTTGCTAATCTAGATGGATTCTGCTCAGAATTCTCTGTCTGTTGCTGAGTGGATGATGGAAAAGGCTTGCTATTGCTAAACCTGTTTCTTCCACCATTATTAAAGCCTTGTTGAGGCTTTTGTTGATCCTTCCATGAGAAATTTGGATGATTTCTCCATGAGGGATTATAGGTGTTTCCATAGGGTTCACCCATGTAATTCACCTCTGCTATTGCAGAGTTTTTAAGATCATAAGCTTCTTCATCTGAAGATGCCTCTTTAGTACTGTTGGATGCAGCTTGCAATCCATTCAGACTCTGAGAAATCATATTGACTTGCTGAGTCAATATTTTATTCTGAGCCAATATGGCATTCAGAGTATCAATTTCAAGAACTCCCTTCCTCTGAGGCGTCCCATTACTCACAGGATTCCTTTCAGAAGTGTACATGAACTGGTTATTTGCAACCATGTCAATGAGTTCATGAGCTTATGCAGGCATTTTCTTTAGGTGAATGGATCCACCTACAGAATGGTCTAGTGACATCTTTGATAATTCAGACAAACCATCATAGAATATATCCAGGATGGTCCATTCTGAAAGCATATCAGAAGGACACTTTTTGGTCAGTTGCTTGTATCTCTCCTAAGCTTTATAGAGGGATTCACCTTCTTTCTGTTTAAAGGTTTGAACATCCACTCTAAGCTTGCTAAGCTTTTGAGGAGGAAAGAACTTGGCTAAGAAAGCCGTGACCAGCTTATCCCAAGAGTTCAGGCTATCTTTAGGTTGAGAGTCTAACCATATTCTAGCTCTATCTCTTACAGCAAATGGGAAAAGCATAAGCCTGTAGACCTCGGGATCAACCCTATTGGTCTTAACAGTATCACAGATTTTCAAGAATTCAGTTAAGAACTGAAAAGGATCTTCTGATGGAAGTCCATGAAACTTGCAATTCTGTTGCATCAGAGAAACTAATTGAGGCTTTAGCTCAAAATTGTTTGCTCCAATGGCAGGGATTGAGATGCTTCTTCCATGTAAGTTGGAATTTGGTGCAGTAAAATCACCAAGCATCTTTCTTGCATCTCCACCATTATTATTATTTTCGGCCATGTCTCCTTCTTTTTAAAAATTTCTGTTAGATTTTCTCCAGAGAATTGTGCTTTAGCTTCCCTTAGCTTCCTCTTTAGAGTCCTTTCAGGTTCAGGATCAGCTTCAACAAGAATGTTCTTGTCCTTATTCCTGCTCATATGAAAAAGAAGAGAACAGAAAAGAAAATATGGAATCCTCTATGTCACAGTATAGAGATTCCTTATATGAGTATAAGAAGAGAAGAATAGAAGAAGGAAAAGATAAGAATTCGAACACAGAGGAGAAGAATGGGTTCGAATTTTTTAGGGAAAGAGGGATGTTAGTAGATAAATAAATAAATAGAAGGAGATGAGAGAGGGGAAGAATTCGAAAATTAATTTAAAATAAAAGGAAAAATATTTTTGTTTTTATTTTAAATATTAGTTAATGAAAAGAAATTTCGAAAAAAAAGAGGTTACTGATTTTTGAAAATTAGAGAGAAAAAATTAGTTAGGTAGTTTTGAAAAAGATAAGAATCAACCAAAAAGATAGGATTAATTGAAAAAGATTTGAAAATCAATTTTGAAAAGTCAAGAGGTTAGAAAAGATTTTGAAATTAATTTTGAAAAAGATGTGATTGAAATTTATTTTGAAAAAGATTTGAAAAAGAAATTTGAAAAGATTTGATTTTGAAAATTGAAGTTGATTACTTGACTAACAAGAAACAAAAAGATATGATTTTAAGATTTAAAGATTGAACCTTTCTTACTAGGCAAGTAACAAACTAAAATTTTTTGAATCAATCACATTAATTGTTAGCATTAATTTTGAAAAATATGAAATAGAAATAAGAAAAAGATTTTGAAAATAAATTTTGAAAATTTCGAAATTATGACAGAAAAAATGAAAAAGATTTGATTTTTTTGAAAAAGATTTGAAAAAGATAGAATTTTTAAATTGAAAATTTGATTTGACTCATAAGAAACAACTAGATTTTAAAAATTTTTGAAAAAGTCAACTCAAATTTTCGAATTTTATGAGTGAAAAAAGGAAAAGATATTTTTTTTTTGAATTTTAATGATGAGAGAGAAAAACATCAAAAAGACTCAATGCATGAAAATTTTGGATCAAAACACATGATGCATGCAAGAACACTTTAAATGTCAAGATGAACATCAAGAACACTTTGAATGTCAAGACATGATGCATGCAAGAAAATGCATGATGCATGCAAGAAAAATATGCAAGACACCAAACTTAGAGATTTTTCATGTTTAGACACTATGAATGTAAAAATGCATATGAAAAACAACAAAAGACACAAAACATAAAAATGCAAAGATCAAACAAAGCAAATCATCAAGAACAACTTGAAGATTATGAAGAACACCATGCATGAGTTTTCGAAAAATGCACAAATTTTAAAAATATGCAATTGACACCAAACTTAAAAACTGACACAAGACTCAAACAAGAAACATCAAATTTTTGGTTTTTTTATGATTTTATTAATTTTTTTGGATTTTTTGAAAATTATTTTGAAAAAGAAAATAAGGATTTCAAAATTTTTAATAAGAATTCCAGGAATCGCGTAATGTTAGTCTAAAGCTCCGGTCCAGGAATTAGACATGGCTTACTAGCCAGCCAAGCTTTCAGTAAAAGCTCCGGTCCAAAACACTAGACATGGCCAATGGCCAGCCAAGCTTCAACATACAAATTAGGCATACAACAGCTGATCAGATGGGAGTCCAAGGACTCTTGTGATGATAAGTTGAAACCTTGGTCCAAAAGAATTAGACATGGCTTCACAGCCAGCCAGACTTCAACAAATCATCATGAAACTCTAGAATTCATTCTTAAAAATTCTGAAGAAATTTTTTTTTCGAAAACAGAGGAAATATTTTTGAAAATAAAACAAAAAGAAGATTACCTAATCTGAGCAACAAGATGAACAGTCAGTTGTCCAAACTTGAACAATCTCCGGCAACGGCGCCAAAAACTTGGTGCACAAAATCATGATCGTTCATTCCTTGGTAACTGATGAGCGGATATTTTATACGCTTTTTGGGGATAATTTCATATAGTTTAGAGTATGTTTTAGTTAGTTTTTAGGAAAAATTCATATTTCTGGACTTTACTATGATTTGTGTGTTTTTCTGTAATTTCAGGTATTTTTCTGGCTGAAATTGAAGGAGCTGAGCAAAAATCTGATTCAGGCTGAAAAAGGACTGCTAATGCTGTTGGATTCTGACGTCCCTGCACTCAAATTGGATTTTCTGGAGCTACAGAACTCGAAATGGCATGCTTCCAATTGCATTGGAAAGTAGACATCCAGGGCTTTCCAGCAATATATAATAGTCCATACTTTGCACAAGGATAGATGACGTAAACTGGCGTTCAACGCCAGTTCTCTGCCCAATTCTGGCGTCTAGCGCCAGAAAAGGATAAAAAACTGGAGTTGAACGCCCAAACTGGCATAAAAACTGGCGTTCAACTCCACAAATGGCCTCTGCACGTGACTTACTTAAATCTCAGCCCCAGCACACACCAAGTGGGCCCCAGAAGTGGACCTCTGCATCATCCATCATAGTCCACTCATATTTTGTAACCCTAGGCTACTAGTTTAGTATTTAAACAACTTTTAGAGACTTATTTTGTATCTCATGACATTTCAGATCTAAACTTTGTATTCTCTGACGGCATGAGTCTCTAAACCCCATTGTTGGGGGTGAGGAGCTCTGCTGTGTCTCGATGAATTAATGCAAGTATTTCTGTTTTCCATTCAAACACGCTTGTTCCTATCTAAGATGTTCATTCGCGCTTAACTGTGATGAAGGTGATGACCCGTGACATTCATCACCTTCCTCAAACCATGAACGTGTGCCTGACAACCACCTCCGTTCTATATCCGACTGAATGAGGATCTCTTAGATTCCTTAATCAGAATCTCCGTGGTATAAGCTAGAACTGATGGCGGCATTCATGAGAATCCGGAAAGTCTAAACCTTGTCTGTGGTATTCCGAGTAGGATTCAATGATTGAATGATGTGACGAGCTTCAAACTCCTGAAGGCTGGGCGTTAGTGACAGACGCAAAAGGATAGTAAATCCTATTCCAACCGGATCGAGAACCAACCTGTGATTAGCCGTGCTGTGACAGAGCGCGTGAGCGTAGTTTTCACTGGAAGGATGGAAGGTAGCCATTGACAACGGTGATCCACCAACACACAGCTTGCCATAGGAGGACGTGCGTGCGTGAATCAGAAGACAGAGGAAAGCAGAGATTCAGAGGACAAAGCATCTCCAAAACTCCAACATATTCTCCATTACTGCACAACAAGTAACTTTTAATTTATGCTCTACTGGTTATTCACAATTCAACTGATAAACATAATTGACTTCCTGACTAAGAATTACAAGATAACCATAGATTGCTTCAAACCAACAATCTCCGTGGGATTCGACCCTTACTCACGTAAGGTATTACTTGGACGACCCAGTGCACTTGCTGGTTAGTGGTACGCGTTGTGAAAAGTGTGATTCACAATTCGTGCACCAAGTTTTTGGCGCCGTTGCCGGGGATTGTTCGTGTTTGAACAAATGACGGATTATTTTGTTGCTTAGATTAGGAAAAAAATCTTTCTTTTTGGTTTAGAGTCTTTTATTATTTATCCCTTGTTAAAACACTTTAAATTTATAACTCAGTTAGTTAGAACGTGGTGTTTATGTTCATGATAATTGGCAATCATATTTTTTTTAAAACCTTTTTCAAAAATAATTTTTCTATTAAATCCTGTGCCAAACTTTAAGTTTGGTGTTTTCAAAAATAATCTTTCTTAAAATTTTTTTTTAAGGTCCCATAACTCATTTGGCTAGAGCATTAATCTGTGTTCTTGGTAATTGGGTTAGAATCTTTCATACTCTTTTCAAAACCTTCTTTTTCAAAAATATTTTTTCTATTAAATCTTGTGCCAAACTTTAAGTTTGGTGTTTTCTTGTTGATTTCCCTTTGATTTTCGAAAATTTTGGTTTGGTTTTCTAAAAATTTTAAGTTTGGTGTTCTTCCTTCATGTTCTTGTGTTCTTGTGAGTCTTCAAAGTGTTCTTGAGTTTTCCTTGTGTCTTGATCTTAAAATTTTTAAGTTTGGTGTTCCTTGGTGTTTTCCCTCCAAATTTTTCGAAAACAAGGAGCATTAGATCTAAAAATTTTAAATCTTGTACTATCTTATTGTTTTTCTCTCTCCTCACTAAATTCAAAAATATCTTTTCAAAATATCTCTTCTAACTTCCTAACTTCTTATCTTTTCAAAATTTGTTTCAACTAACTAACTAACTTTTTGTTTGTTTCTTAACTTTTTCAAAACTACCTAACTAACTCTCTCTCTCTCTAATTTTTGAAAATATCTTCCCCCTTTTTCAAAAATTTCTGTTTTTTTTACTAATTATTTTTATCTTTTTTTTTTACGAAAAAAAAAATTTTAATTTCAAAATTCAAATTCTTTTTAGTTATTTTATTTTATTTAAGTGTTTACTTCTTATAAAATAAAATAAATAAAAAGATAAATCAGTCCAAGTTATATCCATAGATTCATCATGGACATAAGTGGAAATGAACAGTCCAGAAGGACTCTGGGGTCATATTCTAACCCCTCTACTGCTTCATATGGGAGTAGCATATGCATACCCTCCATTGGAGTTAGTAGCTTTGAGTTGAATCCTCAGCTCATTATCATGGTGCAGCAAAGCTGCCAGTATTCCGGTCTTCCACAGGAAGAACCTACAGAGTTTCTGGCACAATTTTTACAAATTGCTGACACAGTACATGATAAGGAAATAGATCAGGATGTCTACAGACTATTACTGTTTCCATTTGCTGTAAAAGATCAAGCTAAGAGGTGGTTAAATAACCAACCTAAGGCCAGCATAAGAACATGGAAACAGCTGACAGAAAAATTCCTGAATCAGTATTTCCCTCCAAAAAGGATGACACAGCTAAGGCTGGACATCCAAGGCTTTAAGCAAGGAGATAATGAATCTCTTTATGATGCCTGGGAGAGATACAGAGAGATGCTACGAAAATGCCCCTCTAAAATGTTTTCAGAGTGGGTTCAGTTAGACATCTTCTACTATGGGCTTGCAGAAGGAGCTCAGATGTCTTTAGATTACTCAGCTGGTGGATCTATCCATATGAGAAAGACAATTGAAGAAGCTCAAGAGCTCATTGATACAGTTGCCAGGAATCAGCATCTGTATCTAAGCAGCAACCCTTCCATGAATGAAGAGGTTAAAACAGTAATTGTTGAATTCAGTACTGTAAAACAAGCTGCTGAATTCAATCAGCAATTAGATTTTCTAACAAAGCAGCTAGCTGAATTCAAAAACAGGTTACAGGAGACAAGGATAGCTAATATACATATGGACGAACAGTTTAAGCAAACAAAGCAGCAGCTATCAAAGCAAATAGCAGAAGAATGCCAAGCAATTCAATTAAGAAGTGGGAAAACATTAAATACCCCACCTCAAGGCATCAAAAATTCAAGAAATGAGCGACCCACCAAAGATTCCCCTGAGGACAGTAAGAGCCCAGGGAAAAATAATTCTGGCACTAAAACGCCAGAAAATGGGTGGAAGGCTGGCGCTGAACGCCCAGACCATGCCCAAAACTGGCGTTCAGCGCCAGAAACAAGGCAGGATTGGCGTTCAACGCCAGAAATGGGCAAGAATCTGGCGTTGAACGCCCAAAGGGGGCATAATCCAGCGTTGAACGCCCAAAATGGGCACATTTCTGGCGTTCAGGCGCCAGGAACAGACAGTGAGTTGGCGTCTAACGTCACTCCAGCTTCTGACTCTGGTACTCAATTGCCAGTGAGGGATCAGACACACATAAATGCTGATAACAACCCCTCTAAAAAGGCTTCTCTAACCACTAAGGTTGAGGAATATAAAGCCAAGATACCTTATCCTCAAAAACTCCGGAAAGAGGAGCAGGATAAGCAATTTGCTCGCTTTGCAGATTATCTAAGGACTCTTGAAATAAAGATTCCTTTTGCAGAGGCACTTGAGCAAATACCTTCTTATGCCAAGTTCATGAAAGAGATCTTGAGTCATAAAAAGGAGTGGAGAGAAACAGAAAGACTTCTCCTCACTGAAGAATGCAGTGCAGTCATTCTGAAAAGCTTTCCTGAAAAGCTTAAAGACCCTGGGAGTTTTCTGATACCATGCATATTGGAAGGTGATTGCACCAAGACAGCCTTATGCGATCTTGGGGCAAGCATCAACCTAATACCTGCATCCACTATCAGGAAGCTTGGCTTAACTGAAGAAGTTAAACCAACCCGGATATGTCTCCAACTTGCTGATGGTTCCACTAAATACCCATCAGGCGTGATTGAGGACATGATTGTCAGAGTTGGGCCATTCGCCTTTCCCACTGACTTTGTTGTGCTGGAAATGGAGGAGCACAAGAGTGCCACTCTCATTCTAGGAAGACCCTTCCTAGCAACTGGACGATCCCTCATTGACGTCCAACAGGGAGAAATAACCCTGAGAGTCAACAATGACGAGTTCAAGTTGAACGCTGTCAAAGCCATGCAGCATCCAGACACATCAACAGACTGCATGAAAGTTGACCTTATTGACTCTTTGGTAGAAGAGATCAACATGGCTGAGAGTCTCGAATCAGAGTTGGAAGACCTCTTTAAAGATGTTCAGCCTGATTTGGAGGATTCAGGGGACATGAAAGAGCCTCTGAACTTTCTTCTGAAAGAGGAAAAACCTCCTAAACCAGAGCTCAAGCCACTGCCACCATCCTTGAAATATACATTTCTAGGAGAAGGTGACACCTTTCCAGTGATCATAAGCTCTGCTTTAAATTCACAGGAAGAGGAAGCACTTATTCAAGTGCTAAGGACACACAAGGCAGCTCTTGGGTGGTCCATAGGTGACCTTAAGGGCATAAGCCCAGCTAGATGCATGCACAAAATCCTACTGGAGGATAATGCCAAACCAGTGGTTCAACCACAGAGGCGGCTAAATCCAGCCATGAAGGAAGTGGTGCAGAAAGAGGTCACCAAATTACTAGAGGCTGGGATTATTTATCCCATTTCTGATAGCCCCTGGGTGAGCCCTGTTCAAGTCGTCCCAAAAAAGGGAGGCATGACAGTGATTCATAATGAAAAAAATGAACTGGTTCCTACAAGAACAATTACAGGGTGGCGCATGTGTATTGACTACAGAAGGCTCAATACAGCCACCAGAAAGGATCATTTTCCTTTACCATTCATAGACCAGATGCTAGAGAGACTAGCAGGTCATGATTATTACTGCTTTTTGGATGGCTACTCAGGCTATAACCAGATTGCAGTAGATCCCCAGGATCAAGAGAAAACAGCATTCACATGTCCATCCGGAGTGTTTGCTTATAGAAGGATGCCCTTTGGGCTATGCAATGCACCTGCAACCTTCCAGAGATGCATGCTCTCTATTTTCTCTGATATGGTGGAAAAATTTCTGGAAGTCTTCATGGATGACTTCTCAGTATATGGAGACTCATTCAGCTCCTGTCTTGATCACCTGAAACTTGTTCTGAAAAGATGCCAAGAAACCAACCTAGTCTTAAACTGGGAAAAGTGTCACTTCATGGTGACTGAAGGAATTGTTCTTGGGCATAAAATCTCAAACAAGGGAATAGAGGTGGATCAAGCAAAAATAGAGGTAATTGAAAAATTACCACCACCTGCCAATGTTAAGGCAATCAGAAGCTTTCTGGGGCATGCAGGATTCTATAGGAGGTTTATAAAGGATTTTTCAAAAATCGCAAAACCTCTAAGCAATCTGCTAGCTGCTGACACGCCATTTGTGTTTGACACAGCATGCCTGCAGGCGTTTGAAACGCTGAAAGCTAAGCTGGTCACAGCACCAGTCATTTCTGCACCAGACTGGACATTGCCATTTGAGTTAATGTGTGATGCCAGTGATCATGCCATTGGTGCAGTATTGGGACAGAGGCATGACAAGCTTCTGCATGTCATTTATTATGCCAGTCGCGTTCTAAATGATGCCCAGAAAAATTACACAACCACAGAAAAAGAACTACTTGCAGTGGTTTACGCCATTGACAAGTTCAGATCATACTTAGTAGGATCAAAAGTGATTGTGTATACTGACCATGCTGCTCTTAAATATCTACTCACAAAGCAGGATTCAAAACCCAGGCTCATCAGATGGGTATTGCTTCTGCAAGAGTTTGATATAGAAATAAGAGACAGAAAAGGGACAGAGAACCAAGTGGCTGATCATCTGTCCCGGATAGAGCCAGTGGAAGGGACGTCTCTCCCCTTTCTTGAGATCTCTGAGACGTTCCCTGATGAGCATTTATTTGCCATTCAGGAAGCACCATGGTTTGCCGATATTGCAAACTATAAAGCTGCAAGGTTCATACCCAAGGAGTACAATAGAATACAAAAGAAGAAATTAGTTACTGATGCAAAGTACTACTTGTGGGATGAACCCTATCTCTTTAAGAGATGTGCAGACAGAATTATCCGTAGGTGTGTCCCCAGAGAGGAAGCACAGAGAATCCTATGGCATTGCCACGGATCTCAATATGGAGGCCATTTCGGAGGTGAGCGAACAACCACCAAGGTCCTCCAATGTGGCTTCTATTGGCCCACACTCTATAAAGATTCCCGAGAGTTTGTACGTAATTGTGACAGTTGCCAAAGAGCTGGTAACCTGCCTCATGGTTACGCCATGCCTCAACAAGGGATCTTGGAAATAGAGTTGTTTGATGTATGGGGAATTGACTTCATGGGACCTTTCCCACCATCATACTCAAACACTTATATTCTGGTGGCAGTTGACTATGTATCAAAATGGGTTGAGGCTATCGCCACACCCTCCAATGATACTAAAACAGTGCTGAAATTCCTCCAGAAATATATCTTTAGCAGGTTTGGTGTCCCTAGAGTGTTAATCAGCGATGGGGGCACTCACTTCTGCAATAAACAGCTTTACTCTGCCATGGTTCGGTATGAAATTCGCCACAAAGTGGCCACTCCATATCATCCACAAACCAACGGGCAAGCTGAAGTCTCTAACAGAGAATTAAAGAGAATCCTGGAATGGACAGTAAATACCCGTAGAAAGGATTGGGCAAGGAGCTTGGATGATGCTCTGTGGGCTTACAGAACAGCATTCAAGACCCCTATAGGGACCTCTCCATACCAACTCGTGTATGGTAAGGCATGCCACTTGCCCGTGGAACTGGAACATAAGGCCTACTGGGCAACTAGATTCCTAAACTTAGATGCCAAATTAGCAGGAGAAAAACGATTGCTCCAACTAAATGAGCTAGAGGAATTCAGATTCACAGCTTTCGAAAATGCCAAGCTTTATAAAGAAAAATAAAAAAAATGGCATGACAGAAAGCTGTCATCTAAAATCTTTGAACCAGGACAAAAAGTCCTGTTGTTTAACTCTAGACTCAGGCTATTCCCCGGGAAACTGAAATCCCGGTGGAGGGGACCATACGTGATTACAAGTGTGTCACCATATGGTTATGTCGAGCTTCAAGATATTGATTCTGATAAGAAGTTCATTGTCAATGGACAGAGAATCAAGCATTATCTTGAAGGTAACACTGAGCAAGAATGCTCAAGGCTGAAGCTAGATTAAAAGCTCAGCAAGGTCCAGCTAAAGACAATAAAGAAGCGCTTGCTGGGAGGCAACCCAGCCATGGGGCAACAATCCTCTAAGCATTTTGCCCTATTTCTATCTTTATTTTTTTATATAGAGTTCATTGACAACAAGGTAAATAATCATTTACAGAAGACCTCGGCACACAAAACAGAGTAAAAGAGCTCAATGGCAACAAAACGCCAGTAAAGGGGCATTTTGGGCGTTCAGCGCCCAAAATGGGCATCCACTGGGCGCTGAACGCCAGTAATGGCAGAATTTGGGCGTTCAACGCCAGAAATGGCCACCCACTGGGCGTTGAACGCCAGGAATGGCAGCAACTGGGCGCTGAACGCCCAGGAGATCAGCATTTGGGCGCTGAACGCCCAAAACAGGCAGTGTTTGGGCGTTCAAACGCCAGGAGGACAGGGAGGAGCCAAATCCAGTAATCCCACACGTATTTCCATTCTAATTTATAATTTTATGATTCAATACATGATTTTATTTACATAAACATGTCAAGAACCCTGATTTCTAAAAATCCTACTTTCAAAATATCAAATGTATCTTAATTCATAAGCACACACCCTCTTTGCAAATTCAATCCAACTCTTTTCAAATCTTTTCCAAAAACAAATCTATCTTTCTCACTCTAAAAATCTTATCAATATCTTTTTCAAATCTTCATATTATCTTTTTCAAAAACCCAGATTTATCTTTTTCAAAAATCTATCCTATCTTTTCAAAATCAAACTATATCTTCTATCTTATCTTTTTCAACTCAATCTTTTTATCTTATCTCTTCCAACTTTTCGAAAATCCACCCCCCCACCCCTTTAAATTGGGTTCGGCCTCCCCCCTCCTCCATCAACAAGTGCACCTCGATCTCCTTCTATCCCTCTCCTTTCTTTTCTTTCGCTTGAGGACAAGCAAACCTCTAAGTTTGGTGTGTTTTTCCGAAATCACTAAGATCATGGCTCCCAAAGGGAAACAATACACTCCTAGAGGCAAGAAAGAGAGCGTTCCAAAACCACTTTGGAATCAAGGGAAGTTCTTATCTAAAGAACATTCAGACCATTATCTTAAAGTAATGGGTCTGAGATCAGTGATCCCGGAAGTTAGATTCGATCTGAAAGAAGATGAATATCCGGAGATCCAGGAGCAAATTCGAATCAGGAACTGGGAAGTCCTAGCTAATCCTGAAACGAAAGTAGGAAGGAACATGGTCCAGGAGTTCTATGCTAATATGTGGCAGACTGACAAGCAAAGACTATCTGGAACAGCCTGCTACGAATTTCGGACCATGGTCAGGGAAAAGATTGTTCATACCACCCCTGACAAGATCAGAGAGATATTAAAGCTACCTCAGCTAAAGGATGATCCAGACTCCTTCAACAGGAGGATGATGAGAGTAGACATTGGCCTGGATAAGATTCTAGAGGACATCTGTATCCCTGAAGCCAGGTGGACCACCAACACAAAGGGCGTTCCAAATCAACTCAGGAGGGAGGATCTCAAACCAGTTGCCAGAGGATGGCTGGACTTCATTGGGCATTCTCTGTTGCCCACCAGCAACCGTTCTGAAGTCACAGTTAAAAGAGCAGTGATGATTCATTGCATCATGATGGGAAAGGAAGTGGAGGTTCATCAGCTGATTTCAACAGAGCTCTATAAGATCGCTAACAAAAATTCAAGAGAGGCCAGGTTGGCTTATCCAAGCGTGATTTCTCTGCTCTGCAAGGATGCTGGAGTCAAGATGGGAATAACTGAATATATCCTAATTGAAAAGTCAATCACCAAAGCATCAATGGAGAGACAACAAGCACAGGAGGATCCTATCAAGAAGAGAGCACAGGAATTCCTCCCAGAGATTCCTCAAGCAGAATATTGGGAATATCTTGAGACGTCTGTCACCAAGATACAGGAAGCTATGGAGCAAATAATAAAATAACAGAAGGAACACAGTCAAATGCTGACCCATATGCTTAAAGAACAAGAGGAGCAGGGACGTGACTTAAGGGAACTGAAGCGCCAAAAATCTTCTGTGATACCAAGCCTCCCAAGGATCAGAGGAACCCCCATACCCCCAGAATAAAGGTTGTTAATTTCCAATTTCTGCCTTAACTCTGTGACAATGTCCTTATAAAAAAAGTACCTTAGAAGTCATATAGTAGTAATTAGTATCTATTTTGATTTTATCTCCAATTAAGCTATAGTTTATTTTTCTCATCATCATTAAACATGAATAAAATAGTAGATCTTTTGAATAAGAAGCAATAAAATTTCGAGTTTAAATAAAACAAATTCTAATTGGTTAAATGTGGTGGCAATGCTTTCTGTCTTCTGAATGAATGCTTGAACAGTGCATATGTCTTTTGAATTTGTTGTTTAAGACTGTTAAATATGTTGGCTCTTGAAAGAATAATGAACATGAGACATGTTATTGATAATCTGAAAAATCATAAAAATGATTCTTGAAGCAAGAAAACGCAGCAAAGAACAAAGCTTGCAGAAAAAAAAAAAAGCAAGCAGAAAAAACCAATAACCCTTAAAACCAAAAGGCAAGGGCAATTAAAAAGGATCCCAAGGCTTTGAGCATCAGTGGATAGGAGGGCCTAAAGGACTGAAATCCTGGTCTAAGCGGCTAAACCAAGCTGTCCCTAACCATGTGCTTGTGGCGTGCAGGTGTCAAGTGAAAACTTGAGACTGAGCGGTTAAAGTCAAGGTCCAAAGCAAAAAGAAGAGTGTGCTTAAGAACTCTGGACACCTCTAATTGGGGACTTTAGCAAAGCTGAGTCACAATCTGAAAAGGTTCACCCAGTTATGTGTCTGTGGCATTTATGTATCCGGTAGTAATACTGGAAAACAAAGTGCTTAGGGCCACGGCCAAGACTCATAAAGAAGCTGTGTTCAAGAATCATCACACTGAACTAAGAGAATCAATAACACTATCTGAATTCTGAGTTCCTATAGATGCCAATCACTCTGAGCTTCAATGGATAAAGTGAGATGCCAAAACTGTTCAGAAGCAAAAAGCTACTAGTCCCGCTCATCTAATTAGAATCTGAGCATCAATCAAAAACTCTGAGATATTATTGCTTCTCAACCTATTAGTCTTCTATTTTATTTGTCTAGTTGCTTGAGGACAAGCAACAGTTTAAGTTTGGTGTTGTGATGAGCGGATATTTTATACGCTTTTTGGGGATAATTTCATATAGTTTAGAGTATGTTTTAGTTAGTTTTTAGTCTATTTCTAGTAGTTTTTAGGAAAAATTCACATTTCTGGACTTTACTATGAGTTGTGTGTTTTTCTGTAATTTCAGGTATTTTTCTGGCTGAAATTGAAGGAGCTGAGCAAAAATCTGATTCAGGCTGAAAAAGGACTGCTAATGCTGTTGGATTCTGACCTCCCTGCACTCAAATTGGATTTTCTGGAGCTACAGAACTCGAAATGGCATGCTTCCAATTGCATTGGAAAGTAGACATCCAGGGCTTTCCAGCAATATATAATAGTTCATACTTTGCATAAGGATAGACGACGTAAACTGGCGTTCAACGCCAGTTCTCTGCCCAATTCTGGCGTCCAGCGCCAGAAAAGGATAAAAAACTGGAGTTGAACGCCCAAACTGGCATAAAAACTGGCGTTCAACTCCACAAATGGCCTCTGCACGTGACTCACTTAAATCTCAGCCCCAGCACACACCAAGTGGGCCCCAGAAGTGGACCTCTGCATCATCCATCATAGTCCACTCATATTTTGTAACCCTAGGCTACTAGTTTAGTATTTAAACAACTTTTAGAGACTTATTTTGTATCTCATGACATTTCAGATCTAAACTTTGTATTCTCTGACGGCATGAGTCTCTAAACCCCATTGTTGGGGGTGAGGAGCTCTGCTGTGTCTCGATGAATTAATGCAAGTATTTCTGTTTTCCATTCAAACACGCTTGTTCCTATCTAAGATGTTCATTCGCGCTTAACTGTGATGAAGGTGATGACCCGTGACATTCATCACCTTCCTCAAACCATGAACGTGTGCCTGACAACCACCTCCGTTCTATATCCGACTGAATGAGGATCTCTTAGATTCCTTAATCAGAATCTCCGTGGTATAAGCTAGAACTGATGGCGGCATTCATGAGAATCTGGAAAGTCTAAACCTTGTCTGTGGTATTCCGAGTAGGATTCAATGATTGAATGATGTGACGAGCTTCAAACTCCTGAAGGCTGGGCGTTAGTGACAGACGCAAAAGGATAGTAAATCCTATTCCAACCGGATCGATAACCAACCTGTGATTAGCCGTGCTATGACAGAGTGCGTGAGCGTAGTTTTCACTGGAAGGATGGAAGGTAGCCATTGACAACGGTGATCCACCAACACACAGCTTGCCATAGGAGGACGTGCGTGCGTGAATCAGAAGAC